>NC_134314.1:93258784-93570384 GCF_964195595.1 Calonectris borealis | reverse complement strand
CTTCTTAGTCATTAGCATTCTCCTCCAGTGGCTCCCACTTCTGTTTACCTCTTAAGCAACAGGTCATTGCTTTCACTCACAGCCTTGAATTTCTTGCATCCCAAATAATTTCATGGTATTTCAGTCGCAGCAATGACTGAAGGATTCTTACAGCACTGGAGGCCTGTGCCTACCTCGCATAGATATCAAGGATCCTGTCAAAAAGGCCTAGCCTGCCAAGGTTTTCTTCTTTGAAGAACGAAAATGCTAAATCTTGATGTCTTATATTACTGTAGGATATGAGCGAGTGAGGGGAAACCTGCCTTCAGGTGCCTGAAAGCTTGTCTTTTTTCCTAACTCTCTGATTTGGTTCAAGTAAAAGGCATATTTTCTCCCCATGACACTTTGTTTATTTATATTCTTTTACCTACCACAGCTATAACACGAATATGGGAGACTGTAAATGTGAAGGGCTGGGGTGAGGCAGCAGAAGCAGTCACCCCATCTATATTTCAGAATTTAGTGCAACCATAAAAAACATTCCTGATAAAATACTAGAAGTAAAATCAGCAATGACTGCGTCATCATCATCATAAAGGCACTGAGGAATCAACCAAAAATGACAACAAAGGGGAGTCTCAGAGGCCTCCAAATTTTGCCGACATACTGCTACTGCTATCTTTTTTTGTACATATTAGCTGCCAACCTGCCTTGAGCAACCTCTCTGAAGCAAGCCGTGGACAAGTGTGGCAGCCAGAGGCTGTTTTTCCTCTGCTCTCATCTTCTGCTTGAAGACCTTTGCTCCCTCACAAATCCTGACAAACTATATGGCACTTGAATGAACAGCTTAACTGTAAACACAGAGCAGGACCAAAGGTGAGATAAACAGGAGGCCGTGAAAAGCAAGCAGCATAGCCCAGCAGCTCTCAATGATCCGGGAACAAGGGGCAGAGTTGACGTCCAAGAATTGGACTGAGACTGATGTTTGCTTGCCCCTGAGATCATAGGACACTGTTTTGAGGACCCTTTCCATGGGGTTCCTGTAGGAAATTCACTGGCTGTTAACAGCAAGGTGGAAGGAAGAAAAAAACCAAGTCCGCGGCTCAGACCACTGATTGACCCTCTGACATGCTCGCCCACCGCCTGGTCATCCATCACCCTGGCCTCATTAGCAGGAATGGGGTCCTCCTGCGGTTTATGCTCCCTCTGCTAAGCGTAGCTCCCTGGGACAGGAGTTTCCCTGCACCAGGTTTGCACAACACGCAGTCCCGGGGAGAATCAGTGGAAATACTTACTAATAGATAACTGTTGTTTTTCTAAGAGCAGACTTGCATTGCTCTTGGCAATATTTGACACAGCCAGCTTCAAAACACTTGCCCTGGCCCAGGAATGTGGAAAAGCTCAGCAGGACCACACCGAAAGGGCGCCTCATTCCTTGCAGAGAAGGCTGGGATCAGGCGCTGCCTCCCAACAGCCAGCGCTACCTGCAAGACCCGAGCTCACCTGCCTTTCCCCCAACACCTCCATGAACGCATGCATGTGGCTTCATGGTGCAGTGAAGAGAGGTGTCAAGGGCCCAGCCGTAAGTCCAGAATGACTTAATCAGGTGATACGTGCTTGGAGTGCGGCATTTGCATCGCACTG
This sequence comes from Calonectris borealis, assembly GCF_964195595.1. Taxonomy (NCBI): domain Eukaryota; kingdom Metazoa; phylum Chordata; class Aves; order Procellariiformes; family Procellariidae; genus Calonectris; species Calonectris borealis. The sequence goes on along the minus strand of NC_134314.1, from coordinate 93,568,761 downwards.
GCTGCAGACATGCCAGCAACATGTCGGTGAAGCTGCTTCTGCATTATATTGTTATTTACCTCCATACCCCACCCACCCGGGCCACAGCTGAAACCAGTGTCTGCAGGCAGAGCAGGCTGGAATGTTTTTAAACACAGCTTTTCGTCCTAAAAGACGTTTTGATTAAATGCATTGTTTTTAATAACCAGATATTGATGACAACGGAACTTTCCCCTGGCAAAATATGTCAGTATGGGCATCTTCTTTGCTCTGGGTTGAGAAATACAATTTCATAAATTTATAAATGTCAAAATTTTATCCCAATTTTCATTGTAATGCTTTTTAACTTTATGAGAGCTCCTCAGCGTGCACATCACCGTATGAAAGACTTGAAATATTAGAGTTTTATTTCCTTTCTTAAATCATGATGGACAGCTGTTATTTAGTACTAATTAAAACACCTTATCTTTTTTCACAGATCAAAGTGTCTCCTGTTTGTTTTGTAATGAAGCAGTTTGACACTTTTTGTGTTTGACTTTTTGTCAGACTGCTTCGTTACAAAACAAACAAAAGTCACTTTGATCTGTAGAGAAAGATAAGATTTTTTAATTAGTACTATATAACAGCTGCCCTTAATTGTGTTTAAAAATAAAAGAATGGAAGGCTTCAAATCTCTTGCTATATTATGCACTAAAACTTTATCCTAAAACAGTCAGTAGTCATTGTAAAACACGAAAAGGACATGAATTAGGATTTCTAACTGATGCTTTGAAATTCCAGAACGTGCATGAAACACAAAATGTGAAATCCAAAATCCGAAGCTGGAAACTCTATGAGAATCCATTTTGTAAGAAAATTCTAAAAATAATTGATTTGGCTTGCAAATACCTTTCAGAATTTCTCTTCCCATGGAACAGCTGAGGGTCTCGCCCTGAAAATCAGCAGGCAAGGGCTAAGAAGAACTTACATCATCGGCCCCATTTTTTGGCATGTTAGGACAACCCGCGGCCTTGGTGTTCCCCTGACTCCTCATTGCTTCTAGACATTGAAATAGCCACATCTGTTAGATTTGTATCTGCTGCTCTGTATGAACATTGCCTCGAGCAGCAGAGTCCCATTCTTGGCTGGCACCTAACCATACTGCAGCTGAATAGTAATAAAGCATCTTTTGGCAAGGAGACAACACCTCTTTCCCATTGGGTTCACATTTTGATGCAGCCTTTCCAGAGACGACCGCTCCCGAATTTATTCCCCTTAACTCCGGGTTGGGCACCAACTTCAAACACCAAACCCTTTGGTTCTCTGCACCAGCTCCATACCAAATTTTGGGCCAAATCCAGACTTTCAGCCCTCTTCTCCAAACCAATTCATGGTCTGGGCGCTGGCTGCCTAAGGGAACTGCTTCATGCTTTCTGATCGTCGCCGCTCACAGCTGCAATGATTCACCCGAAAATCTCTCTCGAGGGGAAGGCCGATGTCTGCAGCAGACGGGTGTCTTCCTTGCTGCTGACTCCTACCCCTGGAGTGTCCTGCAGGGAGCCGGGTGAATGACTACAGCTTTCACATCTCCCAAGGCCAGAGGCACGTCTCATTTCAGCCAGCTCACCAGAACAATGCCACGCACGCCAAATACAGCCCTCGCTGCTGAGAGCATTGAGGAGGGTGGTCTGTCCCATTCACTGCTGCAGAAGTCCCCGGCACACCTAAGGGACCTGCCCCAGACGAAAGGATGTGCGTGGAGAGGGGAGGGGTGGCAAGGGAAAACGGCAGTGTCCCTCCCAGCCGCCCAGCTCCGCTAGCAGCCAGCACCACATGCTTCATGGGAGGTAGTAAAACCCTCGTAGTGGACAGTTATGCAATAGGCTCCCTCGTCTAGCTCGCAGCAATTATTGTCGTGCAAGAGGAAGATTTATATCCCGTGTAGGTTTTTATCCCAGCTGGTGTAGGGGTGGATGATATTTTTATTGCTCCTGTATGGAAAATGTGAGAGTAATGTCTTCCCAAGCTCTTGGCCCCCGTCGTATTTTCAAACAGTGAATTCCACAGGTTACGTATTGTGTAACGCAGTGTGTTCCTTTATTAGTATTTCAGGTGCAGTATTTTAAGTCATGAGCTTTTTCTTTCTCATTCTGGTATTTTAGTAAAGGATAAATAGCAGGGTCTCATGTGTCTTCTCCCTGCCACTGTTCTTTTCATTCCCGTGTCACATCCCTCTCACTAAATTAATGGTCTTTTCTTTGTGAAATCCTTCTAGGTCTTCTAATAATTTGCATCATCTATCTTTAGATACCTTCTATTTCTGATGTCTTTCAGAAAAGTGACAAAATCTGAGCACGTCATTTCAAATGTAGACATCATTTTGATTCATAGGAAAGTATTACAAGACAATCTTTTCAGTGCTAGCTAGCTATTGTGATCACTATTGCTCAAGGAGCCTGAAAAGGACCTTGATATTTTCCTGAATAAGAAATAATTAATTTAGGGCCTGTCGTGTTACATAAGTAGTTTAAATTGATCTTTCATGTTGTATTACTGTGTACCTATCCGTGCTGAAATTAAACTGCCAGCTGCCTACTCTGGAGATCCTCATGCTCTCCCCTTTTTGAGTCCTCTAAGCAACATATGCAGCCCTGGAGCCCCGGGTCTGCGTTGAGTCTTGCAAAACCAATATCCAGGCCTGGAGAAGAGCAGAAAGTGCCGCACAGCCCTCTGGCAATCTTGCAATGAAGTACGGTGGGTAACGTATCGGCCATCCTCCACCCACTGCTGGGGAAATAGCCACTGAGTGTTGCTCCCACTTCATGAGCAGGTCTGTGGGGAAGATGATGTGAGCCCACAAACAACGGTTGCTGTCTGAGTGCTAAATCCTTACCTCTAACATGCCCACAGGGATCCTCGGGCACTTTTCATCCAGCTTCCTGCTTAATACCTGCTCAGTACCGTGACATTTCTGCCAGTCCTCTCTTCCTCAAGTCTCGGTGATTGCTGAGGGAGATAAAGCGTATCTCTCAGAAAGTCAGCCAAGCTCAACTTGAGAGTGCAAATCTTGGTGATCCCATTCCATTGCTATGTATTTCTCCATGGGTCAAGCTAGAATTTGCCACATGAACCTAGCTCTGTTCGTTGGCTCCCACCTGATGCAGTTGCTTGTGGGGCTGCTCATCTCTTTAGGTTTGCTGTTTGTTTTCAGTTGTGATCAGTGACTCAGCACAGGCTGGAGGAGTTGCATCAGCAAAGCTGAGAGAGGTGGAAAGTGAGCTGGCTGAACCTGGATCACGAAAGCTCCGTACGCTCTTTACAGTGACAAGAAAGAACGGAGTTTGGAAGACAACTGGCAAAGACCTATAGCTCATCGAGATTTATCTGTTGGCACTAACTCTTGCTGCCTTGAAAGGGGCTTAATTAGAGTTGTTTATATAGACTTGGCCAAATCCTCAGTAGTTATAAATCAGCATAGCTCCAATTAATCCAATGAAACTGTCGATTGACACCAGATAAGCATCTAGCTTGTAGTACATTCTTGAATCAATCAGATCACCTCCTTTTCATAAATACCTGGCTGGCAGTTTTCCCTCCAGGATCCCTGCAGACCTTTCCTTCTGGAATCCAGCAGACTCCATGTTCTTGCTGTCTTGCTGGGCACAAAGTAACATCTGAGTGTTAGCCCCATAAAAAAAAAAGCAGCACCCACAGTTTTTTTAGAACAGAGACCTATTAGCAAGTCAAAGCAACAGCTTGGAATGGTGGAGGCACAAACGTAAGGAATCTGTGGTATTTGTACGAAACGCAGATAGCCAAGGATTTGACTTATTTCCAAATACTACGGCAACTGGTCTTTCTAATGCACAGGGCTTGCTCAGCCTATTGCATTGCCTGCAATAGCAGTGTATTTATGGATGGCCAGAGGCAAATACACAAACCTTCTTGTAAGAAGTTCTTGCCCCATAAGGTGAAGGGATAATCATTGTTCCTCCAAATCACCTTTCACCAGCAGATTTCTGTGCACTTTGCAAACAGTGACTTCAGCATCAGGGAAACCCTCTGTGAAGCAATTAATTGGTGTTGCTGTACTAAGAGAGTGATTCAGGAGGTTGCTGTAGGACAGTTGGGAAGGCAGGAATTAAACTCCACTAACCCACTTTTCACTTCCAGGCTACAGTCAGTCACTTCCCAAGCCTGGAACTAGAAGCCAAAATCCTGAGTCCCATCACCAGCTGCAATCTCTAAACTACTTCTCTTTTCATTGGCATCTCTCAAGCCCCTAGTCCACACTGTAAACCCTACACTCTTTGTAGAAAGACTCCCCCATTCGCTTGAAAATTATATAAAACCAAGGTTCCCCTGGTTGTGTGACAGACAGCAGCTCTCTGCTCTTTGGTTTGCTTTGGAAGTCTCCAGGGGAGACTCTCGAGGAGAGGAAGAAGCCCGAGGTCTCAATGAGAGGCTACCCAACTATCCTGTTTGGACAAAAGTTGGATAAATTAATTGCAGTTCAGTCTGAGTCTCTGCTGGGTTTCTGGTGATGATGTTTCAACTCAGTTCCTTACTTAAAAACAGGGATTCTCATTCCAGGTGACTTTTCCTTTGCCTGTCTTCTGCTTTCCTATTCTTTACATCACATAGATATTTTTGCTATTTTTCTACTATCCATCACACTATATCCCCCACACCTTTTACCAGGTCTTACCCATCCTTATCTTACCTTTTTCCATTTTCTTTCTAATTCTTTCTTTAAATTCAGTCTGAATTCGATGTAATCTCTCTTGTCTGCCTTCTGGGTATCTGGATATTTTGTCTTTTGTTTCCCCTGATGCTGTTTACTGCGTCTTTCCTTTCCTCACCACTCCTATGTAAAGCTCCAGAGGGCATTAGCTGTGTCTGTTCTCTGAAGTGTAGGAGTATTTTTCACTTTACCTGTCTAAGTCCATAACCTGGCCACATTCTGATTTCCTGGTGGGATAAAACCTGGATATACTCGATTCTCAGTCTCTCCCCACTCTACCCCATGCCTTAATGTCCACAAGAATAAGACCAAGTTGCCTGGGCAGGAAGACACATCTCAGCCACATCTCTGCACTGGACACTCATAGGGCATAGGACCAGAGTCTATACCATAGCATACATCTATCCATAGTGTAAACCATTTTTTTCTGACTGTACCTGAACAATGCCGCAAAAACTCCACCTATTCAAATATCTATACTATATCTTCTTACAATAACTTCAACCAGACATTGCATGTGAGAAGTGCTCAGCACCTCTAAACTTAAGATCAGGTAGTTGCTGAGCCAAGCAATGAGAAGAGATAAAAGAAGGCTCCCACAACCAAAAATAGGTACAAAGATAGAGCCTATAATCACACAGCAGGTTGGCATTAGATTAGGTACAGCACCAGGTCTCCTGATTGTCCCCACTGGTGCCCTCGCCACAGACTATCTGACATTTCTCTCTCCTCACTCCCTTCTCATCCCTCTCTCCATCCCCCCAAGCCACTCCTCTCCTTTTATTTTAAGAGCTGACTCTGCCATTTCCCATCTATAAGGTGAAATATGAAAACTTTCTTAGAAAACAGTCATAAAAAGAAGAAGAAAATGAAAAAGAAAGACCCAATGGAGAGCAGAAAATTACAGTGTCTGGGCCGTATTTACAATAATTATAATTATTATAAAGCACAATAGGGTGTAGAAACCCGTAATTCTCCTGGTGCTTTCTGATTTTTAGATCTATGTTTAGAAAGCACATGGCAGAGAAACAGTCAGAAAAGGAATGCCATGAAGTCACTTTCCTCTCTGTGTTGTAAAAGCATTGGGGGGAATATTTGTGTCTGTAGGAACACAGGAACGAGCAGCTTCAGAAATGAGTCCATCATTGCCCATCCCAGAGTGACGTACCACCTGCTAAAGTAAAAAACGAAGCCCTCTCCTGACACCACTTCACAAGAAGAGGCCCTCCTTTCTCTAACCCTGTCCATGTGTCATTTTTGTAGGACCAGACATTTCTCCCACTTCTGATGCTTTGCTGACTCTTACCCAAATGTCAGACTCCGCACCAGCAGCCGTGGCCCCCAGTCCACAGTAACGCAACCTCGGAGTTGCTCCCTTCCTTACATGAACATATCGTGGTGGTATCTGAAGACCTCCCAGTAGCACCTGAGGCAGTCTGACTAACATCTGCCCTGTGGGACTCCTTCTTTCCTCATTCCTCTCCCACAGGCAGACGTACACAGGTAATGCAAGCAGTTTATTTTGCTCACCAGGTATCATAGCCAGAGAAAGAATCTTTGAAGAAGTGCTCTCACGTGTAAAACAGAAGGCTTGCGATGGTCCTTTGCTCCTGCAGAAGGTTATCTAGCCCACCAGAAAGCTCTCCTCCCTGCACAGAGGAGCTTTCCCCATTTGGCAGCAAATTCTATTGCTCATCTGTGCAGCTTCGCTCTTAAACCCCATGCAATCTCTTCAAGGAAAGGGCTGAGATCTTCAATTCTAATCAATCAGAGGTGTTTCATAAGGATAAAAGCTTATATTCCTACCTAATCCTGCATGGCTGCCCACCTTGGAGCCAAACCAGTTCATTCTGATCTTCTCCCAGCCAGGGTGATAGTATGAGACTTGTGTCTCCTAAAAGAAAGAGAGAGGTCTATCCGCACAGTTCAGTTATGTCCACAGTAGTCTGTGTTGTTGGAGGTTATGTGCTTCAGCATCCAGCACAAGCAGGATTAGTTTGCCTCCACAGATCTTACTACTCTTTCCTGACTGGGTTCAAACTCTGCCCTCCGTGCCCTGACTCCCCAGCTCTGCTGTCCTGTCCTGAGCAACACATGTTCCAGCTGCTATGATATACACCAACATCTCCTGTGGGGCCACTTCACAGCCAGTAGCAAAAGTGGTGTTTGAAGTGCTATGGAAGTGCCCACATCCCTTTCAGAGATACCCAGAGAGCTTGGGACACCTTCTTAGGCTATTTGGCTGGAAGGAAACCACTGGGCCATAACACGGCTATTGTTGTGCCAACAGACACTGAGGACTTTCTAACCAGCAAGGTGGATTAGAGGCATCTTTACTGGAAAGAGGTTTCTTTCTAAAAACAGGCCTTTAATTGTCTTTATTATCACATGAATGGGTGATAATAGCACCTGAATGTGAAAACCCACAATGAGTTATGACCAGGAAACATGTCTGAGTAACAGAGCAACGCTTGGTGACATCTGGGTAAATAGGTAGGAAATCAACAGGGACCAGCTGTGAAGGAAGAGATGGTCTGTGGTTTTGGACAGGAGTGAATACACCCTGCCCTCAAGCATCAGTTGCTTTTGGGGCTATGCACGGGGATCAGTTCTGTGTATTGCACATGTATGTGTGTACCTACATACATGCATGCTTGTGTTTGTGTGTGGTTTTCTTTGAATGTTACACATTTTTGCCCAGATAAGGGGGAGTGGGACTGCAGCATGAACATCGATAACCACAAGAGAATAATCCCTGCAACATTTATGCCTACCTGCAAAACCCCTCCCAACCCTGTAGCACATGCCAAGCTCAGGCTCAGATAGAAAGTCACGGGATTATCCAGAAAGTGGGGTGTTTTACATGCCTTCCTCGGGCATCCCCTCTCTTCTGGTGCAGGCCCAGCGCAGGTGCCCTGGAGAAGGATGGAGAAGCACAGAGGCAGTCAGAGGAGGGCTTCTCCTCAACCCTTGTTGTTTCCTAAGGGGCGGGTGGACAGTTTTGCGTGATGCCCTCAGCAGCTAAGATGAGCTCTCTCCCTGAGAGGTAGGAAGGTTGCCAAACCAAAGAGGTTTTCCCCAAGGAGGGCTGAGAGTCACACTGGGCCAGGTGTTCTCGCTCTCTCATGAGACCGAATCCCACCCCACCTCAAATTAGACAGTCTGAAGTGGGGAGAGAGGGTGATCAGATAGATGCACATACAGGTATCTCAGATATGCACCTGCCACTCAGCCAGCGCCAGGGAGACGCCGGGGAGAGAAGGAAATGTTTTCTTTCTCTGACATTTTTAGCTGGATAACAGAGTTCAAGCAGAGCAGAAGAGCCCAGCGATAATGGCTTCTGTTGCCTTGAGCTAAGCTGCTTAATTGCATGGGACTGGCTCATCTAATCAGGGATAAAGGTGAAACACCTCGTTGCTTGCCCTGGCTGACTTTCCTCAACGAATAAAGCCTGTGAGCAAAACGCCAGGTGATCCCCAACATCAGAAATAACTGAATGGGGCAAAAACAGTCCCACTAATGTAATCCTGTGGGCAATAACGTGTGAGCATGCATGCACTGAAATGGCTTGCAGACCAGGCTGAACCTGAAGCCCAGTAGATATGGTCCTCCTAGCTCGCTGGAAGCACATCGTTCCTAACTTACCTCCTCTCCCATTCATGCTTCAGGGCTCTGGGGAGCCGCAAGCAGTCCCCAAATACTTGTTGGTATCTAGAGGAAACTCTGTCTGCTGAAACAGCTGAAATAAGCATCTTTCTTCCACTCAGTGTCTCACAGTTCAGGGCCATTTTCTTTCACCCCTGCCCTTCCCCTCCTTTGCAAGGCCTTGGCTTGCTGTTTAAAGAACTTGCAATCACCATAAGATATAAAGTGTTCTGCCAGGATGTATAACTAAAGATCTTGATGTACCCCAAATAATCGTGGGTAGCAGAATAAAACAGCTCAGCAAGAAGGGCCCTAGCCCAGACTCGTCTTTTTGTATGTCCTGTCACTCAAATCCCTCAGCTCTGCAGCAAAACTGGCCGATACAGGGTAGAGCTTTGGTCAGTGTGAGATCGGGGCAGGGCTGAGCTGACCTGGAAGGATGTGTCCTGCAGCATACAGAGAAGTGTAGGTAGTATGTCTGGTTTATTTTTACTTTGGAGCCACGCTCAAGGCAAGGCAGGTATCAGGGGGGTGGTTTTGGTGCCAGTCCAGCCCCCTTGTCCCATGGCAAATTCCACATTAGTCAGGGACAGAGTACGATGGGACTGGTGCCCTGTGCGGAGCCTGACCTGTGGTCTTCTCTCTCCGGTGACCGATGCAGCATCAGACACTACAACCTCAGAGAGGTGGCCCCAGGCTTAGTGGTCGATGCCATGGTCTTTCTGGGCAAGGGGAACCCACCCGCGGGTACACGGGAATGGCAGACCGCGTCACTCCCATGGCTGCGCATGTTTATCACTGGCATCAGCCACGACACCTGCCTGCCCCTGGCTCCAGAACCACATACCCCTCATTCGCCTGGCTGTCACCTCCCACTGCAGACAGTGCCCCAAACCCTCTGTCTGCTCTCGGGGGCTGCTGGCTGGCCAGTACTTGCCTCCCCGTCCTCCCACCCGCTCCCCCAGCCAGGCCAGGCTTTCCCTGCCGAGATATGGTCTGTGCCAGGAGAGGAAAGCACCCTCCTGCAGTCCGCAGGCAAAGGGCAAGGGTGGGCTGGAAGGTGCCTGGCCCCACAACGGGTCCGGTACCACGCTGTGCCGGAGCCCTGCCGTGGAGGCAACACGTACCCGTGGCAGCAGCGCCACGAGACCTGGCTTCACGTCCTGCTGCTGCGACTCACCCGACACGTGGCCCTGGGCAAGACATTCTGCCACTTCCTTCTTTCTGTCTCCCTCCCTCCCTGTCTTGTCTGATTAGGTAAAAGCTTTCTAGGGTAGAGATCGCCTCTCTCTGGGCAGTGACACGGGGCGGCTGGGAGCGCTCCTAGACACAATTAACACCCGAGCAGAGCAGGCCCGCTGGATATGATGGTGTCAGCAGGAGCAGGCGTCCCTGACACAAACTTTTATCTTGTCTCAATTAGCGGGCAGCAAAATCTCAGACCTTCTGTGGTTTGGTCGGAAAGCCAGAACCAAGTCCCCAATCGGAGCAGCTCCTTGGCCTCTACACGCCAAGCAAAGCGTGGCTTTCACAGGAGCTGCAGGATGTGTCTCCCCTCCGAAAAGCCTTGCGGGCTTGCCTCAAGCACAGAGCAGAGAGGCTTTCTCAAGCTTTGGTGCTGCTAAAGGAAAGGCTTTGCCCGTTGGCTGAAGATAGCTGGAAGAGTCCTGGAGCTCAGCCTATCTCACAGGTAGAGGCACACAGGCAGTGGGGAGAGAGTGACCCTGGCATGGTTATTACAAGGGCTGCTCGCCTGCGTCATGGTGGAGATAACATCAGCCTACTGAAGACAGCTTCGGAGCAGCCTAATTGCTCCTGCAGGAGAAGGAAAACGTGGGCCCCAGGAGCCACGCTGGCTCTCAGCTAATTGCCGGGCAGTTGCGCTGCAGGTATCCTGTATCTCGGAGGAAAGGCTGCTGAGGAGGGACACTGCGGGCAGCCAGCACAGAGATGAGCTCCGTTTAAACACCACGAGGGATGGGTGGATGGAGCAGCACTGAGAGGAGGAGGCTCGATTCTCTGTCTCCTGCTCCTCCCTGGGGAGGTGGTCACAGGTTGGGGTGCTACGCCGAGGATGGTGTCACCATCTCAGTAGAAAAGGGCAAGGGCTCTGTCAGGGAGCCAAAGGACAGTAGAGAGCGGGGGGGTGACGGCTGCTAGGAGTTTAAATGGGGGCACTGCAAGGGATCCAAAAGCACACAAGGTCTCCCTCAGTCCTTCGCTACCCACCTTATTAATTCATTGCTGTTTGCCAGTAGGTTTGAAGACATTAAGAAGAGAATGTCATGAGACTAGCGCAGCTACAGACGTTGCTAACCTCAAATGCAATCACCACCACAGACAGCATTGCAGAACGGCAAACCCGAGGTGTGCAGACATACCAAACCCAGACTCTCCTCACTAAAACTCCACATGCTCAGGATGTTTCCGACATGGCTTATAAATAACACATTGGCCTTAAATATTCGGAAACCCACAGTTATGTCCTCTAGGATTCAGGCCAAACAAAATAAGCGAACATTTTGAGACGATATAGGTCTATGCGTTTGAGAGCTGCATACTAAAAGTAGTAGTGGCAACAAATGCAGTGTTCTTCATCTGCCTGGTGGACGTACAAGAAGTAAAGTGTGTGTCAGGTAGCGTCTTGGCTAAGACTGAAACTGGAGCTGGCTTAAGCATGTGGGTTCTGGGCATCTTCCCTTCCTCTCCTCCTGCTTGGAGTCTTCTCCCTGCTCTGAACAGCCCAACAGCTTGGCTTGTGACCCTGGCAAGAAACACAACAGGACCCATCTACACTGACCAGGACCCATCTACACTGACCAGGACCCACACAGTCCTGTCAACTGCAGGACAGGGTGCCGAGCTTTGTGGAGCTTGCGAGGCAGCAAGAGCTCAAGCAGTCTTCCCAGCAAGCCCTTGAGCTCATTCACAAAACAGGAGCTCAAATCCCTGCGAACCCACACGTTCACCAAAAGGAGCCTGGAAATGATCTGAGGGAGAGCACAGATGGAAATCATTGTCATCAGGGAGGCCAAGAGCTTTGCAGGAAGCACGAAAGGATCAGATGTTTCAATGGATAAAAAAGAACATCCAGAGCTACACGAGATAGAATAAAAATGTAAGACATCTAAGCCCTCTTGCTTCAGGATACAAGCCAGCCCTGACTGACAGGGATTAAGACGAAACGACACATCTGAGCAGGTTGCTCAGATTACCTGCAGCTGCATTTCCTGCCCCTCTTCCCTGCAGTGTCTGGCACTGGCCCCGTCCCAGATGCAATTCTGAATGAGAGCACTGGGAAACTGGCAGGAGTGGAAGGAGGCTCTGTGGAGGGGAGACGAGGAGACAAACTGAGAAACCTCAACTGTGGTAGAGCGCACTCATCCCCCTCTTGCTCTCCCCCTTATCCCCACCTTCTCCCCTGCCACTTCTGCCGAGGAAAGATCTTGCCTAAGCAAAGCTCTGATGACAGAACAGCCTGCTTTGGATATTTAGGCAGGCAAGGGAAAAAAATAATTTTCAGACCATCTGTCCTGTCCAAAGAAGAGCAGTCTTTCCCAAACCGAGCTAACTCCATGCAATGGCAACAGTAAGCAACACGATATTAAACAATAATAAATCAAAGCTGACATCATTTGGAGCACGTCCGGACCCTCCCCTGTGGGGATATCACTCTTCTGTGTGTCAACAGAGGGAAGAGAAAAGCAGAAAGAAACCTAATCTGAATCAGATAAAAGACAGTGGGCCTACGAGGATGTTTCTGAGAGAGAAGACCCCTCCTAAAGACTTGCTGTGGGCACCATGAGGGCGGGAGAGAGGGGCACAGGGAGGAAGGATGGGGCAGGATGTCCTGTCTCCTTTGCGGCAGATAATTGTCTAGAACAGCAAAGCCACCCTCGGCACAGAGGGCTGGGACCACCCGTCCCCACTGCAGCACGCAGCAGACCTCCCGGAGCCCCTGTCTTTGCGGAGAGATCCCTTCTTCCACACTGCAAGAGCGCTGCGCACCTTGGTCCAAACCAGCAAGCCCAAGAGCTCAGACACGATGGGGAGCAGCAGGGCAGAAGGGGAGCACTCGCGGTGGCTCTGGACTGAAGGATGCGGTGGGAGTTTGACAGTGATGAAAAGTACCAAACCAGCAGTCCAAAATCATGAGGATGGCTTGGGGAGACATCCTTGAGCCAGCTTTAAACTAGCTGGGGACTAATGGGAGAGTATGCGCAGCCGCAGACAGCCAAGCTTGGCCTAGGAGGGGTCTGCAATCCAGACATCTCGGTGACACACCGCTACTGTACCCACGCTAACAGGCAGAAAACTAGGTTAAAACTCAGATTAAAACCCAAGCTCGTTAGGGTGTGTTTACCAAGCTGCGATCCCACCTCTGGAATGCAATGCAGACATACCCAAGGGATGACTGGATTTAGCTATCTCCTTGTAAAATACTAATGGAGAAGTGACTTAAGGGAGTTTTACTCCAAGGCCAGTCCTAGACCTGTATACTAAGCACTTCAGGGTAAACCTATGTTCTCGTGTCTTTAATGGGAGCAGAAAACTGAAGCCGTTTTCCCAGTGATGTACCAGCAAGGGACATCAGTGTCAGGAAGGTGTGCTGCAGACATGCTTTCTGCTCATGTCTCCACTCTGCACACCCCAGGTCAGGGTATTTATACCTAGACACGTAGAAGTCCCCTCTCTCTCTAGTTTGGTGCTTTCTTCCAAGAATCCAGCCAGCAGGCAAGGGAAAATTGGCAGGTGGATGGTGTTCAGAGAGCACAGCTTCACCCTAAAAGCTGAGGGCACCTCACAGATGCAGATCTACAACTGTGCTACGGACACTGTCAGCCCAGCTGACACAGAGCACAAGGGCAGTGCCATCCTTCGGCTACTTCAGCCTTTATAAGAGGTTGCAGACATCAGGGTGGATGGCTCTGAAGAAACCGGAGTCCAAGGCAGTGGCTGAAAAATGAGCTTTGGATCACATCACTGACAAGCCAAGGAGGCTGGAGGGAGCTCTTGGGGGCTGGGCTAGCAGGGGCCATGGGACAGGAGAGAGGGGCAGAGGAAGAGCTGGGGGGCCTGGGGCCAGGTTTTGGGGGAATTTAAAGGGAGTTAAAGGGTGGAGTAAGGAATTATCTCCACTTTGTTCTTCCACCTCCCTTTCCTCTGGCCGCATGCACTGCATTATAATGACTTGCTTCCAGTGATGCTGGAAGCATTACCGGGGACTAATTCTCCAGAAATGCTGTGCAGCTCCAAGAACCAGGGATTACGATCCACAGCGCGTCTCTCTCTGCTGCCATCACTGCAGACACCGAGATGCACACATGGGAAAAGAGGTGGTTTACAGCAAACAGAAGAAATAAGGTGCTTGAGCTTCTTCCTTTCAGTTTTAATGGGCTTCTCGTAGGTGTGCCACTGCTAATGAGTGTTGAGTCATGCTGGCCAGAGCTTTCTCTTGCACAACCTCTCCCTGCCTCCCTAGGTTGCTCTGTATCTGCCCTCTGATAGTGCTATACCTGATGACTAGGGCAAGCACCACTGCCAGCAGCAGGTTTTACGCAGTATTTGCTGAGCTTTACCAGAATGGGACTCGATTGTTTCACTTTGGCAGCTGTTTGCTCGGCCAGCTCACTGTTTGCTCCACCGTTCCTCCCCCCCCGCCCCTCCAAAACCCTCCGCAGCCACCCTTGCCACGCTCACAGCAGTGAAGGGCGAAGCACCCCGGGGTGCAGCCCCAGCCAGTCCGGCAGCCCGGTGTGCACCCCAGCAGCAGCCAGCCCCGGGGCCGCGCTGCTCCCCTCTGACATCACCATCACCCCACCCCGGCTCACCAGCACCCGCAGCCCCACTCCCTGCCCCCGAGCACGGGAGGAGCCACCCACCCACCAGCCGAGCCGCGCTTCCAGGGCCAAACGCTGAGGCTGCAGGTGAAACCGGCTCTTTCCCGCTGCCCCGGACCCTCTCCCACGCAGACGCCCTCACGGCATCACACCAGCCCCCTTTGGCCCTGCCTGGGCACAGATTAACCCCAGCAGAGAACAAACCAGCTCGATGCAGGGATGGCTCACACCCCAGCCAGGTGGAAGCAGCCGGGAGCTTCAGTACAACATGACCAGCTGCAATACACGCTTCCTTTTCCTTTTCCTTTTCCTTCCTATTTCTTTTCCAGGCTCTCAGCGGAGGAGTCGCACATGGCGGGCAGGATCCAGGCGCCCAGTTCAGAGGCGTCAATCCCATCAGGACTTTCTTGACGACCTCTGTGCACAGGGGAGCACGTCTCAAGCTCGTGCTTGAAACCTTCTATACCAGGACTGGGAGTCCAAAGACACCGTGTAAATAGGCAGTGTTCCCTTGCTGATTCAGCTAAACGTACTGGCACATCATGGGGAAAAAGCTGAAGTATTTTCACTGACTCACACGGGTCCAGAGATCCTGTTAGATCTATCCCAGGCTATGAGAGCGGGTAGAGCCCGTCTTTGAGTCTCAGTGCCTTGGGATTGCAATGGGTGGGAGAGGAAATCCCTTGTGGGGAGGAACTTGGATCCTGTCTAATACACCAAGGAGAGCAGAGACCTTCCACCTTGCAACAGGCGCAGGCTGCAGGGCTGCACGATGCAGCGCCTTACGCCAGTTTAGACTCGTCTCTGAATCCAGCCTTCAGTCTCTGAGTGGCTCCACATGCCAGGGCACAGTGTCCCGGCATTAAAAATACCAAGGCTGACAGATAGTGTTTATTAATAGCACGAGTGGTGTTTATTGCTGAGCAACAGTCAGCAGCTCGGAGGTTACTGCTGTTAGAAGCCAAGGTCTGAGAGCGTTGCCACATTGCTCAGTTCTCAGGGGAAAGAGGCTCCATCTTTGGAGGCAGAAGCCGCGGGGATGGGGGGCGAGGTGGGTGCCCGGCTGCCTGGGGGACCTGCAGGGGAGGGGGTTACAAGCAGAGCATCCTGAATAGAGGCGCAGGGCAGCCCCCATGGACGGGGGGGCCCAGATCCCCGGGATTACCTGCGTAGCACACAGCACAGCTTGTGCAAACGGGTGCAGAGCAGAACGTGCCAGCGCTGAGCATCCACTGTCTTCCCATCGCCTGCCCTCGGCTGCACTGGAGGCACCATCCCCTACCCATGAAGAGTTCTGGTCCTCTGGGGTCTCGCTCAGACCTACCTAGGCCCCCCAGCTCTGCCCCCGCCCCTCGCTCCTGCCCCATGGCCCCTGCCAGCCTCTGGGCACCAAGCTGCTGTTTAGGAGGATGTTGGTTTTAACATCCCTGTTTCACAGAGAAGGAAATTGAGGTGGAGAGAGGTGCCATGATCCACCAAGAGTGATGAACTGCCTGTGTTCCAGAGATGATCACAGATCTGGCAACTACATCTTAGTGATCCAGAACAAGTAGGGCACTTCACTGGGTGTTCTGCAGAGAACTACGCATCTGACTTCTCTGAAGAGCTCTGAAATGCCCCTGGAAGAGGGGTAGGAGTTCAGAGACTGAAAAAACTTGAAACCTGAGAAGCAGTTGTCATACCCCAGACTCACAGTTCATACTGTGGAGGTGGAGGCCAAATCCAGCTCTCAGCAGACATTTCTTTCCAGTCCCTGATCTTACCCTCCCAGCAGACTTTGTGTGATGCTTTGCACTCTCCAGGTTTCTCTCCTCCAGAGCTGTGCTCCCTAGCTTTTACCAGTTTCTGGTTAAACACTACAGCACTAGTATGCTACAAGCAACTTCCCACCTTGCTCTTTTTCTCCTAGTTTTTTCCCTTTTCTCTGTCATCACATGCAACATGCGGGGGTCTCCTAGAGGATGTTACCCCTGCATTATCTCTGTACATATTGCTCCAGGGGAAGACAGTTGCAGCTGGGAAGCTACTCCATCCTGCCCACACAGACTGCTGCACACCTGGAAATAACATTAGGTGACTGATGAGCGCTTGTTTTAATCAAGGCGGGACTTTCCTTTGGAGCCACACAGAGAAGAGCAAAGACTAAGAGACAGGCTGCAATGTAAGCAAAAGTCGTGCTTTGCACAGCATGCAAAACTTGGGCTCGCCACTCGCTGCCCACTATCGTGGAATCTCTGAGCACCTGACAGAGGCTACCAATTAATCCGTCTTTAACTCCTTGCCATTAATTCACTCACAGATCATCCCCCAGGGTAGCTCAGTACTGTTATCGCCCCGGTACTGTTATCGCCACTAACAGATGAGGAAACTGAGGCAGAGACCAGAGTAGTGATTGACACCGCTCTAATTAGCAAGCGAGGCATAGGGCTGGGAAGAGGACCCAGGAGTCCCAGCTCTGGCACAGCACCAAGGTACAGGATCACCTGTACTGCACAACCCTGTACCTTTTAGCCAGTTTCTTTTACACCAAGCCAAAACACAGGGTTTGCCGAAATATCTTCCATAGAGGCTGCAGTTTTGGTTCGTCTTGGCTAAAAGATCCTATCCAAAACTGCCTTCATTCTCTGTAGTAACCTTCAAGCAGGTTTCCTGTCATTACTCTGCCTTCCGTCTTTACCCACAGCCCCTTACCCGCAGCGAGTCGGAGATCAGCCATCCAGTGCTAGCTAGCACCTTGGATTCAAAGGATCCACTCTTTTCTGGTGCAGGGCTCGGTCTGCCTGGCCGCCTGGGCTGGGAGAGCCAAGGACCTGGTTCAGAGGTACCCACAGACTGATTTTTGTCACTAACATGTTCCAGGCACTTATCGTCTGAACAAGAAAATGAGGAGCCTCTGGATGCATCGAAGTTCATGCATACAGGCAGGTCTGCACAGAGATGCCAAACAAGCGCACGGACCTCCTGTGCTCCCAGCATAGCAAAAGCGAGATACCTCCTCTCCTCCTTCAAGGACCCCAATCCAGGTCAGGGAGCCGGGCCGTGGATGTTTAGTCTGGAACGGTCTGCGGGACACGATTTGGTGCTGTTCCCGTGATATTTCGCACAATAAGCTTAGAGAGGACAATGCAGTTGCTTTGTGAGACATGGTGATGCTGTGTCTTGTGACACAGCCTATTAGCAGATTGGCTAATGCTGGGTGTGCAGCTGCTTTCTGTCACGGGAAAGGCTGAAAGCAGCCAGAATATACCTGTGAATCCTGCCTCTAATTACTTAGAGCAAAAAACACTGTGCTCCCGGTTTTCCCGTATCTGAGTACCTTGCAGACACATGCAAAACAACAGTCAATAACCAGAACAAAAATCCCCTTTTATGCCTTACTAAAATCCTGCTCAGTAAACAGGATTATACTTGAAATAGGCTGTGATAGAGATACAAGGAAAGAGACAGATGCCCGCATTTCTTTTCAAGAAGACAACTTGCTAAACAGCTGAATGGATTTTGCTACCTCTGCTTAACCCCAGCTGCCTCTGCAGTCCCTATTTAAAACGTTTTGCCTCTTTACAGGGTCTGTCTGGCAGCCCTCCAGCACTGCCTAATTTTGCTGGGGCGGGATGCGAAACAGCCCAACGAGGGAACATAACGTTTTTCCCTTAATTTCACCAAGGCCGAGATTTTCCCTTCTTGCTAAGGGTGGTTTGGTGGTCACAAGGATCCCGGCAGTGAACTTCCTGTGAACTGATGGGAACGGCCCTTCTCCCGAAGCGAGGAGACAATATCCGAGGGCTGTGGACGGAAAAAGGAGGTAGTCAGCTAATAAAGAAAATTAACCCAGTGGACATGATTTGCCCGCATTCTCCAAAGCTGGAGTTCTTTTATAAGGCTTGCCGCAGAAAGCTCTTAAGGATAACAACTAATCCCTGGATAAGGGTCGAAGTTCTTGCTGGGCATTAAAACTTGGTGATGTGATTAAAGAAAAAGTGAAAACTCTGTGCTCGGAGCAGAGCCTCCAATGAGGAAGCCACAGGGTGCCGGTGCTCTGGTCACCACCGAATGATCCCAGGACACCGAGGATGAGGAGCTAATGGGTTTGGCTCATGGTGCTCAGATGTCGGAGGAGCCTGAAAGGGATGTAAAGATACTTTGGAGTGAAGCAGTGCAACAGCCCTCTGAAACGGCCTCTGGATAGGTGCAAGGTGACGTACCCTGGCACAGGACAGCCAAAGCTTCACCTCTCCACCAACAGGCCTTGAAGGTCCCCTCTGGAAAAAAATATTTAGCAGTTGCTGTGGATACCTCTGATTGGATGACTGGCTTTTGTGTGTATCTACAACCCAAAAGGCAAACAGGGCTCAAATGACTTAAAACCAGGAGAGAAACTGTGAAAAATATCCACAGCAAGACAAGGACCTATATACAATCCTCTTCCAGGCTTAGGAAAGGTCTGAGATTGACAACACCAGAAGATGGGGAGTGGATTAAAAATAGGGTGGAACCTGGACGTAAAGGGATATGGCGAGAGCCTGGAGATATGGCGAGAGCCTGGAGAACAGAGTCTGAAGCGTGCCCGGGGGGACTCACTGCCAGGATTTAAGGCTAGGAGGGAAAATCATTGCTGGCAAATCACCCGCCCAGCTGAACCCCACAGCAGTTTGAAAACTAACGCAATCTGGGGACGTTTGCCTTCTGAGCTTTTGGAGTATACCTGGGTCATGTTGGATTTTATTTTTTGACGAGTATGAAGGATTGAAAGCTTTTTGGTTTGACCAAAAGCCGGTAGCCTTGCACACCATACGGCTCTTGTGCTGGTGTAAGTAGCACAAGATTCTCAGCATTGGCCAGCCTGGGCTCTAGCAGCTGCCTCTTCGCCTGCATGGTCACCCCAGAGAGAGGGGAGACTCCGGGGAGTCGACAGCCATGGAAGCAGCCGTGCAGCGTCTCACGACCGCCCTTTCTGCAGCAGGGCTCTCCGTGGCACGGGGAGGCCGAGGGGCTGCCCAGGGAAGGCTCCCCAGGTGCTGGTGAAGCTGGCAGCTCAGGCACTCCCGCAAACCCTAACCACGAGTTTTCCAGCACTCAAAGCAATTCACACCAGCGAGAGATATGTCCATGGGAGTGCAGGAGGTTTCGTAAGCGGGAGGGTTCCCTGCGCCCGGGGCTGCCAGATAATCTCAGGCCTGCCCCGCCCCACTCCTGAGACACAGTCAGCCTATTCCTCCTCATCCTCCCACCTCACAGGGCATCCCTTACCTTCCCCCCTCATCGGGGGCCTTGTGCTGTCCCCTACCTCTCCCAGCCAGCAAAGCCCCTCCTGAGCTGTACCTTGCTGTTTCCCCTCCCCTCCACCCCCGTACCCCATATGCTCCTGTCCCCTTCCCAAAGAGCAGATGGAAGGAGGTGCTATCGGTACCAAAATATCTGTGGAGGTTCTCTCTCAAATGATGGAGAGGAGCAGGGAGACATGACTGCAGCTGGGACTGGGTGGTGAGGGGACAATGACTCACCTGCTTTTGGGGAAAGTACACAGAGATCCCTAACAATTTCGGCAAGATGGGAAGCCTTCTACTAACTGGCAATAAAATAATAAGCAGTGAATGGCACTTGATCATCTGTCAAGGGTCCCAAAAGAGGAGGATGGGATTTGTCTTATGCATGGAGAAATCAAGCCGGGGAGGGAAAGCAGAGCATCGGTGGCCCAGCTGGGAACTCAACCCAGCTCCTTCACTTCCCACACCTCTGCTCTGCCCTAAAGACTGGGACCCGCTGACTCCCACGGTTCCTCCAGCTGCGCTAGGCAATTCCTATCTGATGGTGAGGGAGAAATACAGCTCACCAGATGATTGAACACAGCTACGTGCAGGGCCACACCTGCACCCACATTGTGGGGCACCACCACTCCCACCCCGGCACTGGGAGCCGCAGCACCCTCCTGACTCAGCAGCACCAAGGAGAAGGTTCCCCCATGAACTCCCCGAGCTGGAACCTCCAGCAGAAATGATTAGGAATTCCAGTGCAAACTGAGAAATCCTCCAAAAGGATTTAGAGAGATTAGAAATGAGCAGGAAACAAAATGAGATTTAACTTGGGAAAAGATAAGCTAATGTATCTGGGGCAAAGCTGCTTTGCGGTGGGAGGGGACACCCTGGAAAGCAGAACTGCCAGAAGAGGTTGAGAAAGAGCAACCATGGAGAGATGCATCCAGAGAGGGACACAAGGGGATACGTTCAGAGCCAGCTGCCTGTTTCCTTTTCTGTGGTTCTGGAGTGATCCACTTTTGAGTGTGTTCTGCAGCAGACACCTTTTGAGGGAAAAGGAGGAGTATTGTTATACATGAAAGGTGTCAGGAGATGAGGAAGAGGAATGATCGAGGGCAGAGCTCGATGAGCTGATGCCGGGGCTTTGAAGAACCATTTTATGTCACTGGCCAAGAAACGTCCGCAGAGGAGACGTGATGAGACTCCACAAGCATCTGAGGGGTCTATGTCAGAGAGGAAGGGAACACGTCTACTGACACATATGCAAACTTAGAGCAACAGGGTGAAATTAAGGCAGAGAAAACAGAGCCTAAAGAGCAGGGCAGAGTCCAGGCAGTGCAACATGTTAGGCTGCGGGGTATGACCTGCACGAAGATAGACATGTTCAGAACAGCAGCACATTTGCAACTGGCTGACAAGACAACCTAAACCCAGAAATTTTTCCTCTTGGGATGTCTCTGAGTCCATGACTGGTCCCAACAATTCAGCAGGGGTGTGGATCACACTCAGTCCCACAAAGTGACTCACGAACGTCACAGCCTCTTGCACTGTACATCCAGCCACCCCAGTGGGGTACTGGTGCAGTGGGCAGTGCCACTCCCTGACTCATCAGCACCACCTCTGGCAGCTCAGCCAGTTCTCCTAGGTGCCGTGTATTGACTAGGTCCACACTACACATTCACAACACAGAGCTCTGGCAAGCCAATACTGCGAGCAAGAAATTGGCCCTAAGCCTCAAGACCAGCCTCAGATTAGTCACCAAATAACTCAGGATGATCCTGTGACTCATAATTTTTGGTGCCTATGGAGACTGGAAACAATCAGATCCAGTGCTGTTGACCCCCCATTCGCCGCACTTCCAATGGTGAGATAAATCAAAACAAGTGGGAGTTGGCTCCTTATTCCCCAGGAGCGACAACACCTTAGAAGAAGATCTACTCAGGAGTCTCCAGACTGCTTCTCCCAGATATGAGGTCTTTGCAATGCAAAAAAAGAAGGCATGAACATTCCGGCAAGCTGCCCAACATAAGGAAGGGGACTTGACAAAGGAATGAGCCAATTCAAGCTGGAAAAAAAACCAGTGGAGGTGATTGACAGCAAGTTGCTTTTTCAGAAGTTAGTACTTGCACTGGCCTCTGAGCAGCCAGGTGAGGGGTTTCTTTGAAAGGAATGAGTCCATCATAAAGCTCTGTTGGGGCTTTTGCTTCTGCATTCATGGAGTCAGAGCCGAGCACAGGCAGGAAGGGCAGGGAGGGGTGCCAGTAGGAGCCCAGCTTCTGGAGAAGAGGCCGATGACACAAACACATACCCCCAGGTATCAGCATGTTCGTGGCACAGGCTGCCTCCAGTGCCAGCAGGCTGTCTGTGGGTGAGAAGGACAGGAAGGACAGGCAGTGAGATGGCAGCTTGGATGCCTTTGCAAAGTCTACACCACGGCTCAGGTAGGAGTTATGGGCAAGACGAAGGAGAAGGGCTCTGGTCGGTTCAGGCAGGTCACTCTTCTGGCCATAAAATCTCTGAAGAGGTGATGGAACTGGATTATTTGCTTAAGCTGATCATTGCACTCATCTTGTGCCACCTCTCCTGAGCTGTCTGTAGGGCTTGCAGCTAAGGGGTTAGGTCTCTCCCCTTTTGCTTAGATAATGCTCCCATTGAACAGGGTTGCACACAAAAGGCCCAAGGGCTTGCGTGAGACACACCCTTCCTTCGCCACAGACCCGTTCAACCAAGATTCAGAGGTATTGCCAGCCACGGCCAAAGCTTCTCACCTCCAAGGCACCACACAGGTTGGGAGCAAGACATCCTGACCTGCATCCCAGATTATTTCGGCATTACATGGGCCTCCCTGGGG
Source organism: Calonectris borealis (assembly GCF_964195595.1). NCBI lineage: Eukaryota > Metazoa > Chordata > Aves > Procellariiformes > Procellariidae > Calonectris > Calonectris borealis. The sequence continues at coordinate 93,546,471 of NC_134314.1, read as the reverse complement.
AGTGCTCAGCAGGAATTGCCACTCATCGGCAGTCCTGGCAGGGTGCTCAGCAGAGCCAGTCGCCTTTCCCAGCCCGGGTCCCACCACGCGACATGCCCCAAGCACAGAGCGCACCAAAAGCTCCCGGAATAGCTGGCAAAGGAGGTGTCAAAGTAACGCCCTAGCTGAACCCCTGCCGTGCCCCCATCGGGCTTGCAGCAGAGTGCCTTCCCACTGCTCTGTGCACCAGGCTCGGCCAGGAGACGGGCAGCGCGGGGTGGGCAGCAGAGGAACCTGGGTGCCGCTCCCCGATGTGTGCTGCCAGCAAACCACTGACAGTTGAGGGGGGACCTGACCCTTGTCCCCTCCGTGGTGCAAAGCCCCCATGGTTCTCCCAGCTCCCTGAACCAAAGGGAAAGCCTTCCCCAAAGCCGTGGTCAGGCGCTCTTTGCATTCCTTTCGCACCCTCCTTCGCTGCTGGTGCAGGGGATATCACCTCTCCATTCTTATCCACAACTCACCACCTCCTACGAGATATGGGGGGACTTGGCTGGAGATCCAGGCACGAGCGCCTGGTCCCTCTGGGATGGCCGGCAACTCAGCAGCCCTGTTGCTTTGCAGGGTGTTGGGTGCTGCAGGGCATGGCAGGGGCCAGCAGCTGCCTGTGGGGTGGCACGGTGCCGTGGGGCCATGCTGGCCCAGCCCTGAACAGGGTGCTGGGAGCAAGCATGGTGCTTCCATGGACCGGGACTGCAGACCTTGTGCTGGACGAATGGGATTAGCCTTAAATTTCAGGCATCCCAAGGACAGAGAGGCTCCCCCCACTTTCACCTCGTGGCCTGGGATAAAAATACCTGTCTCTCACTACCAAAGCTCCTGCGGGCGGACAGTGGAGGATGTGGCCTGTGGGACAGATTTCCTTTGGGCTTCCAAGGTCCTTCGTGGGACCATGCTGAAGGACAGAAGCTTTACAGGCATTTCTAACAGGCGCTGCAGGTGATGGCGGAGCCTAAGCTGGACTTACAGACCCGATCAGCAGTGTAAGACATTAGCAACAAGGGGTTAAATGAGCTAGCAGGTGCCAAACGGGAAAGACAGAAGGGGTTTCCAACCAAAAGCATCCTTTTCCCATTGCTGGTGGGGATTTCTGTCATGTCAGCCGGGGCACCCTTTTCTCCCTCTTAAGGTGCCTCCGCTCTTTGAATCCCACAGAATAAATGAAGCGGGCATGAGGAAAGCACCAGCCGGCTGCCTGAAGATAGCATTTTAATTAGCCAGCCACCAAAATGTAGACATGACGAAAAGCCTTTGAGGAAAAGTCCTCGTGCGCAGGGTGAAAGGCTGCACACCAAGATCAGAGCACCAGCCTGCAAACCTGGCCTCGTTCCACGCATCCTCGCCTCACTTTGGGACAGGGCACACGTTAGCCGGGCGTGAGACACAGGCTCAGGCTGGGCAGGGTGAGGGGCAGCCACGCTTCTGCATCCCAGCTCCTCCAGGAGCGGGATCCTCACCCGTGTGCAGCCTCTCCAGCCAGGCTGAGCTCCCCTCCAACATCGAGCTGCGATCACTCTCCTCGCAAGAGGTGACAGCCCAGCCATACCCACCCTGGAGGATTAAGGAGAAGAGCTGGAGTGCTTCCAGGGCCCCAGGTACCTCCTTCGGAGCTGCCTTGGGCAGGTTCCCACTGCAGTGGTTTGAGGCAGCTGCCTCGGCTCTGCTGCAGCCACACACAAGCGAATCCTTGGAGCGGGTAGAGTTGTCCCAGCTGAAACGTGCCATCCAGTCAGGCACAGCCGCTGCCTCATGGAGCAGGTGGTTACCAGGTCACCCGGCTCTGCAGATATCCTACTTCTCCTGAGCCCTCAGAGGAAGGAAAAGAGAAGGGTGCAGCACGCTATTCTCCTCCATGCCCCAGGAGCAGCCAGCCCAGCTCGCCATCAGCGGGCAGCGTTTGATGTGTTGCAGCTGACAGTAGGGATCCGCTGCCTCTTCCATCCGGGAGACGTGGGTTCCCTCATGCTGAGATTTCACATCCAGCTCAGCCCAGGGGAGCAACACTGATCTACCGGTTTCAATCTTTTCCATTTGCTGACTTGTAAACATTTCCCAGCTCACATAGAGGCAATGCGGGTCTTGCTGTCTTTGTTACCTTGCACAGCCGTCTGTGAAACAGCCCATAGATCCTCACAAGCCAAAAGCCGGTGGTGAATACACAAGGAAGCAACTCCGTGGATTCCTCACGCAGCAGCATCCATGTTCAGCCCCGCTCACCTTCTCACCTCACCGCTGCACTCCACAAGATGTTACTGAACAAGACGAACCAGAGCCTCCTCAAGTACTTGACCTCCTTCCTCCACTCTGCCTTCTGCAGAGGCTGTGACTGCAGATCCACCTGTTAAGCTGCCTAAGTCCACCCTAAATAAAAGCCATATCCTTCACGTTCACAAGAGCAGGACGGAGGCAGCCATGAACTCAGTGGTCTGTATTAACCCAGGTGAGTCGCCTCCCAGACATCCAGGAACACCCTGTATGCTCCTTTCCAGCGTGGCCAGATGACTGACAGGTGATACACTCACTTCCATGGCTGATGAGGAAACGACACCACTTCCAAAGAGCTCTTCCTCCCAAAGACCCCAAGGCACATCACAAAAGATGCAACGGTATCAAGATCCCTCAGGAAGTGATGAGCACGGTCAGAGCTGAACAGTTCTTTGTTCAACGTCAGCCAGGATGGCGAGGTGTTGCTGAGCCATCACTGGCAGCTGGTTACACACACGCTGCTCCAACTGCAAACACCAAGTCCGTTACCGAGTGAAGGGCAGGCTCAGAGCATTACTTTCGTCTTGGATTGTAAGCTCCACCGGCATCGCGTCTACTCGTGCCTGCACAGCACCCAGGACATGGGGCTTGGCTCCTGACACGACGGAGGTAGGGTTGGGACCATCACCGCGCTCCTTGGCAACAGAGTCTGGGAAGGAACCCTGGAGTCCTGCCCCCTCATTCCTGCCCATCAGACCACCCTCTTCTCACTGAGCTGGGAACTCGGGCTGAGCTACACAAGTATTCTGGTGCCTACCTCCCATTCATTTCAACGGGCTTTAGGTACCTAGATGCTTCTGGAGGCTCTGGGCCCAAATCCAAGAGTCCGACTGGCAGGTTGCTGGTGCCCTGTAGCCTCCAGAGGCAATGCTGGAGGGTCTGTTACACAATGGAAGAAAACCAGGATGCAAGGCAGAAGGAGAAGGCAAAGGAAATCAAGGTCAGAATTAAATTCTTTAATACAAAAAAAAGTTTGTTTCTTGTCGTCGTCGTCGTTTTTTTAAGATATATCTGTAATTTCTTTGTTTAAAAATAAATATGTACTAAGGAATATCTTGAAAAAATTCACTAGACACAATATGTAGTGTTAATATCTTTTTTCCCCGCAATTATTACAGATAAACAGTAGCACCAATAAATAAAATGATAACAAATATTAAAATTAAAAAGGAGAGAGATTCAAGATGTAGAATTTTCTATTTTTCCTGTTTCTTCTTTTTACATATATAAAAAAATCGTAGCGTCTATTTAATCCGAATCACACATATACATAAACATATATATATATATACAAACACATAGCCAAATATATATATAGTATGTAGATGTATATCTAACCCTTGTCTCAATAGGAATGTGTAGGGGTAGGTGTTAGAGAAATTAATTAAATAACTGCCCATAACATGCTACTGACTCTGCCAACAATTGGGGAGAGATGGGACGGGACAACAGGAAGGTTAAATTTATACACAACCAGTACAAATAAAAAAAAAAAAAAAAAAAAGGAGGTACGGCTTATAAATAGTTGAAATTAAATATTAACAAAGAATACTGAAAAATCCCTACTCTTTTAATTAAATTATCTGTTTAATTTCTAATTTAAAAAGGGATATTAAATAAGTATATAAAACACTTTCTCTTCCCTCCCCCCCATCGGAAGCCTCTGTCTTGCGCACGATGCAGCATGAGTATTATACATTGCAGATGCAAGCACCCACCCGTGTGTTTTTTCTCCTTCTGAAAGCCATCAGTCGGATGGGGAGTTCCTAGTGGTTAGTAGTCGCTTGTTGTGAGTCTGTTTTTAGACTGTCTTGTCTTTTTGGAAGCTTTCCGTGTTGTACATTATCAGGCGTTGAAAATTCAATTGCAGATGATGTTTGGCAGCATTCTGACACAGACCGAGTACCTTTTTGATTATTATTATTATTAATAATAATTTTAATCACAGAACTAGATTATATATATCCACATAGATGTACAAACACGCTTTCAGGGGTGTGTGTGTGTGTGCGCACGTGTGTAAGGTGGGTTTCACATACACCACAGCGTATTTTGCAGATACACACCTAGCCAAGATTCTCAGACACGGCTTAGGGATTCTGGCTGCCTTCACGTTTGATTCCCCAGCCCAAGATGTGGAAAAGGGGCCTGATATTTACAGCACGTCATTAAAAAAAAATCTTGACATTCTTAAGGGTCATTCACACTGGGCACACAAACTGAAGGCAGCCAAAGTTGCTTTCTTTTTCCCCCCTTAAATCTTGGCATACATATATATTATTTTTTATATATATATATGTATAAAAATAAATATATATATATAAAAAAGAGAGAAAAACACAAACAGACACACACACAGACACAAATGCACACATTCACATACACACACACACCCCCCTACTGTGTATATACTTTTGATTAATATCCCTTTCCAGAAATGTTCCGTAAGCATCTTGGATGCTCTTGAGTGGCAGCTCTGTGCATGAAGAAAGCAGACAGTGCTGAACAACTGTGTGGCTATGCACCGGTCCCCATTCTTGCTTCAGCACACTTAGGCCTTGTGTCCTTTTGCAGCCACCAAGGGCGGGGAATCTAGACTCCTGTGATACTTCCTTGAACGGAAAGTTAGTGCGCATCAGCTGCCCACCATCCTTAAGAGAAGCCAGCACGTCTCTCTGGCAAAGTTTCTATAGCGAATAAAGTCAACGCAAAATGTACACTGACATCCCATGTCCCAGCAAGGCAGGCAGGTTATGAGACGAGTAAGGGCGAAGGTTGGGGGAAGAGAGGGGAGGAGGAATCCTTGATCACGCAGACGGCCATTTCCTTGGCCTTTGACCCATCGCACCCTAGGATGCCGCTCTTTGGAACTCCCTGCCCATCCTCTCCGTCACCTCTCCTCCCTGTCCCAGGCAAGGAGAAGGTGGTTTGTGGTACAGCACACTCTACAGAGAAACAGCGGAGGCCGCACAAGTCAGTTAGAGTTAAGAAGTTTACACCCAGCGCTTCTACTCAAGTCCAGTCTTAGCTTGTTTCTTATGCCCCAAGTAGCCCGCTTGTGTCCACAGCAGTCGAGTATTATCCAGTGAAGACACCAATAACATTAGCAATGTTAAAAAAAATAATCAGTATATATATATATATATTATATATATGTGTGTGTGTGTGTGGTTAAGATATACATATATGTATATATAGATGTGGTTAAAATATATATACATATATATATATGTATATGCATGTATACACACATATATATGTATGCATGGGAAAACCCATCAAATACACCCCTATAGTCTTCCTGGCTCTGTTATTTAGCAGCATGAAAAGAAAAATAAAGTAAAACAGTTCAAAACCCAAAGGTGAATTCTGTGCGGCGGGTGCCTTGGGGAATGTTCCTTCCGGAGTCCATCGTCCGTACTGAAAGTGCTGTGCTCTACCGATCCTTCATTTTTAGGGTTCATTTGGATTAGTGTTTTGTTTTGTTTTTTTTCTGTCCAGGCGAGAAATCAGGCTCCAGAAACAGGGCTGTTCCCCCTTCTTTTCCGCTGCTCACCGTCTCGGTTTTTCACATCTGTCAGAGAGGAGAGGGAAGGAAAAAAAGAGAGGAGGGGTTAATGTTTGTGATGGGGGTGCAAGTAGGAGAGGGAAGGGAAGGAAGGGAGGTGGCTAATGTGTTTAAGAGCACATGGTGTTAAGACATGGCATGACGTCACTGGTGGGGTGAAGTGCTGTGCAGATGGGGCAAAACAGCTGAGAATCTCGACCCATGAATGGGTCGATGAATTCTATTCCCCCAGGCTCACTCAGACGGTGCAGGGGGGGATACTGGTACAGGACTAAATTTAGGAGCAGAATCAGAGGCTTCCTCACAGATGAGCTGAGTGTCTTGTTTGCACCCTCTCACACCATGCGCACATAGATACACACAAACACACAGAAAAACAAGGCTAAGCAATACATGCAGAAAGACACACTCCCTTCAGCTCTCCACCTAGCCTGTTGTTTGGGTTGGAAGCAGTGGAGACAACAAGGCCTCATGCAGGCAAGGAGGTGAAAAGAAAGTGCCTCTCATTCCACTAGCTGCCATAAGCAGGGGTTAGCACCAGAGAACAGCAGCAGCAGCCTCAAGAAGCAGCAGGAGAAATGAGAATTTACCCTCCCCTGTAGGGCCCAATTCTAATTCTACAAGAAAGAGCATGAGGAACTTCAGCTTAACCAGCTTTTTATCTGGAAACAGATAAGCTACCCACTCCTATGACTCCTTCCTATCTTTCTGGCCAACACACCAGCTCTGGAAACCTCCCTTAGTGCCAATTATCCCACCACAGAGAGGGACTAGTAAGAGAAACTAGTAAACCCCTTCTGCCGTCATGACTTCTTTGGGGTATTCTTTGTTTTTTCTTTGTATTTGTGACTATTTCTCGCTCTTCAAACTCTGTAGGGTAATTTCCAGTTATTCTGGAGTTTGGGAACAGGAACAAAGGGAAAAGGCCAAGTTAGGTCTGGTCTCACGCCTCAAGGGTTATGCTTGCTAGGAGAAGTTTAATTCCAGAAGCTGCTCTATTCTGGCCCCTCATCAATCACTTTCCCACTGAAATTACAGCACCCCAGAAAATTCCTCTGTATACAGAGCAGTTTCCACCACGCTGGCAGTGCCAACACCTCTCTGGTTTGGGCACAGAGCATTTTCACACCTGAAGGAACCACTTGCTACTTGTAGCAGCCTTAGTCACCTAGCCAATTCCAGGCAGGCAAACGGAAGCAAAAGGATGTCTCCTCTTTCAGGATGTAGCCACAGAGGACCCCAGGTATCTCCCTTCTTCTCTCCCATCCAGCCACTGCCACTGCAATACTCTCTTGACAGGAGGAATCTCCTAGATCTCTGTGAAAGGGGCCTGAGTTCAGAGTCACAGTCAAAGGCTCGTTAGCAACCCTATTTCTATGTCTCTCTCTGGATAGGTAGGATGATCCCACACCAGAGATGCACACGCAGCTGGTGCGAGGCAGGAGACCCCACTGAGTTCACCAACGCGTGCAGCTGATAACCAGGAATCAGTTTCTCCACATCTATGCCACAGATGGCGCGTGGCAGAGAGCACTCAGATGACACATGCACAGCATGGGTCTTTGAACAAACACTAATCATACGGTGTCTTTGCATCTCCCACCTCACACCTAAAATACAGACCTCTGCCTGCCTTCACCTAGAGACAGACTCAATCCTGCTGTATCCCACGTCACAGCCCTGAGACCAGTCCCTCAAACGACAACTCTGGCCGAGACATGGGCAGGGAACTGTGAGCACAGTGCAAAAGGACAGGGTGCTCTCCCTGGCTTTTAATAACAAAGAGGCAAAGGAGAATGTGGGGACAGCCTTGAGGGAGGCTCCTGGCCTGGCTTTCCTCACTCTGCACACAGCAGAGTGTCCACAAGCCGCATAACAAGGGGTTGGAAGACAGGGGTGGTCAAATCCTGGTCAGCTAAGGATTTGTCTTGGTCCAACAGTACACCCAGAGTTGCATACAGATAATGTACAGAGGGCTACAGACCCTCCCCTTGGCTACTTCAGCAACATGAACTCCGTTATCTTGTTTTACAGGAAAGGTACCATAGATACAAATGCCCTGTCTCTGGGAGCCGTCCCCATCCAAGTCCTGACAGCACATCTGAAACGCACAGCCGCCCTTTGACACAGGGGAACTCTGTCCTCATCTCAGTTAGCCCCTCTGCCCTCTGGCCCACGTAGGACAGAGAAAAGAAGTAATCATATAGCACTGGTGCCAGAAGTCAGCAGGAAGCGAGCTCCCCCCTTTTTCTCTTTCTCTCTCTTTCTCTTTGTGTGTTTCTCTTTCATCCTTCAGGACACAAACCTGCAAGTGCGCTCGTTTAACTCAAGCTGCCTCGACTTGCAACGTGAGTCTGTGAATTTGCAGGAACATTTACAGGTCTGGGGATCTTGTACAAACAAGTGCTTTCTCCTCTCTGAGCAAGGCTCACAGTGACTGCAAAAAGGCAAAAGGAAAGATGTCTAAGCTACAGCGCTTCAGCAGAAAGAAAATACACATGCAACACCCTAAACATCAAAGCAATCCCCTTGCCCCCTCCCGCAGCCCCCACGCTGCCCACTGGAGCGTCGCGGCCTGATGGATTTTCCAGCAGCACCCCGGCAGCCCCAGGACAGCACCCCCTTGCATTAGCGTAAAGAGAAAGAAAACAGGCTCTCTGCACAGTATTCACAAATGCTGCATTGGATCCATCAGCACAGGCCAGAGGGAGGAAGAAGGGGAAAGCAAGGATGGGAAGGTGAGAGGTCCCAACCAGCTATTGACGTATCAATGAAAGGAGTTCTCTAAAGTGGGCTATTCGAGTAGAAAGAGGCCAGCGGCTAAACGAGTTAAATACACAGGGTCTCTCCTCCCCTGGAAAGCAGCTGGGCTCCACCATCACGTGCTTAGCCCTTGCAGCCGGCACTGCCCTCCTTTCTGTAAGCCCCATCCCAACCTTGCCACCTAGGAGTCTCCTACGGAGGGGCCATGAGTTTACAATGCAGAATTCTGTGAACCACCGTGACAGAGGCAGAGCAAAACAGACAGAGACAGGGAGAGAGAAGCTACCAAATCCAGCAGAGAAAGAGAGAAAAAAAGAGGGAGAAAGCCCCCCCACTTCCCCAGCACCCCCTCTCCGGCTTCCCACCGTCCCACCTCTCCTCTCCACCTGTGACTCCACCACACACGCACGCACACGCGCGCACGCACGCACACACACACATGCACGGCAGATGCCAGCCTGCCTGTCGCCAGTCGTAGCAGCGAGGGCACAAGACGAGTCGGGGAAAGCGGATGACAGAGTTGCAACTGGAAGGCATGGAAAAGAGGTGCAGGGTGCTCGCCCACCCACCCACGCTCTTGTGCCTTGAGAAAATGGTCGCCACTGATGATTAGAGAGAGCCAAGCAAGCTAAAGCCACCTTCCCTGAGATACCCTTAGTGCCAGAGCGGTGCCACCACCAGTGCTGCCCCTGCAGGATCTGCAGCCCACCAGTGACTGGGAGGGGAGGGTGAGATTTGAGTGAGCAGCAAGCAGGCGGATTGGTTTGGGGATAGGGAGGGAAGAAAGTCTACAAGCAGAGGACACAAACGTACAAGCTGGGTGGTTTGTACCGGCCTTTCTTGCGCTTTCTCTTTTGACCCTTCCCCTTTCCTCGCTTTGATTTTCTGGAAGAAAAACAAAAAAAAAAGAGAAAGGGAGAGAGAGAGAAGGAAAGAAAGGGAGAGACAGAGAGAAAACGGAAGAAAATGCAAGGAAGGAGAGAAAAAAAATACAGCCATGTGCCTTGCTGGGAGGGGGGAAGCACATGAGGCAGGACTGGAGGGCAAGTCCCAGGGCCGAAGCACAGATCTCGACCTCGCACACACATTCACCGGCCCTCCTGTGCTCCTGCCAGCACCGCAACCAGCCTGCCCACCAGCCAAGCCAACGCCAGGGGACTCAGCAGAGACCCCCTTCAGCAGGGCTGCTGCCAGCAAGGCGGATCTGCTGGAGCCTCAGAGGGGCACCTGCACCCTGCAGAGAGGGGCAGTGGGAAAGGGACAGGGGGCAAGGGCGAAGGAACAGAAAGCTTCGTGAAAGCATCACGCAACCGCAGTGAGTGCAGACAACCGTTCCAGGCGACAAGCGCAGGCACACGCTGACTGACAAGAGGCAACCTGAGCAGAGGGGCTCTCCCCAGGGAAAAGGAAACCGCTCTGACCTGATGCGCCGCCCAGCACCGGACCTAGGAGGGGGCAGCCGAGCTCCAACAGCTCTGCTGCAGGGCTGGCGGTAACCCTGCCTTGGGACGGGAGCAAAGGGGGCCTGGCCTCAGCACCCCGCAGACATGGGGAGAGACCTAGTCTGCTATGTGGGAGAGGGCTACCTAGCTTGAAGGCTCTGCTCACCCACCTCACCTCCTGCCTGTGGTCCGGAGGACTTCAGGAGACCTCGCTGGATGTCTGCTAACATCCCCTCTGGCAGCCTCCATCCTGAGTACCGAAGGGGAAAGAGGGAGGCCTGACCTAGTTATGACACCCAGGAGATGACCAGCAGAGCAGCTGTCAGATTTTCCCTCCCTCCTCTCGCCTTCCACACGGATCTGCCAGACAGACAAGTGGACGGAGCCAAGGCACTGACTCTCTTCTGAGAAATTCACCAGTTGCTCCTGACTCTTAGGCAGGAGCTGGGGCAGGCAGGGACTAGGACGTGCAGGCCTGGACACTAACCGTGGATCCCTACAGGCCAGTGAGAGCACAGGGAGGGAGGGAGGCTGGAGCCTGCGCCGCTCCTTGAGCCACGTTAGCACAGGACCAAGGGAGAGACATGCAAGGAGAAGGCCCCAGGCAAAGCACCAGGGCTTGTCAGGCAAGTGAGCCCCAGCACTGTGGCAGTTCAGCAAAGGCTCCCTGTTCCCTGGAGCAGCCCGTCTCGGGAGGGAGCTGTCGAGGGAACATGGGGGGGACAGAAGGGAAAGCACCATAGGTGTTTCTTAGGCCCTGTTCAAGTCGTCTCACTGGAACGAGTGTCAGAGCATCAGCTCGCTCCCAGCCTCTGCCCTACATGTCAGGAGTCACAGGTGAGGGGAAGAAAATCGACCTGAAGGGAGGAGAGGGGCACCAATATAACAGGATTTTCAATCCAGCACAAATCAAAGCACACCAATCTCTCCCATCCCTTCCCTTCCTTCCCCGGGAGTGCAGAACCAGCAAAGAGCAGGCAAGGTGCTGTTAGAAGAGGAAAGGGAATGCAACGCAGTCCGGGCTGGCTGCTTCACCCACACCCCATCCTCACCAGAGTTCACACAGACCCAACTCTCGCACACCTTCAAACCACAGAGCCACGCAGACCGACCGTCCCCGACACGGCCCTGCACAGAGAGGAGTGTTGGCTGCACGCAGCCCAATGCAGCCAGGAGCAGATTTCCAGGGGGAGGAGGAGAGGCTGGAAGGCAGCTAGAAATATACAACCACCAGGAGAGGGGTGAAAGAAGTTCTCTCACTCTCCTGCTTGTTCTCTGTCTGTTTCAGCCTCATCTCCCAATATTCACCCCCTTCGTCTCCAACTCCGCACCTCTAAATGGCAGAGTCGCTATCCCAGCCATGCGCAGTCCAGCTGACCCTCTCGCCCAGAGAGGTCACTCTTTCTTTTCGATGTTGTTCCACATTTTGTGATCGTCCCTGCGACTACTGCAGGACGAGAGCTTATTTCTCTACTTTCCACAACCTTTTTACTTTGGGGAGGAAGGAAAGGGAAGGTTGTGCCTTAACCTTCTTAAGGTCACCAGCGCAAATCCATCAGATTGAAAAAAACTCTCATGAAAGCCTCCACCAAGAGCTGGCTAGGACATCCACCTCCCTTTACACCCTCCTGGGCCCCCACCCAACCAAAACCAGCATCCCATCCTGCATGGCATCAGTCCTGCCTCCACCAGGCCTCTATTGCCACCTCTCCTCGTAGCCAGCAGAGTTCCTACCCAAGCTGCTGTGAAAGAAGCCAGCAAGTACTCACTCAAGCAGCGAGAAAAAAATTAATAATAAAGAAAGGCAGTGATTTGCAGTAACCAGAAATACCCCAGAAGAGGGAAGGGAGAATGGGGGCTGCACCTTGAATCCATTCTGGTAGGACACGCACGATGGGACTTCCCTGACTCGGGATAAAGCATTAAGAATGACTGCCAAGGCTGTGGGTCATGCAAGCTCCAGGTCTGGGGTATGAAGGAAGGACCATCAGATCTGGGTTTCTGTGCCCACCTGGAACGGATTCAGAGTGTCGCCCTATGCATTACCATATGCCATTTCCAAAAACACCTTCTCAAAGTGAGTATCTCCAACCAAAGAAAAGGGCAAGGGGCAGTGGGGAGAGGAAACGCCAACCAACCACCAAAAGAGAAAGGAGGAAAGGCTTGTCACTTACTTTTCTTGTTTGTTTTTGACATCTTTCTTTGGTCTGTTGGGGAAGAGAGAACAAAGGCCTCATTAGAAGGGAGCTTACCACATACACTTCCAGTATTATCCCCAGTTCCCGCCAAGTCCCAGGAAGGACATGTAGAGCTGGCATTGCAGGATGCCCATAGCACAGGTTAAGTGGTCCTTCTCAAAGTGTTTGCTCTCCTGTTGCACCTCGCTGGCAGCCAGTGCCAAAAGACCCAGGTTGCAGGTTGCAGGCTAGCATCCTCCACCTGTGATATCTAGAGATGGAGAGGCCTCCCCAGCAAAGGACTTCTTTTCCCAGGCTCAGCCATTGCACTGCAAACCACCTGAGGAGACTGCGGAAGCCCCTGGACAACAGTCCCAACCCAATGGCAGAAAAAAGGAAAGGCTCAGAATAAGTTTATTGCAAGAGGAACCAGTGCTGCTCCATTCTCACCTGCAGTCACATTTACTGTGCTGTAAGAAGCTCATGTGCGCTATGTGCTGACTCTGATGGGGTTTAATTCTCATGATCTGGAATGAAAGAAACAGAGAGGGTCACTGCCCATTCACTATTTATACTCACAGCTCCAAATCAGCCCGCTGCGCAGCAAAGCATTTGCACCCCAGGTGCTCCTGGGAAGAGCATGGCAGAGTTTGATCTGCCTCTGAGGCCCCATTCTCCCAGTCAGGGAAGGCCTTTGATCACAGGCAAGCGGCAACACTAGGCTCGTGCCAAAGCTCTGTTTGCTCATGCATGCAAGGTGCCAGCACTGGTGGACTGCCTTGGAGATAGGCACGGGAGAGGGCGTAACACCACGGCAAGGTTCTCACTGCGCCATCCCTGGTCGATGCTAGAGAGACATAACGGAGCATCTAGCCTGCTCTCACGTAGAGGCATGCTTCAGTCTAATGCAAAGGCCCAAAGCTCCATATCCGACTCCTTTTCCCTAAGCCACCGCTCCTTCCCAGCTGACATCGCACCTTCTCACTGACTCGACACACAAAATAAACCTGGTGATCTGTGCTTAAAACAGCCCTGCAGAGCCAGACATTGCCCATCTGCCAGCCCCATGTGCCTCCAGGGAAGTTATACTGGAAGCTATGCATGTATTGTCAGTCTCTCAACCCAGAACCTGGCTGGACCACTAGCTCTAACATTTGCACCAGAGATATGCTCAAGTGCCTCTGACACTTTACAGGCATGTGGGCATACCAGCCAAAAACTGTAATTCAGCAAGGAATGGTAGGAAGAAAACTATCCCTAGCTACAGCATGCTAGTAGGCTCTGGCCCAGGCTGGAGCCTGCAAGTGGAAAAGCAGTATGGGGAACCATGGAAGGGAACAGACAAGTTCTCCACCAGAGTTCAAACACAGCTCAAATGACAAGTAAACAGAGCTTGCTGGTAATCACATAGTCCTGCATGTCTCTCATCCATATAAAAAAGTGATGGCAATATTTACAGTAGCCATTCAAGAGGCTGAGGGACAAAAGTAGGTGAAGGAGCTATGGGATAAAGGTAATGGGCACCAGCACCATTGTGGACACAAGCTGGGATCCAGGCTGGCAGACAAGGGCAGTGACAAAGCCCTCTAAAGCTGAGTTTGCATCTTCCCCATGTGCCCAGCCTTTGCTATCACAGCCATCTCTGTCTCTTCCAAGGAATGAATCCAGCAGCCTCCAAACAAAGGAGGAGGACGCCCAGAGGCAGAAAGGCTTTTCCACTTGACACTGAAGCAGTGTGTTTCTTAGAGCCCCTTTCCACCCCTGCTGTGCCAATGTAGCTAATGACCCAAATCCCCTGCTCTGTTGGTAAAGACTGACCTCACATGCCCTCCGGGAGAGAGTACTGACAGGCTTTCCCCTTTTGCACTACTCAGCTGCCTTCAGAGCAACAGCTGTGTGGACCAAACGCAGAGTTAAGGTGGAGCAAGGGGCCAAGGAGTATCTCCTTTGGGGCATCAGAGATAACAGCATCAGAAATGTTCCTTTGCATTCTCTAAGCATGAAGCGTTCCTTTGTATGCTCCTAGCTACCATGTTTGAGCACTTGAGAGGTCAGAGCCAAAAAACAGATTCTCCTCTTAGCCTTGAGTAGAGATACGCAACTCATCTTTTAACCCTGCATGATGTAATGCTGGGCACAAGGGTCAGGAGAGAGGTGAGCCCCCCTGATCCGACAACCTCCAGTTCCCTGAGGTAGGCTGCCCTTCCTCTGAGTTAGCTGGGAACTGGGACTTGGAGTAGCTGTGATGGTTGACTTGCTTCCTCCATCCAAGCATGCCAGCTTGCAAGCTGGGCCCTCACCTCCATCGTGACGTTGTACACATCCACAGGGACACATTCTAGGCCCTCATCGCCGCAGCAACCCGCACATCTCATCAGAGGCACACAGGATGGCTTGAATATGTACTCCACCTCATCAGGGTACTCCTGGAAAATGTCCACCAGGGTCTCAATTGTCCTGCAGAAGCTGCGCTCGTAGACTTCCAGGAATTTGATAACTAAAAGGAGGAATGGAGGGAATAAGTTAACGCAAACTTAGCTCAAGAACGTCTAGTGCTTCGCCCCTTAAAATGAGCCAGACAGTTGCAACACAACTACCCTATGCTCTTCGCTAACAGTCTTGCAGGCCTAAGTCCTTTGTCTCTGCCCTACAAACACACACACAAATCAAGTGGGGAAGAGAAAGAGACAATCTCTTCCTACCACTGCTTCAGGGTAGAGGCAAGATAGTCAAGAGAGCCTCGCTATTTGCCTCCCTGGCACCATGATGCATCCCACAGGTGCCTCCTTCCCAAACCCCTTCCCTGCTATCCCCCAAACTCTCGGATATGCTGCCACAAAGCGTATTAGCTCAGCCAAAAACCACCTGAGGCTGCTGCAGATGATCTACGGTCTGGATTAAGGCCCTTCACCGGTTTGCCTTTCACCCCCTTTCAAAACAGCCAGTGGATGTCCCAGTGGGTTTTAGAAGGCGAGGGGGTAAGCCGGAAGCATCCTTTCTACAGGCCTCGGCGCAGAGACACTTCCAAGAACAAACAGAGGGTTCTGAACCATGCATCCACGTATCTTCACCCTTCCTGTCAGCTACCTCTTTTTGCTCATGCAGAACATTCACCACAACAGGCCACCTCAGAACCACAACAGCTCCTGCTACAAGTCACAGCCTCCGTGTCTCCACACTGACCGCTCTCCCAGACCAAGGAATCAAGCCACCCACTGAAAGATTCAAAGCAAGCCCACAGCACCTCCAGGATTAACTAGACCATATACTTGGCTTCTGAACCACAATGAGGCAGTGTGGGAGGGGGAACAGGGTGGATCTGCCATTATCCCCTGCCTTCCCTCTGAATGAAGCAAACACTACCTGCTCGCGATCTGCGCTGATTTCACAAGCGTTTCTCAATGTTTCCCAGTCTCTTGCCAAAGCTTCGTTTTGCTGCTTGGTCAAGGGTTGGAGAGATTTTAAAGAGATGAGAGATAGGATAGATAAGTACACACGCACAAAACCCACCTGCTGGTACAGTTCTGCAAACAGTGAGTACCTGGAGCCCTCCAGGTCTCCTAGCTCCACCTGCACGCAGGCAAAAGAGGATGTCTCAAATGGAGCAGAGGATAAGAGTACGCACAAAGAGATAGTACCTGCCCCATGCTGTTATGCACTATAAATGATCCACCTGTACAGTATGCAGAGTCCTACCAGCACCAAGGTTGATAACTCTGAGTGATAAGCACAAACTGCTTGCATCATGGAAAAAAATGGTCTCCAGTAAGCGTTTCTAAAGTGCCCTGAACTTGTGACAAACTGGCATAAAGGTTACTTTGCCACAAAAATGCAAAAGCTGCAGGGCTTGGAGCTCACAGCCCGCAGTTAATTGTTGAAAGTTAATTCTAGGTCATGCAGAGCTGACAGTGCCACAGTGCTGAGAGCGGGTACAAGAGGGGAGGAGCTTCCATCCAGGGAGTTTGAAGTGTCAGAGAGCGTGAGCAGCTATTAAAAGAGAAAGTGGCTTGTGAAAGGGAAATGTAGCCTGGCAGGCATGGACTGCTTGTTGGTATTCCTCATCTAGAAGACAGCATATTTCTGCTCCTTGTCCCTTCCCTTCCTCTTCCCTCCTCCCCTAACTGCAGTAAGCCTCCTGTCTGTTCTCCTACCTTGTCTGCAGCTACCTCCTTCTTCCCGTTCCCCTTCGGAGTGACCTTAGTCACCGCCTATGTTCCAACAAGTTGAACAATTTAATATGTGGGAAATTCTGCAGGCACAATGACAGCTACTGAACTGCACTGTTGATTATTCACACTGTGCCAGCAGAAAGGATCTGGGAACTCTGGCAGTAAAGGCACAGTTCTGGATAAAAATGCTTACAGACCTACGTTGAGGGGAGGGAGGGAAGAAAAGAGGGAGGGAAAGTGGCAGTTACCTGTGCAGATCAAATGCTGCTCACCGCAGTAGTCTGGGACATAAAGAGGCAGAAACCGAAACAGAGTAGAAAACTGAAGTGAAACTGATTCACATCTGCCATGCTTTCTAAATGTTTGCACTGCGCAAGCAGCTGGATTACACCAGAGAATCCAGACTACAGATTGGCCACAGAACAGCACACTTAACTTCTTTTGCAGAGCCTTTACTTTCCTGACTGCACCCTGATGACTATACTTGAGATTTGGGAGATCTGACAGGACCAAATTGTTCCCATAAAGAATCCGGGAGTTTTTGCCTTTACTTTAACATATAATGATATTGCAAAGCCTGAATCAGCCTCTGAAAAAGAAACAGGGAATCTTTCTCCAGCTGCCAGTCAGAACATCCTGTCACGAAAGGCGCGTTGCCTTGATTTCGCTGGACACAGAACACTCACACAGAGACTGTGCAATGCTCCATAGTTCATTTGCACAGTTAGCACCCAGACTCCAGTTTGCACTGAGGTACAGTCATCCTCACAGCAAAGCCCTGCCCCTGCTACGGTACCTACACTTATTCCTATGTACCAGGAGTCATATTCCACACTTTGCCGGACTGATTCAGTCTGTGCTCCCTTTCCATTGGTTGTGTCAGGGACGGAAGAAGGTCTGTCTTTCATGGGGAAACACAGGAAGGTCACTGAAGGACTAACACCACTTGGCCTGCTCCCTTCCTGCAATTTGGGCTTCAGCCCACGTTAAAAGTTAATCCCGCATTTAACCCACACCCCTACCCTGCAAAACACCTCCAGATTTGAGTCAGAGGTTCTTCTTTGTGAATGGAAGGGGAAGTAAGGTTAAAACCTAGTCAGGGCCCACATTAACTCTTCAGGGCAGACATAGCCACAGCAGGCAGGATTAAGTCCAAATTTGGAGCAGTCGAGTGGGAACATGCTAGACTAGAAAAGGAATAAGTCTATGATCATTTTGCCTCCCCCCCGTCAATGGCTTAGCAGCAATACAGACACACTGTTCTTTTAAAAATAAAAGTGCAGCCACAAGTACTGGTGGTTTCCTTTATTTATACCAGAAAATCTTTTCTCGTGGAACAAAGAGTATTTGTCTGACTCCTCTACAACTTCCCGTGCTACAAAACATGTGGAAGGCTCTCTTGAGCACAAAAGGGTAGGCGCTGAAGCTAAAATTACAGTCTCCAACCAGAGCAAGTCCATCCCAAATAAAAACCTGTCACAGCTTGACATCTCAGAGCAAGCACAAAATGGCCAAAGACACAAAATCACTTTTCACCCCAACCCCAGAGACCCTAAGAGCTTCAGTGGAAGGAACTGCAGGACTGTCCTTGTGGAACAGAGGCACATCATCGTCTCCTCTTCACAGAGGAGAAACTGAGGTACTGAGAGAGGACCTCCAAGGTCATACACCAGGATAGAAGTAGAGCCAGGAAGGTAATGCCAAGACTCCTGATTTCTAGCTCACAGATATATCTGCATCGCAGAACCAGAAATAGCACCAAGGCAATAGCACCAAAGTCTCGGCGCTCACATTGCCAGATCAACTTCTCCCACGATACCATCAGCCTTCTTGTGTCAGGGAATTAAATTCTGTTTGATTCTTCCCCTTCCCAGGAAGGTAGTCGGACACAACAAATGACACAGATGAGGATACCAGCTCTTTTCTACCAACAGCAGAGGACTGGTTACCAAAATAAGCCTCACAGCAGGCTCCATCTCGATCCCTCTGGAGTCACTGAACCTTCTTCTGTTGACTTCAGCAGGAGCAAGGGTCAAGCACAACAGGCAGCAGCCCGCCAACAAATCAGAAATTTTGCCCATGCAAAATGGACACCTATGCCAAAGTCAGCCTGCTACAAACCTCTGGCAACGCACATGCAGCCTGTCACACCAATAAAGTTACAGAAATTGAAATCGAGTGCAACAAAAAAAGAGCCAATCTGGGCCCACACTGCTAGAGCCCTCTGCTGACCTCCAGCTGGAATAACGCTGGAGGTCACAACCCGTGGGGACCCTGCAAGACCTTCGTCAGACCCTGCCACACAGCGAGTGGTCTGCTCTGCTATGAAGGTATGGGGAGAACACAGTCAGTTGGTCTTAAAGCAGCTGATGATCACCTCAGCCTGAAGGCTCCAAAGTCCACAGCCCTTTTACCCCACTTCTGAACTGAGGACTGCAGGCAGAAAGCCAACCTGCTGCAACGCACAGGGCTCCATCAGACAGGGCACTTGCAGGAGGCATCTCTGACTAACCTGGGGGCCCACTGCTCCTCTGGTCTACATTTACTCACACAAACCAATGAAGCAGAGGACTCTGCCATAGCCTGGCCTTTGGGCAGCCGGAGAGACACAAAATCACAACGGCTGCAGAGGCACCACCACATTTCCTCACCAAGCAATGGTCCTGTCCGCACTGGACCACCAGCAACGAATTAAGCAGAATCTATCAGGCCACACTGCTGTCCCCTGAACCCTCTAAGCCTGCTAGCTCAAACCGGAGTAAAAGGGTGTATTTTTTGAGCCTGGCTCTGCACGGTGCTTAGCAATATCCTGACTGGGGGGGTACCCGCGACTGTCAGGAAGCACGACTCTGGAAAATCACCCTGGGCTGTCCTTTTTTCCTTCTCTCCCGCGGGAGACCTGCTGCCTGGCCGTCTGGGGAGAGTCGGGGCGCTGCTTCAGCCTTTGTTCGGGGATCAGCCCTGGCCACCCAGCCGGGCACCGCCAGCGCCGCCGGGGACGATGACAAATCCCTTCCTACGGCACTGTGGCGAATCCCTAGCAAACTGTTCGCCGCTACTCAGCTCTTTGTGTGTGTGCCCGCGCGCGCGCGCGCGCGTGTGTGTATATATATATATATAAAAAAATGAGCGTGTGTATGTGCACGGGTGCACGCACGCAGTTTTCCTCAGAGTTGTGGGAAGCCAGCAGCGGGCTGGGCCGGCCCTGCTGCCAGCCCCGGCCCCGCGGCCGCCCTGCAGCCCGGCCCCGCGGCCACCACGGCCCCACGGTCCGGCTCCACGGCCCCACGGCCACCACGGCCCCGCGGCCGCCCCAGGCCCGCGGAGTGGGGCGCGGGGGGCGGCGCCGCCGCCGCCGCGAAGGGGTTAATGGCGGCGGCGCCTCCCGCTGGCAGCCCCCCGCTCCCGCCGCCGCCGCTCCCCGGGAGGTGGCGGTGTTGGCCGCCAGCGGCTGCCGGGGCTCGAGCCTCCTTCCCCCGAGCCCCCGGCCGCCCCCACCCGCCGGGAAGCCGCCCAGCGCTTACCTTCATTGGGTTTCCGCTCCCCATCCCCCAGGGCAGGAGCTGCCTTCGACAACTGCAAAGATAACAGAAAATCAGTCACAACACGGAGCCGTTACGCGGTCCCGGGGCGCGGGAGGGCTCCCGGGCCCGCCGCCGCCGCCCCACCGGGCAGGAGGCGGAGGGAGGCCCCGGCGGGAGGGGGCGCCCCCCCGAGGTGGAGCCGTTCCCCTCCAGCCGGCCTGGCGGGCACAGAGGGACCTTTTGTTCCCCCCCGGCCCCCGGGGAGCCGAGAGGAACGGCCCCGGGCGGAGGGAAGGGGCAGGCGGGAGGGAGGCGGCCGGGCCTCCGGCGCGACGGGCCCGAGAGAGGTCCCAAAGGGAGAAACGCGTCCCTCGGGAGGCACTTTCAGTGACTGTGGTCGAAAAGCAGAGAGCAAACCTGGGCCCGGGGCAGAAAAATGACAGGGGTGACCTTCTACAGCTGACACGACCGGCGGGCCTGGGCACCGCTCTTCTCCCCCAGGCCTCCATCTCCCCCCCGGTAAAGGTGAATCTGGCCCGGGAGGGGAGCTGGGAGGGCAGAGGAGGGAGAAGGGCGGCCAGGCACGAAAGGGCATCGCTCTCCCCTCAATGTCAGAGATGTCTGTCGGTGGCCACCGAGGTGTCGGTATCTGGCCGGGTGTCAGGGCGATTAACTGTGACAGCACCGCTTCGCCGACGAATGCCGCCAAACCGCCCGCGTTTCCCTCCTCTCCTCTGGCAGGGAGGGCACCGGGCACCCTCACCTCACAGGGCCCGACCCCAGCCCCTGCGTGGCCCAGCGGCAGCTCAGCTCCTGTCCCTGCGCTCCCCGCAGCTTCCCCGGGACAAAAACCAAACAGGCCCCAAGCTCTGCATTCACTCCTGCCGTCCTGCTGGGACCAGGGGCATTTCCACACCGCTGACGCAGGCAGGACTGTCAACAGGTAACCCACCCCCAGACCGGGATGGAGAAGCGTTACACCGCTTTACTAAGGAAGTCCTTTTAATTCCAGGTGAAACAAAAACTCCACTCTTCCTGCTCTGCGTGAGGGTTTTAGCTCTGACGTAACTTTCCAGCCAAGTCAGGTTTCCCCCTGTTGTTCTGTTCCGAACCAAAACGGAAAAATGCCAAGCTTTCTTCACTTCTCCGAGGTATGTTGCCACCTGTGTGACGCCATGCACCCCAGAACCTGCTGCCTTTCACCAGAGGCCCATAAAGAGCGTGGCAATACATACACACAAAATACTGTTTCATCAGCGATACGCTGCATTTAGGCTTAGAAAAGGCCCTCTGATCTTGTAGCCAGAGACAGGACTGAATTGAGCAGGCAAAGTCCACCTCAAGCTCACAACAGGAATCTGCCACCTATGGTCTTCTAGGCAGCCTCGTGCCCAGGACAGCACCACCGTCCCAGCAGCCCAAAGCGTCAGCTTTTAAAAGGAGGGGGCAAGAGAGATGGCAAAGCCCTAGAAGCCCCTCTCCCAGCCATTCCTTTGTGTCTGGGCACAATTCCCTTTGTCTGAGGTCCCCCTGACCGAACTCCTTGCTTCTTATTTCAACCAACGTCTTTCTGTACCTGGGCATAACTCACCAGCCCAGACCTGAGCCACCCCATGTGTGGATCTGTTTCTTCTCTGGGGAGGAGAGGGCTGTGTGCCCAACCTCAATGCTGTGACAACAGTTTAAAAAGCAGGTTCCTAGAAATAGTTTCATTCCTGAAGTGTGAAGGTCACTGCAACAGCACAAACAAAATGGAGGCAGCAGAGACTGCAGCGGCCTTCCAAAGCCACTCAGCGCCTGACAATCTATGGGTCAAAAGAAAACCACATCAAGGGCAGAAAAGCCTCAATCTGTGTCGTAGCACAGGAAGAGGATCACGAGTCAACTCAGTTTATCCAAGTCACAACGCCCCCAAGACCTTTCGCAGAGGGATTTTTGGTTCACACACAGAATGACCGTGACGGACTGAGCAAAATTAGCTCAGAGACACCTTGAGGGTCATTCTGCCCATTCTCTATGCGAGGCTGCCCAGCCGGCTGCCAAGCCCACCGCCTCCTCACGTGCAAGCACACGTAGTGCACAGGTGATGGGAAGCAGAAGCAAGCCACACACTTTCACTGCTCACCTGCGCCCGGCCAGCACCTCGCCCTGCCCCTGACGTACTGGAGCAGGAGCCAGAACACTCTCCCAGCGCTCACCTAGACCTGGGGTGCGATCCCACCCAGAGGACAGGAAACAAGATCGGTACGAAGCCTGCAGAGAGCTTCTGAGCACTCCCAGAGGAGCTCTCTGCAGAAACCTGAAAGGTTTCCCAGAACTACCAGTAACGCGCCCTCTGCTTACTCTACCAAGAAACTTTTCTGCCCTTTCGGCAGTGCCTTTCAGCTGTGGCTAGTGCCCTCAAAGCCCGTTCACCAGAACAGCAGGTGAGGCAGGGGCTTTTGCCTCACTGTAAACCAGGCTGCTACATATCAGACAGGGCAATGGGGAACCAAAAGCCTCCCAAGGGACAAGCAGGCCCGGCGTGCCCTTCGGTGGGAGCCTGAAGGTCACGCTCTCCTCTGCTGGCTTTTGGCATTACCCAACAGCTCTGTAACACAGTTTCCTTCCAATAGATTTTCAGCATTTCACAGAGGTGGGGAAGCAACCCCTGGGCTCAAGAACAGGACGAATGACACTGGCAATGGGGCTGACCAAGGGGAAGCTCCTTTCTGTGCCCGTTGCAGGTCACAGCAAATGCACATCCTGCAGTGGAGTAAAACCCTCCCTAATAAATAAACCCGCCTCATACCATCCCTGTGTCTGCACCTTCCCTGTCCCCCTTCTCCCCCAGTCCCTGTCCAAAGCAAGTTATTCTCTGAAGGGAGAGAAAAGGTTAATCAAGTCATTCCTCTCTAACCATCACCCCCCTCACCACCACCACCAGTACTCTTTCTCTCCCTTCCCCTCCCCCTAATCTGTGCTGCCTCATTAAAAGAGCTTTGTAACTGTTTAGGACTGGAACAAACAATCCATCCACTTTGAGAGGGACTCTGGGACAGGAGTTAAGGCACTTTTCGTCTCAGGCGCTAGAAATTCTTCTCAGCGGTTTCTACTTAAGGCGGGGGGGGACAGGATTCACTGCACTCCTTCTCCATTGTACATGCAGACAGAGGTCAGTAATCCCACAAGCTGCAAGCACAGCCGAGGCACCTCTGACTCGGAGCAGGACAGACAGGAGAGCGGATTTGGGGTTGCTCAGGAATCAGTGAGTCCCCCCCTGAGATGTCAGTATGGGCTTCCCTGTCCCCTGCTCCCAAAGGAGCATTCCTCCTCCCAGCCTGTCCTCAGAGCACGGGCCCAGAGCGGCTCTCGGGAAGGTGACCCACTGCATCCCGGCTGCCTAGGGGCTGGGGAAGCAGGTTCTGGTGGCTCCCCATCGTGGCCTGGCGCAGAGGCACACCAAAGGCAGGGAGCCTGGTGAGTGTGCGATCATTAGCAGTCTAGTCACAGGCTCGCTCTCCCTACCTTGGTGTCTGATAGCTGCCTGTTCCCTATGGCAATACAGCTGGTGTATCTGGGTCCCTCCGCAGTTCAGGGCAGGAAGGGAAGAGTTCCCAGACCCTCATCAGGGGTGACCTGCCACAAGGCTGCCACCAAGACCCTCAGACAAAGGAAGATAGGGAACAACCTGCCATCCCCCCTTCTTTAGGAAAGGGGGGACTGGAAGGGGACAACAACGCAACCTCTCTGACCCTGTGGGGCGTGAGGACTGTGCACCACAGCTCAGCACAGGCAAACAGCTGGGCAGGTGGCACTTCAAAACCACCTTTTCCTCCCTCTCCCGCACGGAAAGGCTATTGCCGCCAGCGGAGGCAGACACCTGTGGCATCAGAGCCGCGCAGCCCTGACCGTGACACGATTTCCCACCGTTCCGGCCTCGCTGCGGGAGTGACCGTAACAACTCCTTCAGTAAGGCGGCATCCCCCTGCCACCTTCTCCAGAGGAGCTTTCCCTTCACCATGATTCCTGCGTCCCTCCTCCTTTGCCTTCAGGAAAGCTGCCTGACAAACGCTGGACCCCACTTTCCCAACTCAGCCTCTGCCAGCGCTTTTATTTAGTGCTTTCCAACGCGCCTGGCTAGCTAGATAGGTTTTATTCAGCACACAGCCAGATTAACAGTACAGATAAATATTATCATCAAAGCACAAAACCCTAGCCCCGGCGTGAAGAGTCATGCCTTCTGCCATGCCCAGAGTCATCGTCAAGCTGCCTACGTGAGATCTGCTGGTATTTCTAACGTTCCCATCACCGTGGTGCCCGGGCGACCAACGGACAAATAAGGACAGAACCGAAGGGCAGACCTCACTGTCGATCCGCCTGAGCACTTATATGGCCCGCATCACCCAGCTATCTGAACATCTCGCAATCTCTCATGTATCTGTCCCCGCAACATTTCCCCCCAACCCCACCGACACCCCGTAATTCTTCCCTACTTTTTTTCCCACCATCATCCTCTTTCTTTTCTCGTCGGCACCATCCTCCTGCCTAGGAGAAAAGGCAGCACGAGGCTTTTACACGACTCCTGAGGACAGACAGACCTGGACTCTACCTGATCCGCCGTTTCCTCCTCTGGGGAAGAGGAAGGGGAGGGGAGAAGGCGCAAGGGGAGGGTTAAAGGATATTATCACTAGACACCGATACAGAGTTGTCTAACGTATAGCCAGGGAACAGAGGCTACTGTGTAAGTTTACTGAGGAGCTGGAGGCAAAGAAACCTCCGTTTTACATGACGGTGGAAAAACTCTTGGAGAGTGGAAAGAATTGTCCCACGAGCCAAATGTGGCTGGCAGGCGGCATGGAGCTGGTCTGTGCCACTCTCGAGCGAGAGCTGCGCCTAATGTGCGGCTGTCACTGGAGAAAGTAGAGATATAACAGGCTAGAAACAAAGCGCCCAGTGCCTGCATGACTTCAGTTACAGCTGAAATGGCTCCTAATTGGGGAGTTACCTTCCAGCACCGGTGCTGAACAAACAATGTGAATAACTGATTAGTTTGCAAGTGAAGTCTATTTTCACAATTGTGGGAGATGATCTGGCCCGCGTTCTCTCCAAGTGCCGAGGAGAAATGGCAGGAGAGAACTAACCTGTTATAGCCTTTAAAACGTAATCCGTGCCTGCCTAGGGAACAGCCACTTTCATGTGGGCACTCTGTCTAAACCCCTTAATATCTCTTGGCAACACAGCCCTCTTGACTCCTTAGAAAACAGACAGATTTATAAGCCAGGTTTGCACAGAAAGCTGCCTTTCTTTTTTCTTTAAAAAAAAAAAAAGGGAGGACAGGAGGAAGAGTTGGTTTCTAATCCCTCAGGAATGACAATGAGGCAAAAGTAAAAGTGACTGAGGAGGAAGAGGAGAGAAAAATGCGCGGTTTTGTAATCTCGGTGCAGGAGATATGTATTTTGAAAAAAAAAAAAATCAATCTGGAAGAAATTCAGGATCCATTTTGTCCTCTTTGATCTCTATTTGTTTTTCCAGCTAGGTATTTTGAACTCCACTCAGCGGCACGAACCCGAACTGGGACCCAAGGCAAATACCGCCGAAACACCCTTTTGCAATGTCAGGAGACCCGAGGACGGGAGGCGAGGCTGATGCAAGAAGCCAGCGCGCTGCCTCCCTGCCCCGCGCCCCGCCGGCCGCAGCGCCCCGGCCCCGGCCCCGGCGGGACCCCACGGCCCCGCCGCCCCGGGAACCCCACGCCCGGGGGCGTGCAATGGGGCACTCCGCACGGCGCTGCCGGCTGCTCCGGGGGCCTGCGAAGCGCCGGGCAGCGCTTTCCGCCCCCCCCCGCCCCCGCTGCAGCACTGCACGCACGCACACACACGTGTGTGCGCTGCAGGCACCCACCCGGAGCCGGTGCCAGCAGCGCGGCGGCACCGCACCGAGCAGGTGGGAGGCAAGGGGGAGGGCGAGAAAAAAAGCGAGGGGGAGCGGAAGGTCTTTTCAGCCGCCTCCCCCCCCCCGTACGCGGGGCACAAAGCCCCCGTCCCGCCGCCGTCCCCGTCCCCGCCGCTTACCTCCGCGCTCTGCAGATAGAGCAGCGCCGCCAGCCCCCAGTGGATCCAAGTGAGCAGAAAGTTCATGGTTGCCGGCGCACGCCGCGGAGCGGGGCCCGCCGCGCTCCGCCTCGCCGCCGCCCCGCCGCCGCCGCCCCGCCGCGCTCTCGCCCGCGCCTCCTCCGTGCCCGCCGCCGCCGCCTCCTGGGGTGCCGCCGGCCGGGCGCTGCGAGGGGCTCCGGGGGAAGCGGGGTTCCTCTTCGGGGTCTCCGGTTTCACCCCTCCATAAGCCCGGCTCTCCGCCGGCCCCCGCTGCTGCTTTCGGTGGGCGCTCCGCCGGGCCGAGCGCAGGCTCCGCGGCCGCCCCGCCGCCGCCCGGCCCCCGCCGCCGGGCAGTCCGAGCTCCACAGCGGCGCCCGTCCGCGCCCGCTCTCCCCGCGCCGGGGCAGGCAGGCACCCGCGCCGCGCTCGCTTGTTTCGCGCACTCACGCCAAAGTTTGCGCGGAAAGTTTCAATGCATCTCTTTTCCTGCGCCCCCTCTTCGCGGCGGCAGCCTCCGGCGGCTCCCCGAGCCGGGGTCGCCTCCCGGGGGGAAGGGGCTGATCCCGCCGCCGCTCGGCCCGACCCCTCTCCGCAAGTCGGGGTGGTGGTGGCGAAGGGGACGAACAGAGCGCTTTCCTCCTGCCCTGTCTCTGTCTCTCTCTCCCTCTCTCTGTCCACGCTTTAAAAAAAAAAAATCAGAATAGTAATATAAAAAAAAAAAAAAGAAAAAATCCAAACTGGCTAGAGAGGGAGGGAACTGGGGCGGGGGGAGGCTCTGCAGGAAAGGGAGGAAAAAAAAAAATCCCAGCGGATCAAAGTATAGGTGGGGAAAAAATAAATTAAACGAGAGGATAAAGCAAGGCGGCAAGCCAACAGCAGGTCCCGGTGCCCGGGGAGGGCTGCTCCCGCGGCGCGCTGTCCCCCGCCGGCGCGGCGTGCGCTCCTCGCCCCCGGCGCGGCGGCGGCCGCGCTCCGCGCACTCCAGCGGCGGCTCCGCGCAGCGCCCGCTCCCCGCGCAGCGCCCGCCCCACCGCCCGCTCGCCGGCGCTCTGCAACTGCTCGGCGCGGCCGCGGGGAGAGACGCTCCGGCGAAGTCCCACCCTCCCCGGCGATTCCCCTCCCTCCTCCCCTCCCATCCCTTTCCGCGCTGGGCGAAAAAGCCACGGAGGTAAAGGGGTGCGCGCCCCCTCCGCCGCCCTTCCCGCCCGCCCCACTCGGGACCGGGGCCCCCCGCGGCTCCCACGTTACACCCCCAACCTCCCCGCCCTGCCTTTCCCCCGGCCGCCCCACGGGCCGCGCTTCCTCCACCCTTTCTGCCCTGCCGATGGGTGCACGTTCGGGTCAAAATTCACCTTGCCCGTGGGAATTGCTCCAAAGTCCAGCGGAGCCATTTGGGGGGAGGGGGCAGAAGGGGACAAATTGTGATCACAGTCATCACCCGTCCCCCCCACAGGCCTCCGCTTTCAGATACAGCGATTTCTTAGCACCTACGTGCTAAATGGAGGGGAGGTCATCATCCTTAGCTGGGTTTTATTCCTCTTTATCCAGTGCCAACCCCCCTTGGCTCAGGGGGCCTGCCGGCACCGGCCAAGCCTTGCCCCTGTGTGCAGAAGGGTGTCGTACCAAAGGGGTGAAGATTTTGCCAGACAAACCCCACCCTGCTTTCTGGGAAGGTATTTGAAGGGCAAAAAGGCAGCTTTTGTCTCACTGGGGTTACCGCAGGCATTCCGCAGCTGAGCTCCTTCGCTGGTGTCACACGCAAGATTTCCTCGTGCGGGATATATAGTAACAATATGCGTGTGTCAACATATATAAATCTCTCTCCTGCCACCGTCCTCCCAAGGACCTTGGGTGGCGGACGGAGGGGAAGTCCAGACTGGCAGATTCCTGGAGCTCACCATGGGCTGGAGGAAGGAGAAGGGGAAAAAGCCACCCAAGAAAGAAAAGGCCATATTATCATTAGAAAGCAGGTATTCCAGTGCTGTGCCACAGACTCCTACTGATACAGGCAAAGCGTTGGCTCTATAGAGGCACCTGCTGGCTGAGGGAAACACACGAAAGAAGAAAAAAAAAATCTTTGCTTTTGGTAGATCTTAGACCTGTTCTTCCTTTTGTTTATTTTTTAAAGATTTTGTGTCACCGCTTGGTGCAGTATGTGGGGATGTCGCCCAGGTCACACTGATCCCGAGTAAGGCTGGGAGATGAGTGACAGGTCTGTCTGAGCAAAAAGCAACTCCAGCTCCCGTCCAGCCCCTCCGCTGCCCCAGCTGCAGGGTCGCACCCTGCACCCCTGCTGCCCGCGGCCTTCCTTCTGGGCAAGGGGAGAAATCCAGCCTAGTCGAAAGCCTGGAGGAGAATATAATCCCTTTCCCCTCAGGGATCCCATTTCTACAGAAGAGTGGTGGGTGTTGTTCAAACATTGCAAAAGAATCCCTTTTTCTTTGCTCTCTCTGTTTTTTTTTAACTAATTGTTGCAGAGGGTTTCTGAAGAAACAAATATCCATCCAAAATAACCGGAGTTTCCTGTATTCAGAATGCAATTGCCACAAATGTCCTCCAAGAGACAGGGAGACTTTCAAGTCCCCCCTGGGAAAAAGAGGGGATATTTCACTAACTGAAGGTAAGGCCAAACTAAAGTTCCCGGAGGCAGGAACCGCTTCCGACTGTCACAGTTCACTGTGAGCACCTTCCTCCTCATGCCAGGCCTCTGCCCTTCAGGTCAGCAGCAAGCAGATAGTTCACTCAGTACCTTTTTCTCTTTATTTGGTAGAAGGACCTAGATGCCTTTTCCCCTCCCGCTAGGTGAGCGTTTTAGGAATGAAGGTAGCTCTGCTGCAAATAACCTGCAACTTTAACACTCCTCTGGATGGACGAAATCCCTCCGGCTGCTGCACTGCTGGAAGTCCCACACAGAAATCTCACAGAAAAGATTAAATCCACGAGTGGCAAGGGGGAGCCTTATGCCCTTAAAGCTACAATGTACTGTAAATAATGTACAGAACCCAGCTTCTAAAATTACCACTACAGGATTGCTCATCTCGTCTTACGTTTCATCTGGATCCTGTGATCTTCCCACCTGCCAACATCCTGTTACCAGGAGAGCGGTGTATGTGAAGTTTGTGCAAATGGTCATGTACTTGCCTGAATTCTGGCGCCAGCAAGGACATTCATGTGCCTTCCATGTTAACGTTACACCGTAATAAATACTGATGATATTGCTATAGAATCCACAGTGTTCGTGCTAAGCACCGCTCACCGAAAAAGCAAATCAATGCGTGTCCAGGCTACGCTTCTTTATTAGCCTTGTTATCTTTCCCATGCCAAAGGCTTCTGAGACAGAAAGAAAGACGGCATCAACAGGCAGGATTTTAAATATGGAATACCTAAAAGCACGAGCTCCATGTTTAGGCACTTAAGGGAAGACGCGTGATTTGCAAAGAGGCTGAGTGATGATTTATTTGGAGCTGTGAGACGCTGAGAACTTTTAAGAACCTGACCATAATTTAGGACTTCATCTTGCAGATTGAATCCAGTGGAAGCTTTGGCATTGACTTCAAAGGGCACAAGATCAAGCCCTTATTTAGGGTCTCAAAATACAAAATTAGGAGCCTAAATTTAGGCAACCATTTTTTAATACCTTAACCCACGTTAGTAATACCCTTCGTCTAATCCCTCTATTTAACCTGAAAAGAGAGGAATGTCAGTAACTCTTTACCATCTCACCTAAAAGAACCTGTGGCTGACAAGCGGGAAATGCACGAAACGCATTCCCCGCACTTTGTTTATTTTTTCTCCCCTCTCTCAGATCCCCAAAATAACAGCCAGAGCAATGCTAGCAGAGGAGCTCAGGCCCACTTTGAAATTGGAACAGGAAATGTGAGAAATGTGGACATTAAAAAACAAATGAAACAAAACAATATTTTCTTAGAATTCCATCTTGTGGGCAAGTCTGGGAGGAATCTGGATTTGGATAATCTAAATTAGGAGAGAAGTCAGGGAAACAAAGAGTAATTTTAAACATTTTAGTGCCAGAGCTATTTCCTAACACACAGCTCACTCTCTGATTTCAAATATAGTCCCTCAGTGCTGAGCCTGGAGAACAGCACAAGGAAAATCAACATCTTGATCCGGCCTTCTAGCAGACATGGTAGAAAGGCCAGAATGGAGTGAGCTGTTGAAAGGAGCAGCCAGGTGAACGGCTCCTAAATGTCCTGAGGTATTTCAGGTGCTTCCTTCCCTGTAAGAAATCACAGGGACACAAGATGCAATGACCAAGCTATGGCCGAGTCGGCTGCAGCATGGTCGCAAGGCAGCGAATCAATTAACTGCACGATCCTTATTATTGGGATTATTTTTATCTTGGTTGCACTCACAGGGAAGGGAGCAGTTGTAGGTATAACAAAAGGTTGCTCCTCTGAGATGCTTTGCCAACGCTCCCTCTGCTGTGGTATAAATAGAATACATGTAGCGGGCACGGGCAGTGCTAGGCTTGTATTTGCAAGCATTAGAGATGCCCATGCACCACCCACTGGCAGTTTCACTTGCCTCTGTCACTCAGGAGTTTGTCCACAGATCTGCAGCTCCTGGAAAGAGAGAAAAATGCTCACGAACGCGCAGCACCATCACTCACTCTGTCCTCCTGACTTGATTTTGTACCCTGGGTGCTTCTCCCGTAGTCAACAATTACAGGGGGTTACAAAGAGTTGTTCCTCTTTCCTTCTCTCCATCTATATTTTCCTGTCTCTCACTGGATCTTCATATGATCCTTTTGCAGCAGGCAGCAGAGGCAGTGACAAGCGAGTGGAGGTAACAGCACAGGTCCCCAGCGATCAGCAAGATTGTTTTAGAATTTACAGAGAGATAAAGAGACTCAAACCGCTTTTTTCCTGCTGAAACTACATGTAATGTCAGCCTAAGGGTACAGGCATCTTGACCCTGACTTACATGTCCCCAGCTAATAGAGCTGGTAGGAATATACACACGTGGTTATTGCGATAGTACTTCACCTTACACTTACATCACAGTCCCCGGAGAAGCGTCTGATGGGGCAGCCTTACATATTAAATCGTTTCCAGGAGGGGAGAATTCATTTGGGCTCATTTATTATCATTTGTCCTGGAGGTCGTATTTTACACTCCCAGCACAGGGAGTGGGTGTTATTCATGGCTATGAGTCTAAGAACCAAAGGCTAATTTCAGAAAAGCTGTTCTGTTGTTTGAGGTTGATCACTTGATGTTTGTCCCAGGTGCTGGACACATGTTGCTTGCTGAAGGAGGTATGACTTGGCCTCAGATTTCAACATTTTGGTAACTACCAAACAAAAATAAAACTAACTCAAGTGTGCCTATCGCTTCCCCTGCAAATCAAGTGGCCGTTAGCAATATTGACTCGAACAATAAATAAACCCATACAACAACCAAATCAGAATCACATCAATGACACATCAAATGAGTACGGTGACAGAGGGACACAGAAGTTGGACAGTCAGCATGTGCAGTCTTCTGCAAAGACAAGCAAATGGGACTTCAGTCCAGAGGTACCCACAAAGCATCTATTCTACGTGCCATGGGCCACAAAGACCCTCCCAGCACCTCACACCGCACTTCAGAGGTGTAGCAAAGGCCAAATACCACAAACGTAACGTGCCACAGAAAGAGAGAAGAGCGCAAGGCTGTCTTCAAGCCCTGACAGTGGCAGGCTGTGGTTTGCACCAGTGCCCCACACGACCATCAGAAGTTGTCAGCGCTAAAGAGGAAGGTAACAAACCCCAACTGGTGGTGTCTATCTGACCAAGGAAAAACTCCCTCCTGCTCACAGATCTGACAGTCAGATTAAATGCTGGGGACATGGGGACAGGGTCACAGATACACCTTGTCACAAACCATATCTTTTCTCTGGCCACTCACTCACCAGTGCTCCCCTAGAAGGAAGAAGCTGCAGCAGAAACCCTGATGCCTCCTTCTCTCTCCAAGGCAGGAGAAACCCTTCCTGCCTCCCTTCGGAAACTGTGGGATTATTGCCGCACAGGCATGGTGCCAACAAGCACTGACCCAACCTCCTCTCAGATCTGTTTGGTAAGACTCGAACGCCCCTCTGCAGTGAAAGGAGGAGGTTTGAGAGTTATAACTTCCTTAGAGTGAAAAGCTGGGGAGCAGCCACTGGCCAGCCATTTGTGGTTCCTCATCCCAGAGTACCAGAGGGGTGTGAAATGTATATGCACCAAAGCAACACCCATGCCTCTTACCCAGCAATTAGGGTCTGAGGTAGGGAACCTCCCCATCCCCAAGCACCACTACCCCACAGGTGACTCTAGACCTCCTTGCACCACTTCCTCCTCCCACCCTCTTCCCCACAAGTAACTCGTGATCGTCCCAGACTCACCTCCACGAATGACCTGGGGCCCGATCCCTTCAGGAAATCCTGCCCACTCAACCATGCAGGCTATAAACCCCAACCAAAGGATGCTCCAATCAAATCTACAACTGGATGCCAGTTAAATATTTCCATACTGAAACTAGATTTTTATCTGGTGTGTAAACCACAAACCATACATACAATTGTAAAGCTTCCATCTCAGAGGTATATTAATGTCTGGCTCTACACTCCAAAAACATGCAATTTTTTTTAAATAACAGACTTCAACAAATTGTTCTGGATAAATGGAAATTTGATAACTCTTTTGAATCACAGTTTACACAAGATAGTATTTCAGTTTCGTCAGGACCTTAAGTAGAGTGTATTGAATACAGCTCAGTGAGCAATTTTAGGAGAGCACATTGGTTTGCTCAAAGCAGGGGGGTTTTCTTAAATTCCTTCTGTCTTTGGACTCTACAGATGCCCACACACCTTGGTGGCTGTCTGCCCAGAGCCACACCTTCACACCCAAAAAAAGGCTGGGCAATACTCCAACTAATA
Organism: Calonectris borealis; assembly: GCF_964195595.1. Taxonomy (NCBI): domain Eukaryota; kingdom Metazoa; phylum Chordata; class Aves; order Procellariiformes; family Procellariidae; genus Calonectris; species Calonectris borealis. The sequence continues at coordinate 93,513,538 of NC_134314.1, read as the reverse complement.
AAAGATCAAAACAAGGGCAAATAGGCTGTTAGGAGATTCCTGAATTCTCCAGCTCTCAGTCTCCTGGGGGAGTACTTCTCAGCTCTGGAACTGAAATGCAGCCTGTACAGCATTTCTCGAGAACAGAATTTGAGAGAGCACCTTCCTCATCCTTGGCCAAGCTCATCAGCCTCCTCCTTGCTAATTTTAATTGCCCAAATCCCTTTTTCCTCTCAGCATTTCGAAACCGAGTTCTTAGGGCAAATCTTGGAGGAAGGAACTTTGGTCCAAACAGCTCCAGCTTGAGACACACTTCACTAGTGTCACTTCTGGGAAAACTTCATTTACACCAGTAGGACAAAACATAGCCAAGGCTTAAGATGCCTGAGATACCAGAAATGCCCCCTTTCTTACAAATACGATATTCATAAATAAAACTGCTTTTGAAGAAGATGACTGGCAAAATCTGAATTGGGTAATAGGTTTTCTGATGTCACCAATTCACAGAAAGGTCAATATTAAAAGCCCAGATGATTTAAAACAAAAACCGTAGGGGCAGCTACTCATACAACTGCCATCCATCAACAAAATCAAAGTTCAAACATATGATCAGTTTCATCATTTCCAGCTTATTTTCTGCTCATCTAAAAAGAAGTAGTTTTTCTGGAACTAAGCTATAGGTCAAAGAGCTTAGCTTCTGACATCTATAGTTTGATAGGGAAGCTGCTTTTCAATATTGTCTGTATTCCCATATTATGTGGGAGCAATATTAACTCTTCCAAAGGATGATGGACAGAGGAAGGGATGTGAGTTTGCAAATCTCCAGCGAATCTAACATATTGTCTCTATCCTGGTAGCAAAAAATATAGAGCAGCTTTACCCCATCCCCTTCCTGGACACTTCACGAGAGTTACATTGTGGGTGGACTAGCATCTTGTCCACTCACATCTCATCCATCTGCATTATCTTGCAAGGCAGCACAGGACCATCAGGGCAGTGCTCCAGACCTGCACAGGGCAGTGCTCTCTTACCATTACAATGTGAGGCAGCAGCACTCACAAAGAGCAAGCTGCCTTCCTAGCAAAGGAAAATACACAGTCCTTGCTCCAAAAAAAAACTTGCTACGAAGTACCTAGCAGTTTGTTTTCCCTGAAAGTGAGCCATAAAACAACGCTTACAGCAATGCATTTATATCTGGACAGCCCATTTACAGAGCCAACCAGTTTGCAAATACAAGAAAAGTAGGCCGAGTTGGAATAAAGCTTCCCTCACCCTTTAGAAATAACAGCATGCCATTTCTTTCCATCTTTCTTTCGCATTTAGCCCCCAAAAGTTTCAAAAGCCCCAAAACACCCTTTCTACCCAGGACTAAATGCTTAAACCACTTTACCTTTTAATGCTTATAACCCTGAAGCTTGGATGGCAAAAACTCCCTCCTGCCCATTCGAAATACCTTTACGCCACAGCTGGAGCTGCGTGCCATTCATTTTTGGGGGCTTGGCTTGCATGTCTCCCAGTTGATATGTGCAGTGCTGTACTGGGGCCCCGGGACACGCCTGACATCAGGACAAGAAATCGTTCTCTGAGGCAACATCCCTAGTACATGTTACTGGCTGGGGACCAGGGCTATCAGCAAAACAGCTTTTGCTTCACTCAACATCAGCCCAGTTAGATGAAATAACGTGAGCTGCATCCCGTTTTCAAAGAAAATGATTGCACAACCCAGCACTATCTGTGAAAACAAACAATTAAGCAAACGAAGCCAGGCAGCGAACTCAATGCAAGAATAAGTGTGCTTCATGCAGCGCCATGCCTGGCTAGCTAGCCCTGCTCTGGAGGCCTGCAGTCCGTCCCTGATGCTTCTGCTCGCGCTCCCCCTTGCACACTGGCCCATTTCACTGCATTTCACTTGGGGAGTTTGCTTTGATCCCTTGCGGTTCTGACTTACTCAGCCAGAGGGACCCTGCAATGGCAAACGGCTCCAGCTCCAAAGCTCTGCTGAAGCAGCATTCGTGCCTGTGATTTAGCTGGCCTTTTCTGTTCAAAAGGAAGGTGGCTTTGCAGTCTTTGAAGGGAAGAGGTGACTTCCAAAACAGAAATACCTTACTCATTCTGTACTTCTGTTCCTTCACTGACAAACACCTCTGCTGTGTTGCTGTCCTGCCCAGGACTGAGGAGCGTTCTGGGCACACGAGGCTGGGCTGGGCAGAGAGTGCACGGTGAGGAGATGGAGCAGAGGCCGCTAGAGGAGGTGCTGGAGGAGGGTCTGTAGCCCTTCACCCAAGGGACCATACCTAGAGGATTCCATGGGAAGAGGACAACCTCTCAGTTCACGATGTAACAGAGCACCTCTGACACACTGGAGACATTGAGAAGCCCAAGGGCTACCACCTCAGAGAATGAAGCGGTTGCCAAGGGAGTTGCCTTCTTTAATAACATCCATCCTTGACCCAGGTGCAGACCATGTGCAGACTGGCCTCGCTGCTGGACAGCATCCTATGGTGCAGAGAGCTGAGGCTGGTGACTGGGGGCTCGTGCCAGGTTTCGGTCGAAAGCGCTTGCCTTTCATTTTGCTCTGGACTGAGCAGTGGGAATTGAGGAGCTGCATCAGCCAGCACCGATTTCATCTGGTCAAATGTTTGGTGTACTCAGATGAGTCAAGACTCATTAAGCAGCTGCTGAGGTTGCCTGAGCCAGCTGTGTTTCTCTCCAACAACGTGCGCTTCAGAGAGCGGCTATCGGGTTGGCTACCTGCTCTCCCAGGTCTGCAGCTCATTCTGGCAGGGGAAGGCCTGGGAGGATCATGCTGGCACTTCTCTCCTGGCATCCCACCTGTACGTATCTGGCCACCTGGGAGAACGAAGGTGTCTGATGGGGTCACCACTGAGGCAGGCCCTCAATGCAGGAGCAATCTCCTCACCAGACGTAGCAGAAACCAGACAAGAATCGGGAGGTGGGCCACGTGGAGGTCCCTACACGCTGCTGGATAACAGTTAGCCAGAGGCACCCAAGCACACGGCTGGAGCCAGCCAGAACAGCGACTCTGTGCCATCTTACAGAAGATGGCCTGTGCTCTGTCATTGCAGACACCTTGGGGACAGTCACCTGCTGGCAAACGGGAAAATATTATCCAGGCTGCTCCTGTCCCAAAGGCACCAAAGCATGTACGACTCCAAAGCAGTGCAGGATTAAGAGCAAAACAGCCAGTTGCATCCCATCTTTTACTCTGACAGCACTAGTGGTGCCTAGGCTGACGTGGGAGGTGATCCCACAACAGCGAGCACACATTTGCAGGCAGAACGGAGGCAGAGTGGGGTAGGAGGGGTCAGGGTGGACCTTCCAAAACACCTTCCTTTGGTGGAAACTCATTGCCTATTGGTATTCTGCGCTAGGTGAAGTCTACCAACTACAGAACTAAAAATGAATTATTGATTAGTTCAGAGTCAAATGAGCGTGACTCAATATGATTTGTTATGGGCAAACAGAATAAAGTCCAAACTGCTAATGTGCAAACCTGGAGTTTTAAAAGGGCCAGCTTCCAAAGCTGAAAACAATTCAGCTTTGAGCTAAATCAGCTGGGAGAGAAACGCAAACAGAAGAAATGGAATAGTTGGGAAACTGAATATTTTTATTGGTGCTGAAACATCACAATTGAGAAAGAAGGCTGATTTGGAGGGAAAATAAAGCAGTTGCAAATATTAAATATGTAGACATTGCGCGCTCTGTATGGATTTGTGTGTATGTAGATATGAGGGGGGAAGAGAGAAGCTGGTAGCAATAATTAATTTGACTGATAATTTAATTGATTGCAACTGTAGAAAATTGATAGGGGGAGCAAAAGGACAGGAAGGTATTTGTGGACAGTAGGTTTAAGGGCAGTAAGACAGCTTTTTTCAAGCAGAGTCAAAACAAAGGATATCATAAAACAATTCTTATCCATTTCTACGTGGAAGTAGTTGTGAAATAATTATCCAATAATGATACAGAGAACAGATGTAGCCAACAAATATGACTGTTGTAGACTTTGGACAGTGATGACACGTATTTCCTTCCGAATAGGGACTACGGAGATTTTTAAGAATTTAACAGAAGTGTAAGAAACCTGAAGGCAGGGATTTAGATTGAATACACAAAAAAAACCCGCAAAGCATTAAAAAGAGCTGGCAGAAAAAGACTCTGAGGGGCTTCAATGAGTTTTGGAAAAAGCGTTTCATAGGCCTAGAAACGGGGTGGTATTGTACCAGTATTACAATGAGTATATAAAGAAGGTTGTGTGGCACTGCAGCAAGATAGCCAGAGAGCTGGTGGAGACGCCATTCCTGAGCTTTTCAATTAGTAAGAATTAATTAAATGGGATAGCATAATTCACATCAGTGAGCCTAGATATGTAGAAAATTGATCTGGTTAGAATAACTACCACTTCTATCAGTGAGATTACAAGTTTGCTTGACAGAGGTAACAGGGTTGATGTAATTTACTTGGACTTCTTCAGTCCATTTTAGTTCATGCCATAGGATGAACCATAAGCATGGATCTTATTAAATGGATTAAAAACTGGCTAACTAGCAGGTCTCAGGAAGTGATACTGTAAGTGAAGAGTCACCATTTGGCAGGTGGTGCTTTTGGCCCAGTTCCTTCAAATCCAGCTCAGAAAGAGACATGAAATTATTCCTATTGAAGTCTGAAGATGGAACAAAGAGGGAACTATTAAGTAATGAAGAGGATATGTCTTTGGTGCAGAACAATACAGATTGCACGGGCTCATGCAAACACGATGCATTTTAATGCAGAAATGTATGACTCACAGCTGTGGAAGAAAGCAGGAGACCTCCTACCAAAAGGGGATTTCTACCCAAGCAAGCCAGAAATCTGGATAGGACTTGGAGGTCATGGATGTATCTGCCAGGGTGAAATATGGTGTCAAGGGTAATAAGATCCTGGGCTGCAAAACAGGAAATGTTAAACAGGAAAAGGGAGGTTGCATTATCCCAGCCTTCAGCACCAAGACAACTGCTGCTGGGATCACTGCATAGGCGGGGAGGAGTCAGGAGCGAGCTGAGAAAAGCCAGAGGATGACTGCAGCATTGGAAAAGATGCCATGGAGTAAAGCTGCCAGGACGCAGTCTGTTCGTTGGATGAAAGAGAAGGTCATGGGTGATTTGGTCATGGCGTGTAAGAGTCTTACACTGGAGATAGCAATGCAATAACAAATGGTTCTCTTTGGTTTAGCAGTTACAAATATTAAAAGAGCCAATGAGGCGAAATTATGCAAGGCAATCCTGGAGATTAGAAATAAGGCAAAAATACAACTGACAAAAATTACAAGAAGCTCTGGTGGATTTTTTGAAAACTGGAAATCTTTCAGTCATTTATTTTCTAGAAAAGAGCTTTGATGTTTCTCCTTAATTCAAACAGAGATGAACTCAGGAAGATCCTTTGGCAGGTGTTACATAGATCAGATGGTCACCACAGTCCCTTCTGCCCTATGTTTCTGAATTTGTTACAAAAGTTGATGGATTCTGTGGGTATATTTGTTGCTTGCTGTCATTACAATAGGGATTCACACCTTCCTGCTGGTCAGTCAGTGCTGTTTCTCCGCATCGAGTAGCGATTCCCTTCCTGAGAGCCTTTTTTCCTTCTTCATCTCTGTAGCCAGAAGCAGCAGTCTGCTTCATTACCTTCCCTCCTGCTTTCCGCAAGGTTCAAACTCTCACAGGTCACTCCTGGCTCCCCACAGCTCCACTCCTGTCCCAGTGTGCCCAAGTCTCCACGCTCCTCCAGCCCTGCTCCTTCTGTTAAATCCCAAGAGATGTCTCTGGAGAAAGACCCTACAGATGCCCTGAAAGATCCCCATGTCTCTCTCTTCGGCTACAGAGAGCAGCTATGTAACTGCCTCAGACTTGAGTCAGAAGCAAATTTTTAGGCAGCTAAAGGCAACTTTTGAGCAGGTAAGGCAACTCCCATGACAAACAGCTTGCCCAGGTCATACTCCAGGTTTGTGGCAGAGCAGGGAAGGGACCCAGAGCAGACTCCATCTCCTGCACCAGCATTCAAACCCTTGGATCATGTTTGGTCGGTTGGTTGGTTTTTCCCGTAACTTCGAAGTGACTAAATTTTTGCGCTGCCCACACTCCCCCCTGCTGGTCACACCGGCGCTCGGCCCTCGCCGTGGACTGGCCCATTTCTGCCTCTGTTAGTTTTTCTGGCTACTTCAAATTCTGGAGGTGAGATACAGAAAAAGATCACGATGGCAGCTGGTCCCGTGCCTGGAGGTACGCGGGATTAAATATCCCTCACCCATGTGTTTCGACAGGGCATGAATTTCAGCCTGGATGAGGGGAGCAATGAGGAATGCCTCTTTATTTGGCCGATGCTAGCAAGAAAATAAAGCCCATGTAAACACAGTCACCCAAGCCAAGGAAGCCTCTGCCTGCAAACGCCACTGTAGGAAAGACTCAACAGCATCAAAGAGCTACAAAGGCTATTGGGCAGGCGTGCGAACAGGAATGTCATTAACTCAAATGTTACCTCACGCTTTGCATGACTCATAGCTGGAAGTGGAAGCGCAATCCCATTACCTGCGCCCTCTGACAATACGGTCATAACCCCAGCAGAAATAGATTGCTAAAAATTAACTCATTAGTATTGTTGTTGTTGTTGTTATTACTAAGAAGCTAGATACAGGAGTACTAACTCAAAGGAATGGTCTGTCCCCTCCTGCCAGCCACCCTCTGAAGACAGGACTTTTCTGCTGAAGATAGGGATTAAGGAGAAAAATGAGTGAAGATTTCCGTTTCTGAGATAGCTGGTAATAATTAACATGCGGCTAATGGAGGGGCATGTTAGTTGGGCCTTCCAGGGAATGTATTCTAGCTGCGAGAAGATGGACAAATTCCAGAGTGAAATGCAACTGGCCTTGCACCTCATATTTCTTGTGCTCCCCAGATCCCATCAGGCCATTAGAAGGCCTGACCCTGAGCACACTGAAGCTACTCTGAGCATTTTCTTTGTGTGTAGAGGACTTTGGGGCAAGGCTGCTAAACCCCAAAGAAGAAAACCAGGATTATACTCCTGTTGGAGAGAGCTGAGGCTCAAGAATCCCATGGGATACCTCCATCTCTCTGGCGTTATCTTTCTGTCAAAATAACCCTGTCATCTCCTGCTGAAGCTCTCCCTCCAACCGAACCCACTTTCTCTTTCAGAAGAAGTTGGTTCATCGGGGAAAATACGGCCCAGGCTTTGGTAGGAAAGGACTCCGATATGCCTACCAACACAACAGACCAGCCTGTGGTCTGGTCTGTGGGCTGTGCACCACCACCAAAACACTTTGAATAAAGCAATAAGGGAGCACAGACCTTGCTGTAACAGGGACAGCACAGCCCCACTAGCGATAAGTTGAATTTTTAGTATATCTCTGGCCTATCTGGTAAGGAACCCAGCACTGATTTCCTCTGTGGTAGGACACTTCTCACACTGTTAGCCCATACAACACTACCAGTTTTCAAGTAGGGAAGCGAAGAGCAACTTCTCCAACAACTGGGATTAGACACATTTATATACAAAGAGTAAAAAACGCCATCAGTTTGTGCTATCATTGTTTACTATTGCATATGCAGCAGGAATAGCTCAAGATAGTGTAAGAAAAATAGTTGAAGTTGTACAAACATATAGATTCTAGGGTATTTATGGGACAAGATAGCACAGTGAGGAAGGGCAGATAAGGTGGTGTAGGAAGAAAAGAAAATGAGAAATTTTGCCCAGGGCAGTTGAGAGATTGAGGAAGACAAGAATTTGAATGAGAAAGTTTTAAACATCAGATGATCTCCAAAGAACATTTGTGTTTTTCCTCTCCTTCGTAAACACAGAAGCTGCATAAACAGGGGGAGGGAAAAAACACACTGAAATCTTAACTCACATTAATAGCATGCAAAAAAGAAAGTCTCCCTCCACGCAATTTCTTGCAGCTTTGTACAGGCAAAGACTCACATGGGAAAGGGGAGTGACGGACCATTAGTAATCACAAACCCCAATCTCCTGTGATTACCATCCAACCTTTAAACAAAAAGTCTTCACAATTTGCCAACTGTAACCGTAATTCTATTGTCTTTGCTCCCGGGTCCCTCGGCTCACAGTTACAAGACCACTCATGCAGAACGCCAGGTTATAATTCTGATAGCTGGTGGAGACAAAGAGAAAGTCCACCAGGGAAAGATAAATATTGTTCTATAAAGATCACCAACCAAATCTACTCAAATTCCAGAAGATAAGAATCGTTAATAATTTCCTGCTCAAAGTGGTCAGCCCTGGCCTCTCCTGCAACCTCTTGTTCCCATGAAGATAACATTTTTGAATAATAATTTTTTTTAAAAATTACCCAAAACTACAGCAGTTTTCCCCTGAGTAAAGCTTCTGTCCCTAATTTAGCCAATGTTGGCTTTAGGCCATCACACTTCTTTCTTCTCTAGTGGGTTGTATGGTGCCTTTGGAGAAATGCAGCTATATCTGAAATGCTCAAGCACTTTGTTTTAAGCAAAACACAGTTTCCATCCAACTCCAAAAGACATGAGTATTCCAGTAAGTAAAAGCTACCCATTCATCTTACCAGATCACAAACTCTTTCAGCTGTCCCCAGAGAAAAAAATAACAGTAAGCAAATTTTGAAGTAAATTCTGTCTTTTAAGGGCTGATGAAACACTTTGACTGCAACTATGCAGAATCACTCTCTGGAATTGTTATCTGCCACTGGACTCCCGCACATTCAGCCTCTCTTACACACTCCAATAGCTGAAAGTTTATAACCCTGGTGTTATTTTCAAGCATTTCCAAGACTGTTTTGGTTTGGTGATACATTCTCTTCAGTTAGAGAAAACATTTTGCAGGAGCTGCTCTCTGGCTCTTCTGGCTCTGAAAGATCCCCACAGCGGAGCAGCTGCAGAAGTGATTTGCCTTATAAGAAGAACTGTAAACTGTCTGCATCCCAGGACAGGGAAAACAGGACCAATCGTTACTAGAACAGCATCATATCGTGGTCTGCAAAATATCTGTAGCCATGACCACTCCTTACGGCAAGGCTGAGCTCCCTGTGCCTGCCTCGTGCTGCTTACTCTCGAAACTCCCACCCAGGGCTCTTCCCTCTGTGCTCGCCCCACAGGAGCCATCCGGCTATGAGAGAGAAAACTGGTTCTGCTCACCAGAAATGTGGCATTTTGCTTATTGCCATGCACCAGAGAGAACCACTTTTGGGAGCCAGATTCAAAGGCGGGCTTGCGTGGTGGGCATTGGAGGTCAGTAAGTTATCGCCTTATTTGTAAACATGAGAAAACTTCATCTGGAGTCAATAAAAACACGGAGTCCCACGGGGCCATTTTCTTGAGTCAAAAGCAATAAATTCAAAGAGCTCATCCTTACAGAGAAGGGAAATTGGCAAAGAACAGCAGCATAATAATATGTTACGTTGTATATCTACAGGCCCTTTGATCCCTGGATATTTACAAATATTAATGAATCATGCTTCTCAAGCACCTTTTTGGAAGGTATCATTAGACCATTTTCCAGATGGGGAAACCCACGGGAGAGAGAAGTGATCCTTCTACAGCCACACAGAGCGTCTGTGACACAGCCGAAAGCAGAAACCAGATATTCTTGCTTCCAGTCCTTTGTTTTTAATTATAGCAACATTCTTCCCCTCATATTTTATGTTGTATTTTATAACAAGTCATATATGAATACCCCTATGTAGGACATTTCTTGCTGGTTTGCTTTCCACTAGTCACACTGTTATTTTACTCCTTACACTAAATGAATTTTAACTGACACCATTACAGCAGAAAACTGAGTAATAAATATACACTGCAGTCACACGGAGAGTGTTCCTCACACAAAATAGTAATTGCCTTTACACGTAGCAGCAGGACACTGAAAATTTAAGAACAGATGCATCTTTAATGTTTGAGAGGGAAATTTTAAAAGAAGAAGAAGAAAAATGCATCTACACACAAGTGAATGGCAAATAATGTTGTGTTGTGCCGTCTTGGTCAAGTTCAGCAACCCTGCATGTGCAATATCTTAAGGGATCAAATTTAAAGAGACAGAATTCAGTGTCTGTTGGTTTGATGGAAGAGCAGAGGTAGAAAAGAAAGGAATGAAAATATCATCAAGTATTCTCAAGTATGTGAGAAAGCAGCTATCTATAGGCTCCTTTGTTCTGGGGCAGCTGATAAAAGAAGCGATCGTCTTTAATGACACACCACCTAGCACTGCTTTTTTGCTTCTGTTGTGGATAAGCAGGACAGTCGTCACTGGGTGACCTAACTCATAGCAGCTCTGCTTTCCTCTAGAACACCATAGCATTTTTGGGTTTTGTCTTTTCTTCCCTTTTTCTTTTTTTTTCTTTTTTTCTTTTTTCTTTTTTTTTTTTTCCCCCTCTTCTTTTTTTTTTACAATGTACAGATCCTTTGCATATAGCAGCTCATGCTTTAAAGCCAGAACACTATCACAGAGTTTAAGCTAATGGCATAATTGCATTTACATACAGGGCCAGTACTTATTAGCTTATTTCTAGAGACCATATCAAAACATTCAGATACTCCTGTCTCCTCCCTCTGAAATCTATAAATTCTTCCCACCAAATCCATAGATAAGGGGGTAAGCTGGGCCTCTGCACTGATTCTGTTCCTTACCGGTCCTGAAGTGGTGTGGGAATTTGATCACTTTATAATTTTCTCCCTGACTTTCTCTTCAGCCTCACTCTCCTCTGCTCTCAGCTGATTTAGCTGTTTGTCCTTTCAAGAGAACGAAGTAATTGCTCTGGATTTTACCAGGGGACATTTTGCTGGTGGGATAAACCTGTCCAGATGTTGGCATTTACATCAGAGCTAGACGTCTAGACTTACTTTAAGTCAGCAGAGAGAAACAGGCATTCTGGGGCATGGGTAATCTCATTTTAAGGAAGATGTTGAAAAGCGTTCAGATGAACCTAGTCCTGGAAGTGCCTATCTCTCTCCATTGGCTATAAAGATTGCCTGGAGCAGAAGCTCAAACATAAACATCAAAAGTTAGGTGAGATGAAAGTGTATGGTCCTCAAAGTGCCTAATACAAAGGCACTTCAATAGTCACCTTTGGGCTTTAGGTCTTTTGTAGTGCATGAAGTAATATCTATGCTTGTGCTTTCCATGATGTGATCAAATAGTAATAGAAAATAAGGAAGAGGATTTTCTATAAAGGAATCACAACCCTATACTCCTTGTCTGGGAGTGGTATCCGCTGACATGCCTGAAGACAGTGAGGCTTATGCCTCAGCCGCAAACCTAACAACTTTTGTTCAAGTATTTCTGCTGCCATCAGTGGAGTCAGATTGTCCTGTCTCAGCAAGAGGAAGAATGGCTCCATAGCAAACTCCGTTTGAGAGAAGAGCTGCTTTTCTGGTGTCACCGAGCAGATGCCAATAAGATGCAGTCTTCCATAATGCTATCTCATGTTTCCCCAAAGTAATGTGAGGCAAAATACTTCACCATCTCTAAATTTATATCAAGAAGGTGTATCAACTCAGTTGCCTTCATTAGCACAGTTTGCAGCTTGTCACCAGTGAGACCTCATACTATCTAAGTATGGAGGGCCATACTTAGACGCCCTCCAAATCACGTCAAGAATAGACATTGCAATTATTACCCCCAGTGATGATGCAGACAGTCCAGCAACTGTAGATAGCAGGCTTTTAATCAAGCTTGTAATCGCAAAATAATTTCATATTTAGACACCAAAGTAATTGTAATGCCAGTATTATGACAGGTGGTTGCCATTCCCCTCCCCAAACCAACCGTTTCTTCATGTTCTTCACACTAGAAGACAACAGACAACCACTTGCGCAGATTCCTGTTTTTTCTCTTCTTTAATAGCAGGGCTGACTGCCATTTTATCTATATTCCTTTTCAAATTTAGCTACATTTGCACAATGTCAGCATCTCAACAAGGTTATTAAAGACACCATATCACCCATAACTGAAAAGCCTCGTTTGTTGTGAGGGCTCTCGTTCCCCAAAAGCAAATTTTCCAAAGATGTCTGAGCAAAGAGGGACAGTTTTTGTGAGCTCACTCTAAACTACCTTCCTAATCATGTGGAAGGGTCTGGGAGATTTTGCACCCTGAATGTTCTTCTACTATCTGCTCTTCCAGTATTCAACGCTGCTTTAATTTAGTTTGGGTCAAAGGCCAAGTGGAGTCCAAAAAGCTATCCACAATGCTAGTTGTTCTTCCTTCCAGACGGTCTGCTGGTAAGGAGTCATTTCGAAGCACTCCCTCTTTGCATTATGAACTAAGATTGTTTTTCTCAGTTTTCTTTTTCTTGTTCTCTAGGAACACTTACTGGCAGAAGTGTCTTTGTTTCTTAGAAGTTCATCGGCTCTCACCATCTGTTTCTCCCATGATGTCACCACTCTCACTTTTGCCTCATCGCTATTTCCACAGCAATCAATCAGAATTGGATGCCTCAAATGTCTGACCTCCAGGAGGAATTAAAAACCAGAACAGAAAGGATATGAAGAAAAAAAGGATAATGGGAATCAAAACCGGGGAAAAACAACTGCTCAAAGTCTCTGATTGCCTCTAAATATGATTCTTCCTCTAAATTTCTGTATTATGGCATCATCTTTTAAGAATGTTTTAAAGTTGACCTCCAAAGAAAAGCTGCTTGAATGTATAGACTTTAAGAAGTAGATGTTTAATAATGTTTTCATAGTGTTTTTAAAAAGAGTGATTTCTTTTCGTTCTCATATTCAGCCTCCTATAACCTGAATATCAAGAGATGATGTGAGAACTATTGACAGTTCTTACATCATAAGAAAAAGACAACAGATGTAGGTGTTTTAAGTTGAAGGATTCATTTATTTTTCTTGATATTGGTGCCTAATAAACATAGGAAAATAATAATATCTTTGTTAACAATCGCTTTGTGAATTTAGACGAGACATGTTGCTTCTGAAACATACATCAAAATCAACGAAGACTCAAACGCAAAAACTTTGTTGTTTCTAGCTGAGAAACAAGCAAACCATTCCCTCTTCCCATTTTTCTTTCTTGTCTTGATCACACAATGTCAACAAACAAACAAGGCCATAAACCGGGTTGTATTTTGACTTGGCAGGGCACCTGCAGCATGTGCTTGCTCTTACATAAAACAGAGCTTTTTAGCTGGTTTTTATTGCTCTCTCCGGTATCAAGGTGCCTATGACATTCCAGCCAGGAGCTCTCAGCTGCTTCTGGGGTTGTAAGGATGCCAGAAATACCACTGCAAAAAGGAAGGCTTCCTTTCCATACACCAGAAATAATATTTTCCACAGACCCCCAGCTTGCACAGGTTAGTGTGACCACAGGCTTCTTCCTCAGCCCCCTGTGGTGTCTATCACGATGAAAGCATTTGAAAGCACTTTGTACATTAAACTTCCTGGAACCAACGGGAGGGCTCAGTATGGCGTTTTGCAATCTGAGCATCCATCTAAAGGCCGTGTTCCTCATGAAGTCCCAGTGCTGCGTATGCTGCATATCTGCGCTAGCAATTACTGCAAAGGGGTGCAGCTGAGCCTGATCTCAACACAGCTGAAGCACAAGTGCTGCCAAGAACAGAGTGTGTTCAGTGCTGTTTTAAGAAGTATGGATCGTCTCCATACACAGGAGCCCTCCTTGTTCTCATTACCTCTCTTGAGTGCCAGAGTCTTTGAGGCAAGCGAGAGAGTCCTCTCCTTCCTTGCTCACAGTGAAACCTACTTGCCTCAGTTTGGAACCTCATTTAACTAGAAATTATCCCCTCTAGATGTTTGTCTGTCATCACTGGAGGATCTGGTACATCCCAAAGCACATATCCATATGTGTCCATCCAATAATCTCCACTAGGAACATTTCCTCTGTACTTGATAATGGAGACATCTCTCATAGTATCCCTGGTTTCATCTCCAGATTGTTTCATGGGTCTTTGATTTTATCCTTTCACCTCCCCAGGAGGAGATTTCTTTTCTCTACATCTCATACTTGGGAACGGAGAAGGATGAGTACAAAGCTTTTTACCTGGATTATGTGTTTGTCTCTTTAGTAGCACACCTTTCTTGGTGCATCAGGATGAAGAGGTTGTTCTGAACAGACCTCTATAGATGATTTTTTTTTTTTTAGTGGAAGAGAGAGGCTGTGGTGGAACACCAAGTTTAGTGCTTGGTGTTTAGCTAGTGTAAGCTGAGTAGAGTAAAAGGAGGACTTATGGTCCCCAGAAAATGGTATTTGGGTTCATCCCAGAAAGTGAATTGGTAAGATGATCGTTGTAAACATATGAAGGGACGATGGCTGCATTACTGCATAGTCACCATACCTGCTCCATGTGGCCCTTCCTAGCAGTCCAATGTTCCCCTTGTACGGTTTCGAGCAAGATGCCCATCAGTGCTGCTGCCTTCTTCAAACAGTATGTGAGTGTAACCAATCCTTTTCAGTAGTTACGGACGAACACACCGCTTCTGAAGGCTGAATCAGAGGGCCTCAGCTGCATCATGTTTCCACGTATGCATACTCAGACTCTCCTCCTCCACTTCCCTTTGTCCCTCGTCCTTGGTTTCAGCTGCCCATTCCCTCACCAGTTACTCTCTACATCTCACTTTACCCTGCAATACTCTCCATCCATCTCCCACCATTCACCCTCACATCCCCGTCCCTACCAGACTTAAAAGTCTAGGGCACAGATTTTCACTCGTGCGTGTGAACAACAGTGGGTGGAGTGGCTGCTGAAATCTTACTGGATCTGCGATATGGGCAGTGGGGTCTGTATGCACTTAAAAACAAAATCTTGAGGGAAATCCTGAAGCCAAGCTAAGACGTCAGGATTTTGCTCAAAAGATATGTAGTTGAGAAAATGAACCTCTGGCACCAAACAAGATAAGCAGGGGATGTTGAAAGTTAGGCTGCTTGCCTGGAAGTCCTTCGTACTAATCCCTGCCTCGGACTTTGAGGGTGATGTAGAGGGAGACTGTTAATTTGCCTCTAGATGATGAGATGGTTTCAGGAGGAGGAGCAAGGAAGACCTTTAGCATCTCATTTCTTTGCTTCACCTAGCCTCGCGATGACCACTTCACTCACAGCTGCACTGACCCAAGTGTCTGTCTTATCAAAAGAAACCAGAGTTCAGTGTCTATTCTGGGAAATACAGAAGGGAGTGAAGGGGAGGGGAGAACCGTTTCCATGGTTTCAAGCTCTGTCTTTCTCGATGTTGCTTCCCTCCTCTTCAGCAGTTAATTTCTCCAGTTTTGGGGCTCAGGCCCAGCCTTGCCTCCTCCCCAAGATTTCCTGCAGCCCGGCAGGGTCTTTCACACCTTGCCAAGTCCTTCGCTGAGGGACACGGCAGGGACGCAAGCAGTCTGCTCCTGCTCGTGCCGGGGCAGGCTCTGCCACGTGTTGCACCTTGTCTTTTGTTGAGTTTTCAGGTTGCTGTGCCTCACTGCAGCTTCCTCCTTCTCTTCAAGCTGCCCCTCACAAAAATGACACCCAGCTGCATGTCTGCCTTGGCTTCCCTGAACCATGGGGGATGTAATACCTCTGGGATAAGCCACAGCCCTCGTCTCTCCTCCCTCCTTCTCCAGGGCAGGAGTCTCTTTACAGCCCCGCTATTTCCCTCTTAGCTCCACTGAAAGGATGTCCACGCAACCCCGTCTTTTCAAGGACAGCAGCCCATCAGTCTAAATCCCTTAAAGGCTGCATCCAAATAGGTTCTGCTGGTGGCATGTGGGGTGTCCTCCCGGCAGGGGCTGAGCTCACCCCGCTGCAGTGCCCTCCATCCTGCCAGCCTGTGGCAAAACCTCTTGGCACTCTCCTCCCAGGCACTCCCTCGCTTTTTCCCCCAAAATCCCTTTCCCAGCAGATCCTCCCCACAGACCAGAGGCAGGCTTCCCCCCTGGAGACTCTGTAAAGGAAAAGAGCCAGCTCAGAGAGATCTTTTGTATAGCTGTGAGCCCAGGCTGAATTTTCCTGGGAACACCTCCCGCCTGCTTTTTCTAGGAAGGAATGAATGTAGAGAAGCTTAGAGTTGGGCTCATGACTACAAGTCCAAACACAAGAAAAGGAAAAGTGGGACTGAAAAGCTAGCTACCCTACCGTTAAAATATGAAAAGGATTAAGCTTATCTTCTTCTTAGGAAGTAGAGGAGAAGTGGGAAGTGGCAGTGTAAGGGGCCTACAGTTGAACAAGCTTTGTTTGCAGGATAAGTGGCTTTTATTCCTGGTGAGGAGAACTAAGCCGTGTTTACAAATAATGCTGACGGTCCAGCTCTGACTGTGCTCCAAAAATGCAGCATCCCTACTCCTGGATTGCCTCAGCACTGCATCCCCAGAGGCAGGGAGAAGCAATAAATTGGAGTAGCAATCCAAAACATGACACAACTTTTGAGCAATATTTTCTTGTGCCTTGTGGTACGTAGAGGGCTGCTGTCCCCACATCCCTCTGGCAATTGCTCTGGTAACAAAAATATTATTGTCTGCACTGTGATGGACAATAAAGACCCCTCGGGCTCATTGTTTTAGAGTCGGAATTTAGCCCAAGTATCCTTACCACGCCTCTGCCTCTAAATGCTGTGATTCAGTAACTTGGCTGTGGGCTGGGGAGTCGCTCCCTCCCATCTGCTGCATGGCTTGGCCCTGTAGGTGGGACGGAGGTGATGTGAGGGCCTCAGGCTGGCCTGCAGGGGCAGGTTACACCCCTGTGGAAGGTGGTGCTTCAGAGCCCTTTGGAAGGAGAAGAGTTGAGAGGTGACCAGTGTGTCTTCTTCGCCCTCCTGCCCAACCCGTGGCTCTGCTCCTGTGGACTCCATCTCACATCCATGAGTTCCCAGGTCCTGTGTCTTCTGGACCCTAGAGGGTACTAGAGAGCAATATTCAGCCTCCTGAGAAGCAGGCAACTTGCCTGTGGTCCCGGAGGTGTCTTTTGTGAAACTAGGAAGCAGCCCTGTGTACCTTGGAGGAGCCTTGGAGGCACCAGCGCCTAAGCATCTCTCTCATTCACCATCGCTCTCTGAAGGAACTCAAGCAGGCACCGTTCAGCGTAGGGAACACGCAAAGCCTAGCAAAGGATGTACTTCCCTCTGGAGTTTCAGTTTCTGGGCCCTAGGTGATGATAAAAGAGTGTTAACACACACACCTGTCAGCACTACCCTGACTTTAATAACCAGGGATCCTTTCATTATCACCTCCTCTGCTTTACAAGACATGCTGCTCAGATACTGTGGTGATGGGGACCATATAAGAACAAGACTCAAGTAGACTAGGCAACCTGTACCACATTATTCCAGCCCTCTGAGCAGTGACTCCACGTATCCCGGCACGGAGGAAAGCACGCAGTGTGAGCACATACCCTGCCCTGCCTGGAATCGTAATGCAGAATGGGATCATCCTGAACCCATCCCATCTAGGCATTCATCCAAATTTTAAATGTTCTGCGAGTCCAGACACAAGAGAAACATTTCTGCCCTTTCTGCTTTGCCCTGCGATGAGAGCAGAAGAGCAGCAGAGACTGGGTGGGAAGTAAGTCAAGAAGACCCCGCCAAATGATCTCCTTGAAAATAATGACCGGTCTTGGTGACTTGTTTCTCCCTCCGGGACCACGCAGAATGCTGACATCAGTAAAGCCCTTTTGCTTCCAGAGAAAGAAACATCTCTGATTCCTGACAAACCAGGGTGACAGATGTTCACAGTGCTGTGGCGCATGCTGGCCATTTGCCAGCTTCTTGAGGTTGGCATGTTAATTAGACCTGAACGTATAGAAGATTTGGATCAGATCTACCTGCTCACAGTTATAACTTTCTATTTGGGCAGCAAAAGCATACAGAATTTCACAAAGAAATTAAACATAAAACAAAAATATGCTTTCAAAGCAGCAGGAGAAAGAACCTAAAGAACATCCTAAAGAACTAAAGGGTGAAAAAAATGTGCCCTACTTATTTCTTAGCCCATTTTAACTTGGTGGAACTGGCACACATGTATTGCACAGCTGAGCCGGTCCTGGAATCTCTTTTTGGACATCACTTCTTAAAAGTAAGATTTTCTGTTCACAACTTCCTTCCTAGACTTGCGGAGCCATATTTCAGTGATGCCTGAAGTTGTTCCCAGGGCTCAGCGACAGACAAAAGTGCAGTATTAAGAAGCAAAGAGGGGTCTCATCTGATAGCACTTCATGCCATTCCTTCATCCCTTCTGGGTCTGAGCTTCTCCCTTCCATCAGCTGCGTGTCTTAATCTCCTCTTCTTGTCCATGGCCTCCACTGCTCAAACCTCTCCTGGCTGTTCTCCCTGCACAGCTATGGGCTCTTCCGCATTTCATGTTAACAGCGAATTTGATCCTGACATTACTTGCACCAACAGCCTGTTTAAAAGAAATAAATGAAGGAAAGCACAGGTTGGGGTGGGATGATTAGTTGTTTGTGGGGTAGCTGATTAAAAAGCTTTTAGAAAGAACTTGGAACAAAATTTTCACCAAGAAGGAAGGACAAGTCTCCTGACTGAAGGCGGGAGATGTCTCCTTTCTGTTACTTAAACTAATGATTCAGAAGTTCTAAGTTGTCTAATTTGTTACTGGTTTTGCTGTTCAGATGAATTAGAGAAATAGGATGTCCCCAAATATGTTCACAAACCATTTCAAAGAATGCCAGACAAACCCAAGTCGTCCTGTCGTCCTGCATGTCTATCAGTCAACGTTGACAATGATGCACAGTGGGGTCCTTTGCAAAACCTCATTCCCATCTTAGAAAACTAACAAAGAGTTCAGCTTCAAGGTGGAAATGGATCTGAAGACAAGGTGAACTTTTTGTGTCCCTGAACAGCTCTAAACAGTTCAGCAAAACAGTCTTGATGTTCCCTGTGCCTTTCAGCATAACTATTACTGTCACCTTGGCATCGCCTGAGAGTTTGAAAGAAAAATGAGAGACATCATTTTGCAGAAGTCATTTTTGAAAAAGTCACAATGGTTTTCTTGTTGTCTTGCAAGGAAGAAAAGAAATAACTCATTCTTTGGTCTTAAAATTTGAAAATTTAATATAAAGGACAATTTAAGTGCCTGTAAAAAGCCAGATCACAATGTGCCTTGCTGTCTTCAGATACCTCATTCTTTCCCCATTATAAATGTCTTTTTTAGTTTCAGAAGCACAACAAATTCTACCAAAAATCTGGGAAGCTCCAGACAATCATTGACCATGCTATTTACCTACAAAAAGCATAAGACTGCCATGGACAGCTCTCTGCTGTCTGACAGACGTCATTGTATGAGCAACCATCGAGGATTTACTGTTTCTCACATACATTTGCCTGAAGTACCTGTTTGTGGTCACCTGGATGAATTTTGTTTGCATCCACACAGCTCAAGGGAGGCCCTGCCAGGAAGTGGTCTAAACCCCAGCAAGATCCCCGAGCCCCGCTCCATGCAGCCATCCCCACCCAGCACCTGCAGGTCAGCACACACGTTGCCACACACAGAACACCCCACAGTCACTGAAACCACACTACGGGCGTGAGGAAAACCAAGTGGACACCAGACAAGCTTGGCCGTAAGCTCAGGCTCAGGCCCAGACACAAATTCAAAGGACACATCCCTTATGAAACCATGGAAGAGGCAGCAGCTATCTTGACAGCAGCAATCAAAGCTCAAGTTTCCAGCAGGCTTTTAAAATTGTCAGACGTCCTGCACTAGCCCAGAGATGAAGGCACATTCAGAAGCTGTTTATTGCACTTCAGGTTCTGTTTTCACTCCATAAAGAAAATAAATGTTTTGGCCATGAACACAGTCAGTTGTTTGGCTTTTACTATGCATACGCAGGGAAACTTCCTAGTAACATCTTGCACTGTCATCAAATACCATGAATTTGTTCCTTTCCACTGAGTTAGGCTCAGGCTTGAATTCTCAATTCATAGACTTTGAACTTGATTTAGGGTAACATTGTTTTAGCTGAGGTTCATAGCCTCTTAAGGCCATAGAGGGCCAGCCAGAACATCTCATCTGACCTCCTGCTGCCCTTAGGCCACAGACTTCAGCAGTTCAAGAGCTATACTTGGTTTCAGCAAATCTCTGCTAGTAGTACCAGGAAGATCCCCAAGATTTTTGTTTTTCAGTGAAGAGAAGGTAAGATATTTATTAGGTGTTTTTCCTAACACCACTTTGACAGAAGGAGCCACACAAAGACAGAAGTATGGTAAATCTCCATCACTTCAGTCCTTACACCCCATCTGGGTGAGGACAGACCAGACCATTTCCAGTTGTTCTCCTGGGTCTCAATACAGGGCTCGGGATGAGGCCTCTCAAGCCAGTGATTCTGCCATTTCTCCGTCACTGGAGCACTTCCCTGCCTCTTGCCCCCACTCTCTCCACCCCATCCTTCCCCACTGGTGAACCCACAAGCAAAAATGACAGCTGAAAAAACATTATTTCTGAAGGCCGGTTATCCACCCCGGATAGGTTGAGATGTCTGTGTAATTGCAACTAAGAAGCGGAGTTGTAAAAAATGAGCTCATTCATAAAGAGAAACAAAGGGGGAAGCTGTATGCAAGGAACAATTCACAGAGCACTGCTCCGTCAACTCTGGCCCTTCAAACCCTCCATGGACCTTTGCTTTGGTACCCATTTACACAGGCTGTTCCCAGGAAACCTACATGGGAGAACGGAGAGAAAGGTGAGATGATCTTCTCTGCTCACAGGCAAGAAACAGAAACTATGTGAGGATTTATGAGATAGATACTTTTCTCTTGCTTTCACCATCTTCAGAGATTCATACAGTCTGTCTAGCTAGTATGAATGCTTATGGCCAAATTCCTGTGGGAAAAATTCTTGCTGAGTCAAGCTGGTGGAAAAACAGAAATTCTGCTTTGTGGGAAATTCCAGGACCTCTGTTTTCTCCCTAAATTAATTGGAAAAGTCAGAAATCAAAACTTTCTGCAGAATGACATTTCCAAGTATTTTTCTTGAATATTTGGAAGAAAAGATAGGCCAGTCTGAGTTTTACAAGCCAGAGCTCTGTGAGATGTGTGTCAAGTATAAAACCTTTTGGACGTTTCTGTGCTGCAATTCCAAAAGCCACACCACGCTGCAGTAAACAAGTGCAGCATCAGAGACAGTGCTCCTAGCAGCATCAGATTGCCCTGCGGAAAACACAGTGTCTATGCAGGCAACGTCTGTGACCTTCCCCTAGCAGACACACCAGGTTGGAAGGAGATTCCCTTCCTTACAGCGCCATTTGTTGGGCTCTCTTCTGATATCTGTGCAAGGTGAAAGTATGTTTACATTGTGAGTACTTTCTCCTTCCACTGTCATTACCTCTCCCAGACACTCTGTGTGTTCCAGTGACGTGCAAAGGAAGTTACAGCTGACATAGGAGAGGGACAGGCTTTTAAGATGTTCCCCAGAGCCTTGAAACAAAGGCTATTACAAGGAACTGTCTGTGCTTCTTCCAGTGCAGAGAGTGCATGCACACCCACGTGGCAGCTCCTGAAGCCTGAATTGTGCAACCCTGCGCAGCACCAGCGAGGCTTCGAGCAAATAGTCTCGTATAGCACGCGCTGAACTGAGCTCATGAGGCTGAGTAAGGGTGACTTCAACCCTGCATCCTTTCTCTGCATCAAGAAAAGGGAGTAATGGTCAGCAGCAGGCGGCTTCATGAGGTGGTGCTCAGAGGATGGACCATTTCCAGCACAGTAGCACGTGGGACTGCAGCCTCCAAAGTCCAGGCTGGAACTGGGGTGGGAAGAGGGACAGGAATAGACCAAGGTCTGATGCCGCTCCTCTGTGCCAGAGCTGCACAGGCTTTCCCTAAGTCAAGCCAGAATCAAGCAGAGATTTCATTAAATAGGCAGTCCCAGGACAAGGTTTCTCCAAGTGCCCAGGCACCACGGACAAAAGATGGTGTAATAGAAATAGGATGAAAGAATTGTTCTGTTAAATCCAACCAGCACCTCCTGGTTCCAGACTGCTCTGTGGCATATTTGTAACAGCAGCATGCCGGGGAGACTGCAAACGCGGGTGCTAAGAGTTACACTATGTAGTGCCGGAGAACTTTAGTTGGTTTAGGCAGTGAATTTACCAAGGACTGACTGGAGCACAAAGGAGGTGGTGTGTGGGTGCTCTTCACTGGCAGGCAGAAACAAAAAGCATAACAAATCACTGCAAACTCCAAATGAGAATCAGAGGACAGAAGGGCTGCAAGGCATATACATGGAGCACACGAAAAACAAGAAGCGGAGCCTAGGAAACCAAGTAGCTGGATTATTTCTTCCTGCGTTGGAGCATGAAGTTCCTGTCTCGTAAAGGCGCTGTATCCTTCATACAGTCCATGCACCAGGAGAGCAACTTGGGGCCTCTTCAGTGGGCTATAAGAGGAAATAACACAACTACAAGAAGGGATTTCAAATTGCAGATATTGCTGTCAAGGTGCTGCGGGGTTACAAACATAAGCCCTGATTTTGCTATGTGTTTCTCACAGGTGCCTTCCCCTGCTCCACCTCCAGACGTGGTTAACCCAGATGTCCACTCACAAATTGCTCCTTGCAGGACCAGTGCCAGAGTTGTACAAACAAATTCAGTTTTGGGGGAGTGACTTTCAGTGAGGCTTAAAAAGTCTGGAAGAGAAGAGGTGTGAAACTTCCTAAAAGCTTCATCATTCTCACTAATTCCTCCAGACAGGAGAATCAAAGGCCAAGTGACTTATCATATCCCTCCTCCTTCCTTATTCCCAGCTCAGGAAACAGCAACAGCAGCATGCCACAGTGGTGAGAGTGACCCGTGGTTGCAAGGTTACAGGGAGTAGTGAATACCCAGGAAGCTTTCACAGAGCCATTGCTAAGGGGTTTCTAGTGGTAATATCCTACCAAAACTGAAATCAGGCAGTATAAAGAGAATAAAAAGGGAAGGAGGAATATACTAGAGTGACAGTCCATGTGGTGCAAAGGGCTAACACTAGCCTAATCTGACATTTTAGCTCCCTTTAAGTACATGGGGAATGGTTTGGGCATAAGTGAGATTCCAGTGGACTCCAGCCTGGTGTTACTTTCTCTGCATACAAGTCAATTCCCACCAATGCCAACACCCAAAAAATAGACTGTTATGAAAAAGTTTCCTAGCTCCACTACCAAACCATACAGGGGAGGAGAAATGAAAAATAGCAGGACTGGCAGCATATTGTGAGACTTTCCCCAGTTTTTCTACAGCAAGAGCCAGCCTTTAGGATGAGCAGGGTTTACGCCGGCAAGTGTTCATCCGCATGGTGGAGTTAACTCGCGTGGTTTACAGTCGAGTCTCCCTCTCCAGTTATCTGACTTTGCAGAAAAGCAGCTGTGCTTCACTGGCTCCTCTCCGTGCTTTTGGGGGCTTATCCCCAAGTGCTGTGCAGGAAACGGCATGGCTCTACAAACCCTTTCCCGGAGAACTGGGAGGAGAGATGTCTGTCTGACCCAGAGCAAGGGGGGGATTATAGGAAGGCCCTGGAGGACTTAGCAGTACGGGAGAGGGGCTAGCCTGCACCCGCATTGCAGAGCAGTTATGTCAGCAGCGTTGGGGTTGTACTCTAGCCCATCTCCTTGGCTGGCCAGCCAGCTCAAGTCGAAAAGCATCTCTGATTTATAGGGATGTGGGTGTGGATAAGACACAAGTTACCAGCAACACTGGAGTTATAATCTTATTAACTCTGCAGTGAACACCCACCCTAAACAGGGAGGCCAGGGAGGCCGGGTGACTACAAAAGAGAAACAGGACAGCCAGGCTTGTAGTTCTGGTCCAGCTGTAGACTTCCCACTCTCGTTCCCTTCACCCCACACACCCAGCGGTCCCGGTGCCACCTGCACAAGGTGGGGGCAGGACATGGCTTTCCTTTCAGTCTCCGGGACACAGGATCTCAGCAGCAGGACCCCCTCCCCCTGTCCATATTGCAGCCACTCATCCCGCCTCCGCCTCCACCCCGAGACCCCGCAGCTGGGCCCAGAGCACACAGCCAGAAATGGGAGCTGTCAGCGCAATCACTGTGGGTTTCACAACCTCCTATTACTGCAGCTTTACAGTTTATTTGCTCTGTGTGCCAACATATGTGGACGCATGCTCTGTTCCTGTGGATGTACGTGCATCTGTGTGTCATGCTACCCACCTCCTAAAGCACAGGGGAATGTCAGGCCTGTGAAAAGGTGATGTCCATGGTTTGGCAGCTACACGTTTTGTGGTCACTCTGTGTATCAGATGGGCATGGGAAATTCCTGCTGGACTCTGGCAACAAGTTTCTCCCTTGGCTAATTTTTAATGGCAAAGGTTTTGTAATCACCATCCGAGCCTGAGGAGCAGAAATTCCTGAGGGGTAATTGGCTTTGTCGGTCTGTTGGGCGCACTCAGCCTTGATCTCTTCAATTACTGTACGCATGTACCTACTCTCACACTGACACGCCGGTGAGGACAAGCCTGCCGGCTCCATGGATGGGTGCGTGTCTTCAAGCAGCGCAACCGCCCTAGTAGCTAATGCAGCGCACAAGACATGGGGCAAGGCTAGCAAGCAACACCAGTCTCAGCTTGGTGGCAGCCACTTCACGAAAAAGATCACAGAGGAGACAGGACCTGTGAGGACAGGGGGACAAATGAAGTGGGCCACCAGTTGGCCCTCTTCTACCACTTGACTCAGGTTGCTGACCACAAACTTCTCCACTTGCCACCACAGGGCACCTCGTTCTCATTGCCAGCAAGGCTTTCTTCACACGGAAAACTGGTCAGCCGCTGTAGCAAACCCTCCCAATGGAGACTCAGCTTCTACTGGCAAAAAGCCTGCACGTGCGAGGGTGGCTTATCCCAGATGAATTTGCTGCCAGCAGAGCAGCACATCGTCTTAAGACTCTTGCCAGCATAGCTTTATCGATAGGAGGGACAGGATGACTTTTCCTTTCCTTAATCAATGGGGTTATGCAGGCAAAAAATTGTTGGGAATGGACCAGGCTGATGACCCCTTAATGCTGCCTCATGGATACGCAGCATTTAAAGGATGTGTATGACATCAAAGCATGCCCGAGAGGGCTCCACATAGGCACAAATCTTCAGGCCCAACATCTGTTATATCAGATTACACACTGGGGTCTCGGGCACAACAAACGAGGTCGGGATACGTGTGCACCATCCTCCTCACGCACCCCAAGCCTTCATCATGGTCTGACCAGCGCATCCCTCCACACCATCTCCCGTCTGCTTCTGTCCCACTCGTCTCCCACCTGTCCCACATGCTACTCCCATCCCACTCCGTCCTCCTCACCTCCTCCCCATGGCAAACTCTCTGCTACTGCCTTTCCCCCTCGAGCCCTCAGGTCTGCTGCCCTTTCCCAGCTCGCCCTCAGAGCTGCTGACTCTCCGCCAGTGGCCGGCGGGTTGCTCCCTGGCTCCGCCATCCCCGGAGTTCACTGCAGGCAACTTTCACTCCCTCATCTCCTCTAATTGCGGTCGGCACCCCCCGGGCTGGGGGAACTCATAAATACCATGGCCTTGTGAGGGAGTCTTCCAGCCAGTAATTGACTAAACTTTCCAGATGCGCTTCCAGCAAGAAATTAAAAAGCAATGTGACCCTTGTCAAGGGCACAGGCACCCCCCGCAACGCAAACACCCTCTCCTAGGAAAGCCCCATCCCCGCAGACATGGGGCTGGCGGGGCCAGCAGGAGCCATGGCGGCAGGAGGCGCCGGGGAGGGGGGGGCCATAAATCAGGCCCCTCCCGGCCCCCGCTCCCCCCCAGACCCTTATCAGCGCCGCTCGGCACGGTGGGCGCTACAGGAGGGATGTGAGCAGGGCAGGCGCTGCCGCCGGTGGAGATAAGGACCCCACTGGGGCAGGCCCTGCTCCCCCGGGAGCCTCCAGACGCTGCAGGCACACAGGCCCGGCCGGCGGCGGCCCGCCCCACACCTCTGGGGCAGCGGGCCTGGCACGGAGGCCCCCTCCTCCTCCCCGCTCCCTGCCCCGGCTCCTGACAGCGCCAGGCCCTGCAGCCTATCTGTCCTGTCTTCTCTCTGCCACCACAGCCTGCGCTCGGCAGGCCGGGTGCCCTGACCTGGGCAGGCTGTCACTTCCCCGTCCCGTTGTCACACGAGAAACAGCCTCGGGGCTTAATGAAAAATAAACAAGTCAGGAGCTTTACACTCAGGGAGCGAAACGGCAGCATTGACAAATGGCTGACGGTGTACACCTCTGGCAAGGCACCCCCTTGCCCGGCCTCGGCCCATGGGAGCCACACCGAGTCCCCGAGGGCCTGTCTTGCTGGGGGCCATCCCGGCTGCAAAACCCTTTCCCTCAGCACCCAAGCAACGCCATCGCTTTCGAAACGAGCTTCTGCTCTCTCCAGCAATGCTGTGATGGGAGAGGAGGCGTAGCAGAGTCTCTCTCCCACTGGAGGCCTGACTCTCGGCTCAGGCTCCAAAAAACGTGGCACCACCTGGCAGAGCTGCCACCTCGCTGGACTCTGCAAGAGACCAAGGAATTGGGGTGCAGGGCAGAGAGGTGGGGGGGCAGAGTCCCGGCAGGGAAGAGCAGGGGAAGGCAGAGGTCCTTGGCAGGGCTGCCTGCGACCAGCGGAGTCTGGAGCCCTCGGGGCCAGGGCCAAGGGACCGGAGGAGGCTTTGGGAGGGAAACGTGCCCTTTGTGTGCCGGGCTCCCATGCCCCCTCGCTCCCGCGGCGCAATGACCGCCAGGGCAGAAATGACGGCCTCCAGCTGTAGGGCTTGCAGGCAGGGGAGGGGGATCCAGTCTGAGGGGAGGGCGTCCTCGAGCACCAGCGTGGGTTGGAGAGGCAAAACCGTGTGTGCTGCAGCTCACTCCTGGCTGGCCATGGTTGGTGGCTGGGAAGCAGAGGCCAGGGCCAGTGCAGGGAGAGCAGCGGAGAGGTCCCTGCGGGGCAGGACAGGGCTCTCTGGACAGGGCATGGAGGGAAGTGCCGAGGGAGTGCCCGTGATTCACAGCATCGCAGGCAGGCACAGATAAGTGGTTGAAAGCTCTCTCGCCCTGCTAATCCTGCTTCCCTCCGATAGCTTTAAATCCATCACTTAAAAATTCAGTGTTTCTCTGTTGGAGAGCTGGGTGGCCTTCAGGATGAATGGAGGTCTTCACCCCTGGGGCAGCAGGGAGAGTCCAGAAAACAGGGCCAGAAAGGTGCTGGCATGTTAGCACGTAACTGGGTTATAATTTACACGCATACACCATATGCTTACTCCCATTAGCGTCTCGGCTTGGAAGGCACCCAGTCTTCTTTCACCCCTGAAGGAATCGGCCTCATTAGAAAGCACTCGGAGGCCTGTGTGGCTATATTTGCCTGCAAAGTAGAAGCAGCTACGCCAAGACCAAAGGCAAGCCTTGAACATCAGGCTCGCTCCCCTTTGATGGAGTCAGAAAGATGGCACTTTTCACAGTGGCCGATCTCAAGCTGGCCATTTTCCCTGAGGGGACACAGCACACAAAGACATCCCAGCTGCAATTTCAGTGACCTCAGGTGGCACGCAATAGGGATCGTTTGGGTTTGCATAGTTAAAATAACACCTATGAGAGATTGCCTAAAGGTCCCGTAAAGATCAATTAGCTGGTAGGGGAGAAGACTTTAACTGCAAGGCTAGTCCACATAAGCCAGGACCTTGGGGGCGCTTAAAATGGGATTGAGTCCATGCTTAAGTATGGTTTTATTATTGTCACTAGCACCATTAACACTGAGTGTGACAAATACTGTCCCTCTCCTTTGCTCCTCTAGGAAAGATGCAACCATTTCAGAAGCCCCAGATAAGCCACAGAGGCAGGTGAGGTCTTCACAGGTCAAACCAGCACTCCCAGCTACACGGGAGGGCTTTGCCTTCAGGTGGACTTGTCTCCAAGCAGCTTACCCACTCTCCCACCACTCTGGAAGGCCACAGCTCCACACCATCCCCTCCTGTCCTTTTCCACCGTGTTTCTATCACCTCCACTTAATGAGGGCTGTAAAGCCAGCTCTCTGCAGGCAGGCCCAGTGCAGGGTCCCAGATGGAGGGCTGGGGGGAGGAAGGGTGCTGAGTCTGTATATTCTTCCAGATCTCCCCCCTGCGCACTCCTCCACGCAGAAATATCCCTGCTCCTATCAGCGGTTTTGGAGCTGACGTCCTTTGTGACGTGGGTAACGTCCCGCAGGGGCAACAAGGAATGATCTCCCCCCCGCCAGGCTCCTGGACCCTGCCCACCCCAGCTGGGGACACCTCGCACTCGCCCCATCACTGGCGCTTGCAGGACAGTGCTGGGTCGTGTTGGCTCGCTGTAGGTAACATGGTGGAGCAGCGCTGATTTAGATCCACCCAGAGAGCAGCCCTTTGAAATTCTGCTCCCCTGCTCGCAGCAGCCAGTGTTTTCCTTCCTTTGGGCTGTTAAAAGGCCATACTGACGAAAGCCCTTGCATGCCCTCTTGACCAACGTTTCCAAGCACTGAAACCAGGACTGTAAGTGTTGAAAGCGCTGGAGCTTGAGCCCACAATCCCTGACTGGCGCCTCTGTCGTGTTGTTACCAGAAGGACTTGGATCACATACAGGAGCGATGGACTGCATGCAGTAGTTGCTCCAGGCAAGGAGCAAGACTCTCAAGGAATGGCCTCAAAGGCAGCCTCACCACCACGCCAGCGTATACCTACTGTGAAAAGGTGTTTGCAGAGACCCCGTCTCATTCCCTGTCCTGATTTGACCACACGGGAACCTTTGCAGTAGAAAGAAGTGTGACCAGGCACTGCGGGGCTGGGACAAAGGGAGTTCACACAGTGAATGCCTAAAGCGAGGCGCTGAAATCCTGTCATGCCTTGGTGCATATGGTCAGAGCTCTCTGACTAGCTGAAGAGTTAAATTCCCTCATCAGCGCCAAGCTATGGCCTCAAGTCAAATGCAACCTCCACCACACTGGGAAAAGCAGCCTGTGCTCCTCTCTGTCTGCCTGCCTGCCTGCCTGCCTTCCTTCCTTCCTTCCTTCCTTCCTTCCTTCCTTCCTTCCTTCCATCCTTCCCCAGCATCCCCCTCACTTTGTCCCCAGAGATCTTCCCTGCCTTGCATTAGCACTTGCAGGAGGGGACGAGCAGGAGAAGGGACACGAGGGAGAGCTCTGCTTATCTCTCCCAGAGGGAATTTCTCACCTCCACTCCATTCTGCTCAGCTGCCCAGGAGGCAGCCCTGTCGCCAGAGACAGCGTCTGGCCTGCTGTGTTGACAAAGTCAGAAGAGATGTGGAGTGCACATGGAGATCAAGGCAGGGCTGACACAGGCTTTAAGCCCATTCCCACTGCTCTGCTCATCGGAGAAAGGAGGCGGGTGTGGGGGTGGGAAGGGGAGAAGGGTTGTCTTCTGCACTGCGCCGAGAGCCAGGAGCAAGCCTTGGCTCTTCTGTTCTCCCAGGCTAGCTGCTCTCAGCTGCTCACACTTCCGTGCCCTGTCCCAGCCAGAGTCAGCACAGGGTTTACAGCCGGAGGCATCACTCCATGACCTTGGCAGAGAGGGCAGAAATTTTTTTCCTCATATCCAAGCAGTTCCTGTGTCAAACACACCAAGTTTTTGCTCCCAGACTCAACAGTGAAGCAGGCTTTTCTGGACAGGCATCCACAGAGCATGTTGTCTCCTTCCTCCTCTTCTGCTCTCCTATTGCACGGTTCCCCATCTGGATGATTCCTCATTCAGATGCTTATCTGCCGAGTTTGGCATCAACCCTTAGATCTGAGCACTTTGCCCACGATCCTGCTGCACCCCTGTTTGCAAAGGATCGTGATGATGTACACTGTAACTGCCTGGCAGAGGAGGGCAAGTTAGCATTTGCCTGGCAGTTTTCACACACGCCACTCAACCGATTGCAAGTGCTCATTCGTGCCTCTGTTTAACATGGAGTTCACTTGCCAGGAGGGGTTTGCCCATTTCCAGAGGCTGGGACCAGAACCGTTGCCGACACCTCCAGCAGCAAGAGCAAAGCCCTGCTCCCAGTGCCCCCTCCCTGCATCCTCCCAGACGTCCAGGCTCTGTTGCCTTCCCCTCACAGCCCCCCAGCTGCTCCCACAGCCTGCCCCCTCCGCTCCCCAATTTGCCCTTACTGCTCACTTCAGCTGGGTGGGAAAGGCAGGCGTGTTCGGTACACTCAGGAAAAGCCTCCCTCTTGCATCGCGGTGCTCCCGAGCACTTTGTGCTCTGATCGCTGGGTGCTGGGGCCTGACAAGAGGTCAGAGGAACCTGGTGGTCCCCCAGGGCTGAGCGCACATCCCCAACCCTACAAGACCGCACTGAGACGGAGGCAGGATCAGGCCCAGGGTAGCCGGCCTTACAAATCTCACGCATCGGGCTTTGCAGAGGGGTGTTGTGGCCGACGCTGTCCGTGCCGCTTTGGCAGATGGGATGAGTTAGCAATAGTACTTCAATGCTGGTGTAACAGTGGCTACGCTTCCTAGTATAGAAATGTTGTTTTAAAAAAAACACCCCATACCCCCACATGTCTCAATTCCACTGTGAGACTGACAATAATAAAGGCCATCTTAGCCTGAAATAGCTGGATTTTTAATGGTGCTCAACTCCCACTGAGGACAATAGCGAATCCCACCCCCCCGAGGGGCAGCAGAAGAGGTGCTGAAAAGCTGGCCGGCAGTGCTGCCGCTGCCGGGAGCCCCAGACACGCAGTGATGTGGCTGCAGGACGCCTCACCGGCAGGGAAGAACGAGTAGGACTTCCCCTTCCCTGACACTCTGTCTCCACCTTTGTGTTGCAAAAACAAAGAGGTTTGGGTGTGATCCCGCCCTGCGCCCAGCAGCAGCTTCGGCGGTTGCGTGCACAACGTGCCCGCTCCTGGTGCTGCTCATGGAGGAGGCGGGCGTCTGTGCCCTGGGCACGTTCCTCAGCCCCTGAGGCACCATGCTTCTCCCTCTCCAAAGTACACACGCCTGCACCACCGCCCCCTTGCCGGCAGTGGAACGGTTGCTGGAGACTTTTCCATGCTGCAAGCCAGGCTGGATGAGGAAGGCCGGGCTCTTCCCAAGGTGCCTGGCCGCCTCCTAACATGAAATCACGGAGCCGATCGATGCAGATGAGCACGTAGGGCAGTGGGAGGGACAGGTGTGCTGTCCCAGCCTGACTAAAACAGCTTATAGTTTACAGACAAACCTGGCTTGACCTCCTCCAGGATTGCCCCAGGGAGCCGGGCTCTTCTTCTCCAGCTTTCCTTTTCTCATTTTATTGTTTTGACCTTTATAGCAATATCCAAGTAAACCCCTTGGGCTAGAAATCAAGGGGCTGCAGTTTTCCCCAGTGGTCAGTGGAAGTCAAGAACAAGGAGAGACACGTACTAATTCACTCTGCCGCTTAAAGCAGCA
Organism: Calonectris borealis; assembly: GCF_964195595.1. Classification (NCBI taxonomy): domain Eukaryota; kingdom Metazoa; phylum Chordata; class Aves; order Procellariiformes; family Procellariidae; genus Calonectris; species Calonectris borealis. The sequence continues at coordinate 93,482,224 of NC_134314.1, read as the reverse complement.
CATACATGGTCCAGGATCCCACCACCAAAAACTAGAGGGAGGGTCACATCTGTACAATGCAGGGCATTAGGCGTCAGAAGGAAAGAAGGAGCAGAGAAGAAGGAGAAGAAATCCCCTGTTGCTACACACGCACATGTCCCCAACTAAAAGTCCTTACCAGAGCAAACTGTGAAGACCCCAGGCCAGGAGGAACCGAGTTACAGTAGCGTCTCCATCCAATTTGGCTCTCATGCTGAGAAGAGGAGCCTGTGGTAAGCAAGCTGGCAAAGCCTGCCAGAGCCACGCTATACAGTAACATTAGCTGTCAGGAGCAGAGCCTCTGGGCTATTCCATGTAGGATTTTTTTTTTTTAAAAGTCTTACTCTGCTTTTTCCAAACTCCAGACTCTGGCAAGCATTCTGGACAGCCTGGTAACTGTGTGCTAAGTTTGGCCTGAAAGCATATAATCCTAATGAGAATAGAAAGACCTGACTCTCTCCGGGAGCTCCTACTAGGCTTCAAAGGATCCAGGACTTACCAAGTGGTTTTGAAACCCATCCATGACTTCTGGCCCACTTTCTGATCACCGCCGAGGAGGGAAGGCTGCATGCACGCCTGGGAAGGGGCATGGGTCTAGAAGAGGAAAGCAGGGGACGTTCAAAGGGAGTTGGGTGGGAGAGGCAGGGGTCTACGTGCAGCGGGGGATGGGCTGGGGGAGTTTCTGTGCCAAGAGGGGGCCAGGAAGGATGTGCACAAGTTTTATTCCGGTTGCTGAAGAGGGTGTAGATGGCACGGTGGAGATGAGGGGGTGGGAGGGGAAGGGAAGGGAAGATATCCATTAGTGTGCAAGGGGGAGGGCAGGGCAACAAATAGAGGCACAGAGCTGGGGAAGCAGGGCTGGATGTCAAGGGAGATGTACAGACAGGAGGGGGCTAGAAAAGATAGCACACGTTAGCCTGCGTGGATGCCCACATGCATGCTGAGTTGGGGCTCCCGTTTCTTCATCTGCCCACTTAGCACCAATGTCCTGGATCTTGTAACACTGTAAACACCTGCCCCAAAGGAAAGTGCTTCATAGGGCTGGAGAGGCTCCAAGAGAGCAGGCTGTCTCATCCCAAACGCTTCCCACCTTACACTGATTTTGCTGCGTATGTCAAAGGGGAGCAAATAGGTGTTTGTTTCAGCAGGAACGCTGCTCTGTGCATAGATAAGTAGGGGATGAAAATGTCCACAACCACTACCAACACAACACAGGGGCCCTTGAAGCTTTTGGAAGGTTCCTCTCCACCACCACCCTGGCAGGGAAGAGAAATGCCGTGTGCTTTAGCAGAGATATTTGAGGCTAAGGAGCACAGAGGGGCCATGAACGATGCAAAAATAACACTGCCACACAGGTATTAGTACTACCTCAGGATACCACATGAACTGAGGCAAAGGGGAAACTGGAGAGTCAGGAATGCAAGTCCAATCTAGCCACTGGAGAGCAAACAGCGGAGCCCCTCTGTGTATCCCTCCTCTCTTGTCAGATCTAATATTGCCCAAGTTAGGGCTGCACATGGACGTGCTGCTGATGGAGCACCATGCAGGCGAAAGCCTGATGCTACACCAAGAAGTATGTGTGCCACATTGTCAATGCAAAGCAGGGCTATCACCCCTATAGGCACCACTGGCCCTTCAATGCCTGATCTCTCATAGATTTATACACATCTGGCCATCCCACTGCTGGAGTGCCTTATGTGGAAAGCCAACTGCAATACATTTAGTAGACTACAGAGATGCTCACCTGCCTGCCAGCTGCTTCCTGCTGCTCTGCCGACTTGCTTCATTGCTCCCTCCTTGTGAACATCAGCCTTTTCGACACCAGTCAGCAGCAATCATAGCTGTTACTTAATGACTTGCTCCACAGGAGCTGCTTGCCCAGAAATACAGAGGCAACGGCCTGTCTTCCCCACTCTCTGTGGGTCCCAGGCTGCATCCCCGGGGAGGACCCGGCCCCACCACTCACTCCCCACCTCCTGGCGGCAGCGAGGTGGGTGGCAGCATCTCATCCCACGCACAAGCGCTGCTGCACTCGGTGCTCAGAGCCATACCCCAGATCGTAACGCCCCAGCCCTCTTAGCAGCCCCAAGAGTGCACACACACACACACACACAGAGCACACATGCTCTTAGCCTGGGCCCAAGCAGAGCCTCCGATGCAGACGTGCTCTCCTACCCAGCACTCACAGACAATGGAAATGGTCTCATTAAAAAAGCTGTAGACAGAATGAATCACAGCCTCCTGCAGGCCTAGTCTCTGGGCCCTTCCCAAAGAGATGAGGTTGGCAAAAAGCAACTAGCCCATCGCCCGGAGCTGCCTGTTAGCTTTATGTGGCACCAGGAGGAAACACCCTGCTCACCACGCCGGGACCAGGCTCACCCCAGGAAAAGAGTGGAAAGGAAAAGTGCTCCAGTGAGATGGTGAAGAAGCCCCAAGTCCACAGCGGGGGCTGCCGGGGAACAGTGCTCCTGGAGTCACAGCCCACGCAAGGAGCCACAAACGTCAAGGGATGCAGGCAAAGGTAATGTTGTAGCAATGACAGAAAACAGATCTCCACCAAGGAAAGCAGCCCCAATGTTTTCCCCGGGACGCGGCGGTGACTGTGTCTTGCTCTGGGCTGGTCTGCTCTGCCCTAGAGAACGTAAGAACTAGCACCTATTTGACTTGTCTTTCCCAGTCCTGGTTTCAATTGCTTGTAACTTGCCACTTTCACCACTTGGGCTGACATTTTCCAGACTAGGCATCTGCCTTAGCCTGTTAAAAGAAAAAGAAGGCAAAAAAAAAAAAAAAAGACCCACACACAATTAGGGATTTTGACCATTTTCAGAATACAAGGAAGAAAAAGGTTATTCTGTCCATGCTAAAAAAATCAGTGCTTACAACTGGTTAACTGAGAGTTTACAGTTAAAGCAAGAACTTGAAATTAGGCAAGGGAAGTGCCTAGCTGCCAAGAATATGTCTCTGCTGTCCCCAAGAAAAATATCCCTGAATTTTGATCCAGTTATGAGCTCGATACTCACACAGAACAGATTTGGCAGAGTTGGCGGCCCCATGCTGCAAAGTTTCTGCCCAAAGTGAGTGTGCTGTTTGTCCACAGGTAGCTCCCAAGTGCCGAACCGAACCGGTCCTACACTGGAACATCTGCATCTCTCCATGTCAACGTGTTTGGGGTGTGGGGCGTTGATGGAAATTTTACTTTCTCTGCAGAACATAAGCATTTGCCTTGTAAAATCTTGCTGAATCACCCAGTCCCAATTGCCGAACATTAACTGAAAACACTTTCCAGGCCTACCCTAACTTCATTCGCTTCACACACCTTTTGATTTCTGCCGTGACCATGATTGTGTCCCACAAACAGCTCTGGTTTCCTTCCCTAGAGATGCCCAATTTACATCCATCAATCCTGAGATCCATGCAAGTCAGAAAAACCCATAGAAAAATATAACGTGATGATATAACTATAGTATCTGATCTCCTTACGCACCAGGGAGAAATCCTAGATGCAAAACCAACCTTAATTCCGTCACTTCCTCACTGGGGAGGTTTCACAATATTTTTAACCTCTATTGCTACGTAGGCTCTTACAGCACCTTCATCTCTGCTAGTCCTAAGCAATATTGATCCTGCCTCTGCGACTTGGGCCTCTGATTCTTTTACCCTGCACCCAGGAGAGGAATCGGGGTATTGTGAAGCCTCCCATCTCAGGCATTATGCTTTTGGATAGACGTGGCACAGCATGGCCTGCGGATGTCCTCTTCCAGAAGAGCTGGCCGTAGCACAGCAAGCCCAGACACCCCCACACCCCTGGTGCTCCTCAGATCTAGAGAGGGAAGCTGGCTAAAGGAAGGCCACGGCACTTTTTGCCAAGGGCTACTGAGCTGCATCTTTCAGGGTATTTGGAGGTCCAGTTTTCCAGATTCAGCTTTCACATCAGCGGTCCAGAAAGCACAAAGCAGAGTAAACCACAGCCTTAACGTACATAGTGCCCTTCATACCAGGACCCCTAGGCACTTTGTGAGTATCAGTTTCACCTCTCAAAAGACCAGAAGGGGTGGGTAATAATTATTACTTTTTCCTATTGCAGAGAAGAAAATAGACACTGACCATGAGGTAATTTCCCACAGACAACAGATAAGCCATATGCAGAGTTATGAGAGGAACCCAGATGTCCTGACTCCCTTCTCCCTGCTCTGGCCGTGACAGTGAGCTGGAATAGCAAATGCCGGATACAGAAAATAATAACACAGGGTTGTTGTCTTACAGAAATGCTGTGCCCTCTGATTTTAGCCAACACATTTGTGTCCACATCTTCCTTGTTCTGTTAAATATTTATTCATAGCTATGTCTAGCCACACTGATAGTGATGGATATAGCAAAGGGAGATGGAGGGGAAAAGAATAGTGACCCGGAGTGATGGGTATTCTTGGGGTGGGAGATGGAGTAGGAGTGTTTTCCTCTCCTGCCTTCTTTATTAGCACTGCGAGGTTTGTAGGGAGAGTAGTGGGGTTTTCTAATTAGACCAACTGATGTATCTGAGAAAAGACAGACAAGCTGTCAGGAGCTTGAGCTCTTCTTCAGGTCTGAAAGAGACACATCAAACCTCGAGCTAAGGACAGACTGCAAACAAGTATTCCAAGTTTAACTTCAGTGTGTCAGTAAACTAGCTGTTTTGAAGGAAAGGGGGTTGCTAGTGCATTCACAGCAGTAGGAAATATTAGCAAGGGAGAGGGGTAAAGGCTGTTAGTTTCCATGTAATAAGTAGAGGCAGAAGTTCTTGACAGGGGAATAGGAAAGGATTAGTGGAAGAGTGGGGAGCTGGGGAAAATTGTAAAACCAGTATTGGTTCTGCATCCTTGGTTTCTAGCATCCATTAAAGCCACATATTTTAATTCCCTACTCATCTTTTGAAGGTGTTTCCTAGGTTTGCCATAAGGATCAGGATCAAGTCTGTGACAGCGTGGCTGTTTGTTTGTTCTGTGTACAGGGGTCTCCTGCCTGTGTCAGCCTGTTCCTGTCATGTACCAATGCCCCGTGTGAGTTCATTAATGGCACAGGGGTGGTTTGGTCCCCCCCTAGTTTCCTTGAGGACACGGAACATGCTGGAGGACGTGTGCCACGTTCTGCAGGCCACTGCGATGACTTTGGGACGTCTTAGTGATTTTATCCTCTGTTGCTCAAACAGGGTCTAAATCCAGCGTGACAATGCCTTGTTGTGCCATGTAAAATCCTCAGCATGGACTGCTTCTTCCTAGACTGAGTTAATGCTAGCACCACCCAACGCTTCATCCCTGTCTTTCGATGACTGCTCTACCCTGTCTATGTCTTCCTCTGAGACCTGGCATAGGACTGGGCGCTCCCTGCAATGTAAGCCTTGCGCTGTGCAGGCTGTCCAGCCTCTCTGCAGGGGTTAGAAATGGTTATCCTGATGCAGACAGGACTGCGCTCATCCTCAGCTTGCCCCGAGTGCTGGGAGCTGCCATCACAGCGACCACACTTTGTTACACTGGATGCTGTAAATCTGGATGACTGTGTAGGAGGCATGGGGCAATTTCTGAGGATGAAAGAGGTGGGACCAGAATAGCCTTCCCTCCAGCCTGGGGGACAGGGTCTGAATAATACTCTTTGCTGAGTCCCCACCACATAATTCACTGCAGAGTAATTTCCTCCTGCTGCATCTCACCCTGTTTCAGACATCTCTTTTTCTGACTCTCTTATTCCTCTCTCTCTTTCAATCTCTGCTGTTTGTTCTATGAAACTATTCATCAGATAATTCCCACAGACGGCTCCCAGGCATCAGTTCACTCATGAACAGCTCTGTGTAAGTCTGCTTGAAATACCAGCTGCTCTGAGTGGATGTGCAGGTGCCGTGGGAATCTTCTATCCCCTGCCATGAAGGGAATCCTTTGGATGGCACAGATATGCTCAACTGCAAACTCCAAAAGGGTTTCCTGAGGCCACTCTCTCATATCTGATGTTCGTGTCCCTTTGGAGCACCGTGAATGCTCAAGGCGGAACCACCATGTCCAAAAGGAGTTTGCTAAATGAATAGCTATGGATCAGCTTAACCAGAGATGCAAACATCTCTGGGCAGTTTTGACAGTAGGGCCAGCAACAGCCGACTCTCCAGCAGGCTTTTGCAAAGTTTCCATGCCCCCGCTAAATTAAAGGAGTGTAGAGATGGATAAATCAGTATCCACTGTTTGCTCCATCCTTTTTCCATGCTTTCCTCCGTGAGCACAAACCAACCAAACCCTTTGCTTGGGCCCATCCCCAACACCACAGCTGAACTCGACCCCAGCTGAGATCACGTTGGAAGGCATTTCTCAGGGTGTCAGGCCTGCTTTCCTCCGAAGAGGGACTTAAAACAAAACAACCAAAGCCACTCAATTAGAGTTTGGGGCTTAGAAGGCCCTTTATCTCATGAAAAAAGAGATTAAAGCCCTCTGATAATTCATAAAGCGCTTAAAAGTTTAAAGGGGAATTGGGCTTTTATCTGAACTATCAGATAACATGAGGCACGCAAAGGCCACGCACAAGGCAGCCTCAGGGTGCAGTCACTTCATTGCAGAGAGCTTGTGCTTCCAACCATGGATCTGATCCCAGTCCCTGAAATTAATAGCCAGACTCTCAGGCTCTCATGGACTAGTAGCCAGGCCAGTCTGACATGTCCCCGTGGCTCAGACGTGCAGTCACGTAACTCTCGCTTAGAAAGTCCTTGGGTGTCCTAACTTAGTGGTGCCTGACAGCTCCTGTGGTGAGATGGGCTGGATGTCCCGGATGCCTTTGAGTGAACATCCTGGCGTTGAGGGCTTCTCCCACCACACTGATGGCCAGTGCTTACTTAGTGAAGGTGTGCGGTGTGCTCAGCATGCCCTAAGCAACGTATAGTTGGCCCGAGTGCTCTCAGAAGCTTGCCCAACCTGTTTTCATTTGAGTTGGTACTTCAAACAGCCAGTTATTATTTGGGTGGTTGAGGCCATCATTCATTACTCTCCTGGTAGACTTTTGCTGTCTTCCCAGCTCTCTCTCTGCTCATTATCCACTTTGGCCACTGCTGACAATGGCGTCCCGGCGGGCTGAGACCACCATCAAACAATGGAGGGAGGAACGTCTGTGGGACACAGAGCGTGCCCTGGAGCTGGCCCTGGATGCTGGAACTCCCTCCCGCAGGAGACGGGGACTCCCAGGCTCACGGCGAAATGCCAAGCTCAGCTATTCCTTAGCACTGCTTACACATAAAGGAAACAAGTTGCCCTTTGAGCAACAGGGCTAACAAAACCCGGGGTTCCTGGGAAAAAGGGGGTGTCCTTTGTCCCCAGACGCCTTCTCCTCACCCGCTGCATTAACCCTTGCCCCATAACTTGCAAGAGACAATAGGGGTGTGCATAATCTAGAGCTAGATATCTGCTGGTGGGCCGGTCATGTTTACGTGGTGATGGTGTGGCCAGCTGATGTCTAACAGAAGGTACAACAGCTGGGTTCTCCCCCTTTCCTTCAGAAATCACTGGTTTGCATCATTTCATCTACTCTGACAGCCACAAAGTTAGTGTTTTTGAAACTTCTACTGCTCTTTCAGATGTGGTTGAAACTGGCTGACATGTTGCAGAGCTACATGAAGAGGGAAGGATGGACAGCCAAACAGGCATTGTTTCCTTCAGAAAAATGAGTTTTAAAAATACCCTGCAAATAAATCAGACCTTCTTCCTTTGTACGGACCCTCACTTAAAGTGTGTACTTCACCCAGCAGAAAGTCCTAGCCTCAGTCATCCTAGCATGCAGACAGAGCCACCTGGCCAGGCCCATCCTCACTTGACCAAACTCTTCACTCTCTTACGAGTGAATGAATAAAAAGCTCCACCTTGTATCTGCTTAACTGGCAGTAAGAGGATCAAAATGTTCCCAAACAAATGCATGATGCAAATTGTTTGCCAAATACTCACTTGTTTAGAAGGGCCTTTTTGCAGACTTTCAAGGCCAAGTTGAAGATGAAGGTTACCTCTGGAGATTTTGGTGGATCACTCGGGAAGACAGGGCTTTGTCAAGTAGCTAAAGCTCTGGTCTGAGGGTCAGGAGACTTGAGTCCCCTTCCCAGCTCTCTCCAGGACCTTCTGCATGATCTTAGACAAACAATTCCTTTTGTATTTTCTCTCTCAGGGTTTCTCCATCTATTTCATTTAAACTGTTTTCTCTTTGGGGAGGAGGCTGGCGTTAGTGAAGATTTGCTCAGCATTTCCAGAATGGGACCCTGCAACACTAATAGCACAAGATGATAGATAAGGACTTTGCAAACCTTCATTTCTGGAGAAATATCTGCAAAGAAAAAGTACATAATATATCTCTAATGGAATATATACATATATACACACATATATAATGCTCGCATGTATAAAGAGCCCAATAAAAAGGGTGGGACTTGATTTATTTAAACCTTAAGAAGTTGCTCTTTGAAAATGTTTGGAAGTGTTTGGTCAGGTCATTAGTACAACGTGCACGGGACATGGGAAACTGCTAGCAATTAGTGAGATGTGCCACATAGTCAGGCCTGTCTGACACCTTCCATGCAGCCAGATAAGGCTCGCTCCAGGTGCCACCGAGCGTCAGTTCTCAGTAGCTGACGGCTCTTGTCTGCTGAAGAGGTTTTTGTGTGTACGTCAGCCACCGGGCCTGCACGGTGCTGAGCGTGGGATCCACTATGAGTTGGAGGCCTTCAAAACACCTCAGGAGTTGTGAAGCATTGAAACATTTTTCGGGGTTGTCCTGTGGTTTGTCCTTTGGTTTAGGACACCACCAGAACCGGCCAAGAATCCTTCAGCGTGCCAAAGTTCTCATGCGCATGGCTGGCATGCTAACATCCTCATTCTTACCTTGCATGTCTGTCAAGTGTAAGCAAAGTATCTATTAATTGTGTCTGACTGAATTTCAGCTGCTCTTTTAAAAGGTCGTTGATATAAGTTTAGACAATAGGCCAAGAAGAGGCTGAATCCCCGTGGAAAACATGCAAGGCATTCTCCTGTGTCGCTGATTTAATAAGGAAGAGTTCAATATACTCCTGTTTAGAAAGGCCCAAATACTTTGAAGGTTTCTGCTTGAATGGAACTGAATTCACCTTGGCTGCGTTCTCACCCTCTGTGTGCTCTGTGTGCTCGCCTCCCTGCGCTGCCCCAGCCAAGGACTTTTACTGTGGGGAACATCTGCAAGAATAGAAAGGGATGCTGCTAGCTTTTTGTGGGAAATCCTGTTTCCAGTAGGTAGCTCTTTCCAAGTATGAGGCTCATCTTCCAAGGCCAGCAACAAGAGGTGATGCATAAGACTCAACACCCAAGACCATAAATAAGGTGATCAACATGTGCCAAGAAAATTAAGTTAACTTTTATTTTGACGCATTGGGGATTTCCAAGAAACAAACTGCTGAGAGTTCATCAGGAGGCAAGACAAAAATGTATCACTTGAGATGACAAATAATCAATCATAAACTCATGGGTTGCTTAAAAACATGACCAGGGTTGAAATGCCCCAGATACACGATTGGAAGTGTTACTCACTTGGTTGTAGGCATGACTCTTCAGGTCCACATGGTAAGCAGAAACTCAGCCAAGATCTCACCAAGTTGGCCCTAGCTGCCAACTCCAAGGCCCCTTCGCTTAGTCAAGTCCTCTGTGCAATACACACTTCCTGCCCTATCCTTGCCAAAGTCCCACTCATCTGCAGCTCACCTCCCGGCAGCAGATGGAAAACATCCACAGCAAGAAGCAATGGGAAAAACCAGCTCCAGTTGGCTCCTTACCCCTTAGCACGCTCCCTACCCCAGAGAGCGCTGCCATCTCTCCCTTTCTATTTTAACCGCCTCACATAAGGAGTGGAAAATTCTGCGAGGGAATTAAGCTGCCGGGAACGCTGGTAGGCACTGAGCTGTGAATAACCTCCCACTTGCCTGAGTCGCAAGAAACTCATTACTGAGGGAAGAAGGGCAGACCAGTGCCACAATGGGACACGGACACAGATGCCCCACCGTAATCACTCTGTGCCTCAGATGCCATAAGAAACAATACCCTGAGCATTATATTTATTATATACCTTGATAAGAGCCCCAAGCAGCAACACGTGCCAGAGTCTGCGCTACATTACACCTTTGCAGCAGCTCCAGACAGAAGGCAGGCACCAGGCACCACTCACTCCCTGGTAGAGTATCTCATGGAGCAGCGTGCTAAAATTTCGTAAGCGCTGTGTGTCCCCAGCACATGAACATGAACAAATGCCGCGTGCCATAATCACAGCTTCGTATCTCCAGCGTGATAACAGACAGACAGTTTCTATTACGCAAACTGCACCAGGTAGGGCCAAGCAACCCGCAGTACGGCATCACTGGCATTCTAGGAACCGCTCCGCTCCTCTGCTGCCAAAACACACCGCCCGCAGCACGTCCCAGTGCGGTGGCATGCAGATGGGGAGCTACAACCACAGGGAAACATCTTCCTGCGGCAACATGGGGTGCCTTTCAGGGCTGGCTAGGAGCGTGTTTTGGGAGAATACCATGAAGCCCTGCTGGAGAAGGCCAGTGGCTGGAGGGTTGTGGAGCAGCTCAGGCAAAATCCAGCACCACCCAGGGTGCCTGTTGCTTATATAAAACAGCTAATAAAGCTAGTTATCACCCAGGCAACTCCTGCATTAGGTGTCAGTGGCCATGTGGAGGACTCCCAAAAACAATATACATGCCAGCTTTGCTGCCCAAGGAGAGGAATGTAAAGTAGGAACTCAGCAGTTGGGTTTTGTTGGTCCTTTAACAGACATCTAGCAACAAACGTGGAGCAAAGCTATGTTCAAAAGGCACTTAAGCATGTGTGGATTAAAGTTAAGCATGTGTTTGTGTGCTGTCCTAGATCATATCCATTGCAATCTCAGAGCCTGTGTCTGGGAAGACTTTGTTGGCGGAAGGCGTCTTCTGATACAAAATGCCACCTACTGAGAAACAGGCTTTCACTGGGGTCTCCATACCTAACGGGAGGACATACCAAACCAATATGCAGAGACAGGGAATTACCCCTGTAGGTGTAGAGGCTCCAAGCATTTTTGTTCATGCTCACCAGCAAAAAAACCAAGCTCGTACAGCTGCGTTGTGCTCCCAGATTTCTGTGAAAGAGCCTAGAAGGCACATAAAAGAGGAGGAGACAGACTCACACCTCTGCCCGATTAGGACACATCCTTCCGTTCCTTAAGGTGAGAATATACCACAGTGTATTTATTTGCAACCAAAAGCATGAGAGGCCGGTAGGCCTCAGTGAAAAGTCATCCAAGGAAATTGTTAACATACATTGCAAGAACCAGGGGCAAGCAAAACAAGCAGTAGGAGGTGTCCGTTTACACAACATGTAGTTACACTGTGGAAGTCCTTGCCACAGGATGCTGTGGGTACTATAAGTCTACAGGGTTTCAAAAAACAGCAAGGCAAATGTATGGAAAAAGAAAAAAAAAACTCAGCAAAGATACTAGGTCTGCCTCAGAAAGTCCCCAAAGTACAAATTGTGGGAGGCTAGGGAACATTTGGGAGACGTATTGCTATACATTTGCCTTCAAATTACGCTATTTGTTGTGCATGCGTTATCAGCCATCGTTGGAGACAGGCTGCTGGGCTCCACGAACTTTGGTCTGATGCAGCACAGCTGTTCCTCCCCTATGCACATGCACTTTTTGCTTGGTGGGGGTAGAAAGGAGCAGCAGACTCCCAGCGGTCAGCGCCAGAGGGAACACCCAAGACTTGGATCAGGCTCCATCCCATAACTGATTGTGCGTGATCAGGGATAGATATTTTGCTCAAAATGAGATTGGGCAGAGGCTTGAATCTGGGCATCTCTCAAGCCATTTCCCTAGGCACAAACACTAGCATGCGCACCTCATATTCCAACTCTGAAAACTGTAAGTTTCCCTCTGAAAATCACATTTCACACACAAAAAATGGAAATTTGACACAACACACTTTCTGCCAGAATAGCTGAAATATTGTGGCTTTGTCCCAATGCAGACTGAGAGTTAATTAGGAAGCTTTGAAAGTCGTTCACAAACAGAACTGCTTTCCTCTGGTTATCTATCATGGCAGCCTCACTCCAGAAATACACAAATATGTCAAAAAAAGAAAAGGACATGTATGAGCAATTCAAAAATGTATCTGGAAAAGAAAGGCACGGTCTGTTTTACACAAAAGTAGGAGCATGGCTGTGGTTAGAAGTTCAAGCTCCGAAAAGTGCTCAAGCTCCCTTTTTCCAATGCGACGATAGGAAATGCCAAAGGCCAAGGGGACGGGCAGTGCTGGGGGGAAGCTGGTGGAGGGTCTGGGCTCCCCTCCCCATGTCAGCAGCAGAAGGAAACGTCAATGATTAAAAAGCATGCCAGAAAGACAGTAAAGCACCGTCCTAACACAGTAATGGCAATCCCAGGCATCCAAAAGCACAAATCAGGCTCAAAAAACTTCACGAGCTTTGTTTAAAAATAAAAAATTAAAATCCAACATGGTAAGCTGAAGCTTTCATGTCTGCCACTGAGTCTTTAAGCCTTCAGAATTCACAGTCCCAAGCTTTTCTTGGTGATTCTTTGGGCTGGAAATGTGTTTTAAAAAAAAACAAGAAATGTGTGAAAAATAAATTGATTTAGGTTTTTTTTAGATTTAGGTTTTGCCACAGCCATTTTGAAATCCTTGCTCTTATGTGCAGAGCAGCTCCTGCCTAAGTAAGAATTTGGCCTAAATATTTACCCTGAAAAAGACTTTCAAAAATAGCAAGGTCAAAGAAGAATAGGGCCAAGGATCCATCCATTACTATCAACACTAGAATAAAACCTAAAAAAAAAAAGAAGAGAAACTTGCTACATGTCTCTTTAAAAAAAAAAAAAATCAGCAGTAGCATGAAACAGTGGGGCCAAATTTTCTGAATTAATTGGTGAGTAAATCCACTCAAATCAAGTGGCTTATGAGCAGAACAGCCTGCAGAGTATCAGGAAAAATAAGGAACAAAGATGTTAGCTGGTTTTGCAACACAGAAAAAGAAAAGAAAAAAATACTTAAAAGTAGCTGCTGCTCTGTGTGGACAGTTCCTGACATTCGAAGTCATGAATGATTAAGTTACCAACTCATTAGGGGTTACTTACATTGTTTACGAGCATGTGACTAATTACACAATGAAGATACCAAAACATATCACCTAATAACAGCATATGGTTGTGGCGCAGATGAATTGGGTGAGCGGGGAGATCCTGCCTAAATGCTGCCAGCAAGCCCCAGCCCGCCCTGATGATGGGGCACTCGGAGCGCTCCTTCCCCATCTCCCACGAGCAGCAAGTCCAGAAGAGGCAAAAAAAATTTCCAGGGACACTTGCTTTAGAGGGGCCACAGTCCAGAGGGAAAGCCAGGAGGGCTGCACGCATATCCTCGCAGGGAAACACGGGTGAGAGGCCCCGTACAGAGCCTCAATGCCAGTGCCACCGACATGGAGGGCGTAATCGGGACGAGTGGTATTTGGGAGTGGTTCTCACTCTGTCCAGAGGCAAATTCCAACCCAAGAGAATTTGCTCCTGATGAAAGGTGTTTGACAGGCAGCCTTGAAGACCGAAGGCCTCAGTGTCTAAAGAAATGGCAACATCGGTGCAAACGGAGCAACTCCCTTTGTCCAGAGCAGAGCCCCCATGCTGGCCTTGCAGGGGGACTTTGAGGAAGAAACTTAACTCCAAACATCCAGTGAGTGTCCTCTGCAGCAGCAGATTTTCCTCATGTAGAAACTTGTCCTCCTGGACCAAGATTCTAGCGATGCTGAATTTGACACAATGCATCGCTATAGGGGCTTTGCATGTCCAGGGTTGCGTAAATATCTCCCAGAAATATCACATTGCTAGTGAGGCTTCTCATGGAGGACCTGGCTTGCCCTTACACAGCTTTTATATTCAGGCTACACAGCTTTACTTACCAGGTAAAACCAAGTTACATTAACAAATTAACTTCTTACAATATCATGTCTCCCATTTCAGATAGGCTTCCCCTAACCACTTCACCGTTTAAAAACAAAAAGGCTGACATGGACCTGACTTAACGAAAACTGATGTCTCAGGGTAAAGGGTGGTCTCAAGGATGGTAAGGAGAAACAGTGCTGCTGAAGGCCTAGCTCCATGCTGATACCAAGTTATGGCACAGAAGCTCTGCAAATGCTGTAAGATATTCCCTTTGTAGAAAAACCCCATGCAGGAGGAACATCCACCAACAGCTCACAGCAGTGTGAGGTTTTCTGGCCTAGCTGGGGTGAACCTCCTGTGCATGGGAGGATGTCCAGGGCACCCAGCCCCGGGGTCTGGCCAGGGGTCCCACATGCATTGGGCTTGCAGATGCGCTGTAACAGGGACACTGAAGCACGGCTGGGTAAGGAGAGTGTGAGTCTGGATGTTTACCCACCGATGGCCAAGAAAGCCAGGGAACCCAGGGAGCTCTTTGTTAACCTCAAAGGCAGCAACATGTTGGATGAGGTTCCTCCAGAAGAAAGTGCTTTATGGGCAATGACAAAATCAGCCAGACTTATGGTGCCACTTATGAATATACACCGTCTCCTAGACGCCATCCCGTCTGATGCTATCGCGGCATCTGTGCGTATCAGAAAGCTGCCTGGCATCCCCTGCAGTGCTCTGCAGATCGGTAGCGCCTGGCTGTGGCATCCTCGCTCCCTGTGCCTCCAGCACTGGGGTCCAAAGCTGTGACCCCTGACAGACCGATATGCCCCCAGTCGCACAGCAGAGCAGTGGCCGAGACAATGTCAGACCACAGCCATGGCCCTCTGAAGGTACCTGCAAGCAGCACAGTTTGCTGCCAGACTAATATCTGTTCTCAGTGGTTCTTTCTCCATTCCTTTTCCTCACCCAAATGTTTTTGCTGCTGTTTGAAGGCAGTGCGATGCAGAGGGCAGGACCAGGAGGAGGACATTGCACCTAGAATGGAAACTGGAAGTCTGACAGCACTTCTGAAATTTGGGTACGGCATACCCAGAAGGGCCCAGGACATTCTGGATGGAAGTCACCCACCGCATTACTAGAAGTGCTGGACAGTGACGCACAGAGCACCCTCAGCAAGACATGGGCAGAGGCAGAAGAAGAAGAGCCCTTGCCTTGTCGGGGAATGTTTTGTTCCACGTCAGTGCCCAGGAAGGGAATGAATGCCTCCCTGATGGGGCAGACGGGCAAGAAGGTCATGGACGAAGTCCAACACCAGTTTCTGCAGGCAAGTCGGTGGCAGCACTGCTGTGAACTACGGCTCCTTGTGCCTGCAAGCTCCTTGTGCTGCTCTTATTCCAACCACCCCAACGCTAACTATGAGCTCCAACTTCCCATCAGCTGCCAGCTCCATCCCAAGCTCATGACTCCAAGGCTGCCAGGGATTTGTGCCCTGAAACCCAGAGGGCAGCCACAGCCCCTGCTCTTTGGACTGGTTCTTTTGGCATAAATGCAAACTGAAGCTCCAGCAGGAACTACACTGTCTCTGAAGGAACTGTGGGGAAATCCCAGCCCGACTCTGATCCCGCAAGAGAGAGGCAAAGGACCCAGATCTCCAAGTTACCCTCTTGTCTTCTCTTCCCTCCTGCCCTAAACAGGATGGTCAAGAGGGAACATGCTGATTTATTAAAGCAGCTCTTGTGCTGAAAAGAGGCCCTGGGTGCAGGACTGCTGATCTCAGCTGAAATTGGGCATCTCCCACAAGCAGCGGGACAGAGAAATTTGTGTCAGCTGAGGAGTGACCCTGCTGCAAGGCATCCAGCTGTTTCCCTTCCCGCCTGGGTCTCAGACAGTGCAAGCCTGCCTGCTTCCCTCCCCCAAATCGACCGTCACATTTGTCACAGACTACATTGGCCTAAATAGTTAGGTGTCACGTAGCCAGCAGCCCGTACGGGAAGATCTTACATAACTCAGATAAATGGGACAAGGTCAACACCAAGCCCGAACTCCTCTTCCAGAAGACCCCGCACCGATCGGTCCTCCCAGCCCTCCCGCAGCACAGGGGGCTGCCAGGGATGGGGAGAAGCAGGGGCTGCCCAGGAGCCCCGGCCGCTCTGTCCGCAGGCAGATCAAAGGGCACTGCTGGTACGTACAGGAAGAAATTCCTGGTAGGATTTGCAGGGCTGGAATTTGCCAGCGTCAGTCGGTAACCAGCAGTGCCAGATCAGGTGAGACGGTTTAGTGAAACCGCAGGTGTGGCCCTTTGTCTGTGCCCAGCGCCTGGCGCGGTGGAAAAGTTTTACCTGGGTTACCTCACAACCCCTGCGCCTGCTGATTCAGGCTCCTCTCTCTCTATTTTTAAACAAGGTGTTCAGTGTCACCCAGTCGGGAAAATTACTCTGCGCCTCCAGAAATAGATGCTATACCTTATGCCTGCTTTGCCCCATCCCAGGGGAGTCCCTTATACGTGATACCATTTAGCGGCGATCAGCACTGCTCCTTCGTGCAAGGGGATTTCTGCAGCGTCTGCTCCGAGATTGTGCAAAACCTGCATTTGTGGGAAGCACTGTGGAATCAAGAGAAAGGGGACTGAGCTGTAGGAGAGCACAGCACGGGGAGATGAGGGAGCGGGGCTGCGTGTTTTGCATTTTCATGGAAAAAAGGAGGGAGGATAAAAAACACAGGCCGGGGAAAGGGGCTGGGGAGGCTGGATGCTGCGGGCAGCACTAGCGGGGGTCAACAGCCGGCCGGTGCCGGGCCACCATTTGGGAGCACTGGCCTCGGGAGCAGGGACAGATATCGGCTGGGTAGGACAGATCTGCAGGGGGGCCTGCCCCGTGCAACGGGGAGAGAAGAGCGTGGGCAGGGGACAGAGGCGCCCAAATTAGGACCGGTTTTGCAATAGCATGGGTTTTCCTTAAAGCCCCTGCTTTCACTGAGGGAAGAAATTTTTTGGGGCTCGTCTAAAAAAGAAAGGCAGTTTCTAGTCTTGGTGGTTTCAGGAAAAGGTTTAGAGTTGTGTCCCGAGAGGAATTTTAAGGGTAAGCAGTTGGAAGTGGGGGAGGAGGGGAAGGGCTGTTAAATACGGATGCTTTTCTTTACTGTTATTTTTTCTTACTCTATCAATTTGTTGCACACTTCAGGCTGGCAGTGTGGGATTTTAAGGGCCAGTACACAGGGTGGCTGCTCTCCAGTCACCCCTGCCTTGCTGGAAAGTGCAATGGGGCTGCAGCACCACACCAGCTCCCCGGCCCATGCTGCTCAGGGGGTGTCCGGCTCCGCAGCAAGCCCAGTGCCGCCATCTCGCTTCCCTCTCCTACATCCCCATGTCCCTCTCACTTCAAGGAGCGCTGGCTCCTTTATGCAGAGCCCCTTTCATACCCCCATGCATTGGCCTGTCCTGCTCCACAGAGAGCCCAGGAAGCACCAAAGCAAGGCTACAGCGTGGTGCTGGCTTTCGTGGCTCAGCGTCACCGACCCCGACCCGTCCGGGGACACAGGGCCAGCTACAGGTGTCCGTCACCTGGAGGAAACAGCCGGCAAGCAGTGTTTTTATCACGTGCCGGAGAAGGAAAACCACAGAGTCAGCCAGAGGCCAAAAACAACAGCCAGGAGAGGAGGAATTCATTAAGAGAAAAGGCAAGGGAAGCAAAGCATGTTTCTGTAAGGGCAGAGCCAGTGGCAAGCCATCCTGCGACCCACAGCCACAGAGGGTCAGGGCTGGAGCCATGCCTACCCGGCCGCCGCCGCGCCGGCCGTCTCCTCAGCCAGGCTGTCCCGGCGAGAGGCATTCGGGGACCCCCCTGCCCCCTCCCAGCAGGGCTCGGAGGCTCCAGCAGAGGGTCTTTGCCAAGCTGGACGCTTTCACCCCCTCTGGCAGCATCATTTGTTGCTGCCTTTCGGGCGCTTGGGCAGCAGCGGCCCCCGGGGTGGGCGGGTGGTTTTTCGGAGCCCGAGGCCCCACGGGGGGGCACACCCCTGCTCCTCGTGGCTCCCCGGCTTAGCATCCCCTCTGGCATGCAGGCCAGCGAGTTCCCAGCAAAAGAGTTGGAACCAACTTCAAAAGGATTTACAGTGAGCAACCTTTCTATCTCTTGATCCTCTCAGCTGTACATTGGATTAGGGGCTGGCTGAAGCCCGGAGCCCCCAGCCTGGGGCTCGCTCCCCTCGCTCTCTGGGGATGCACTGGGGACCTGCTTATCCCCAAGTCCCGAACTCTCTGTTTCCTGTGCTGGCCCGGCAGTCTGCAAGAGGGAAGTTCTGTCCGGTGTCAGTGGTGTTTCCTGGACTCCAGCTCGTGGGGGCACAGGGGCCCTCCCAAGGACATGGGATGGGTTTACCCACTACAACACCATCTGGCAAAGCTCAGTAAGGCCATGGCGCCTCCTCCACCTCGGGACTCTGTCATTAGGGCTGCCCCAGGCAGAGCCCTGTATCCAGGAGGAGGGAAAGCTGGATTAGCCCAAACCCTGTCTTCCCTAACTGCATTTGCCACGGCAGCCATCCCCACAAACCTTGCATTGCCCTGGGGCTGAGCCATTCTGATTTTTAACTGGGCTGCCTCTCCTTGGGAAATATATTGGGTCCTTCCATAGCACGCCCGTGCCATAGGGCTGACGCATCTCCTCAGGTCCCAGGGAGGGGGGAATGGTGCTGCAGTAACACCACAAGGTCTCAGAGGAAGGATAATTTCCCACCAAGGAGGGGAGAGTGGGTGAGGGGAAAAGAAATGCTGGAGGGGCTGCAAATCTTAACGAAAGGACTAAGCTTTCAAAATGGAAAAGGAAAAGGAAAGCTGGGGGGTGGGGTTGTTTTTTATTTTTCCAACGGACAAAAGAGCTGGTCCACATTTTTGAATCATGAAAACAGGGAAAGATTTTGAAAGGGAGAAAAATTGTTCTGGCTCAGCTCAGGGTAGCGGAAGAGTGGTTTGAGCTGAGCATTACTAACTTTCATTTGCTCTGCAGGACGGGTCAGTGTGATGTAAAGTTTGTCTTTGAAAAGGATGTCCAGACTTTTTCTAATAGGTGGGGATGGGAACAGAGGTGGAGTCACTTCATTAAGGAGATGAGGATGGGAAACTGCTCAAGCAAAGTTCATGCTGCAAAAGTGGAGATGTTTAACGATCACCAGAAAAAAACATAACCAGCATAGTGGACAGGGTTACTGCAGGACAGGACACTAGGGCTCTCCTCCAAAGTGGAGAAGGGCTGAGCAGTGGCACTGGAGCAGCAGAGCAAGGGTCGGGACACCAGGGTCTGGAAGCAGCATTGCTGCACTCAAAGCCCACTTTTGCCACTGATTCCCTGCATGGCTTTGTGCGAATCTCCTTTGTGCCTCAGCTTACTGCTGTAAAACACAGGGGCAAAAAAGTGGGGCGACTTCCAAGGAGTCCCAAGGAGTGGTGGAGGTGTCAGCCACTACTGTCATGTGTTTTGAGAGCCGCTGAGAAAGGGAAAGGATTCCAACCTGCCAGTGCAAGCGATGGATCCATCAGGGTCTACTGGGATGAGCTTGTTCACTGAGCCTTCGGCCCCCATCACACTCTCCCCACAGCTAGGCCAGCCAATGCTGGGAGGGCCACTGCACTGGGAGGTGCTGGGCGATCACTGGACAGAGCCGCTGCTGCTGCCAGTGCCGCTTCAGTTTGTTTGTTTTCCTTAATCCCAAGAGACAGCATCTCTGACATTGCAGCAGCGTGATTAAGATGATCCAGTGTTGCTGTCACAAGCATGTAATTACGGGTTTCCTGTGTCACTCCTGCTGGGAGGTCAGTGACTTGCCCTCCCTCACTCCAGCAGCAGGAGGGGACGGCCGCCAGCTCCCATCTGCCTCTTAACACCCTGCCCAGCTCTGGCCGCCAGCCTCCAGTTCCACCCTCCAGCCTCCACAGCCCTGGCGAGGGGTGGGCAGGCTGCGGCGCACAGCCAGGCTGGGGAGGGACAGCAGGCTGAGAGGAGTCAGGGACATCCAGAGCAAAGACGAGGGGGACAGGGAAGACTGGAGAGATGGGGGCTTGAAAGGGAGACCACAGAGGACACCCCCTTGCCGGCACTCGGTATCCTTAGGTTTGCCCACAAGGCTCTGAAGTGGCGAAGTGGCCCGCGTGGAGGCAGCTCGATGGCTGCCAAGAAGGGGCCTGGTTTTCAAGAGGGGGTGCCTGGTGGGTTTTAGGAGGCTGTCCTTCAGACCCCACAGGGGACCTGCCTGTTCAAGGGTGACCCTGGTCCCAGGGAGAGGGGAAGCGCTCTCCTCATGAGCACACAGGCCTGCCAGGGCCAGCATGAGGGCTACACTGCCCATGGATACAGAAAAGTGGAAACTGTGGCCTGTTCCCCCTCCCACAACCCTTTTAAGACATAACATAATACATCTGGGTCCATCCTGAGAGACCTGGGCAAGCTTTCCCATCCCCTAGATCCACATATCTCTGCCTACAAGTACAAGAAGAATGGGAGCTTTGCCACAGTCTGCCCCAGGTTCTCCCAAAAGGCACTGCAAAATCATTTAGGAGGCCCCCAAGGAATCATCCTGCTCCTCAACATCCATGTTTCCCTTGCAACTAGCAGGCTGGTCAGGGATGCATAGAGGAGCTGCTCTCACCAGATCGGTTTCTGAAGCTGTTGCACATGGGATTAGCTGCAAATCGCAGCAGAGAAGGACCCGCTGCTGGCCTGTCAGAACAAGACGAGGTTTTGTGCTGCATTTGCTCCTGGAGAAGGCAGGGTTTCCTCAAGCTCTGTTTGTTTAGTGACCCCTGCGTAAGGGAATCCATCACATAGCCTCCTTTATTAATGCTGGCAATCATCTGCAACCAGCTGTTGCCCAGCTGTCAAAGCTGGTATTGCATGGGAATCCCTGCACAGGGAGCCACATCTCCTCGTACTTACAGACTTAGGCTCCAAAAGAGACTTAAGGAAGGATATCCTGGGAGGATATGGCAGCAGCCTGCTTAGTGGGGTTACTGGTACAGGCAGATGCAGTGGACCTTAGCTCCTACTCACACAGCAAACTGCAGCTCAGCTGTACCCCAGGCTAGCCATGTCCCCACAGAGCCCAGTGCAGGAGCAAAGCGCTTCTGTCTATGAGGAGCTGCCACATGGTCACTGGTCCTCAGCCCCAGCAAAGCTCAGCTCTCTCCAAAGCACCACATGCCGTTGTGTTAGATGGGGGCCAAAGCCTGGATTCAGATGTTCAGGCCAAAACGGATTGGCACCTCATACATAAAGCAAGCTGTGAAACTGAGTCTCAGTTCTTCCCTTACTGATCCCAACTATTTGCATCCAGCAATCCAGAAGGTCATCCAGTTTCAATCCAAAGACATCAAGAAACAGAGAAGCCACCATCATCCACAACAGAGTGCTCCAGTGAAAAGTTGCCTTCACCATTGAAAAAATCCTGCCTTCTTCCTAGTTTGGATCTGGCTGGCATGAGCTAAGAAGCAGGCAAACCACTCGAGTTGTGTTTACACTCAACACAGTTACCAAGAGCTACAGTCTTGAAGTAACTGCTAGATAAACCTACATGGGAGCAGACAGCAGCAAGGAATTTTGCAGGTTTCCTCTAGTCTATGTTGCATTAGAAAATAAATGAGCCCTGTCCATAAAGCGTCCTGTAAGCAGGGGCAGATCTAGAACCTCACAGACAGAGAGGGAGGGTTTCCTAATGCATGCAAGCAGCCATCCCAGTCACATGCCATTGGTCAAACAATCAAGGTTTTCTCTGAAATAGAAAACAAAGGAGCACGGAGGTCCTTCAAGTGAAGACTCCCAGGAGCAGCCTCACATCACAAAAAGCTCCAGCTAATGCATGGGCTTAGGGGTCACTGTGTGGTTTAGCTATAAAGAGCCTTCTTGAAGGGGTAGCGCAAAGCTAGCAGTGGGAGTGCAGAGGCAAGCTGGAGGAGGCACGAGGCAGCTGTGTGGATCCTGCCAACCACCCTTCCCACTTCCTCCACAGGGAGCAGAGGGGAATGCTGCAGCACGCTGGCCTGTGGTGAGGATTACTGCCGAAATCCTCAGTGCATGCCCCATGTAGCTAGTCTGCGCACAGATACAGCCCTCTGCGCAGACGAGACCTCCACGTAATGAGTAGCTGTCTTGCTCCCGACCACTTGCACAGCCAGTCCCTGAAACTCCCCTGGTTTCTTTCTTGCTCCCCAAACACAACATCTCTGTGTTTCTGAATGTGCTCAGCGTGATTCATAGGCACACGCACAATGGCCTGTTTTAGCGCGAGGCTGGGGAGGAGCTCTACCTGCCAGGACAGAGATACTGCTGCTTTCTGAAACATTTCCCAGGAGGAAAACCCGTCACCTTGCCAAAGGCAGTGTCACGCTGGCTGTGCCACTGCAGGGTGAGCGGTGACTGACACGCGCAGAGTCCCCTCCCCGGATGCAGGAGCTAATCACTTCCCTTGACCTGCCACAGCCCCAGGGGTGGGAACGTGTCCCATAGCAGATGAGACCCAGGGTGCAAAGCCCAGAAGTGTTGCTTCTGGAGGGGAATGGGATGCTGCTCTATATTGAACCAGTGGAGGGGACACCAAATTTGCATGCAATGCAGGTAGCTTTGAAAGCAAAGCAGAAGACATCCTTTAAACATCAGGCAGGAAGAGGCAGGCGGCTATTTGTCACCTACAGGATACTGGACTGGATAGGACCACCAAGGCCATCTGTCCCAGTCCCTACAACTACAGGCTGATACAGAGAGATCAGAAGGACATTCACCCCCATCCCTCCATCGCCCACATCATACAATATGTCATTATTCTCTGCAGTTCACAGAAACATCTCCTGGTGGCCTGGGAAAGCAGACCATGCCACGCACTACAGAAGGTTAAAAAATTGTTCCTGCCAATCTGATTTGGACGGAAATACTTTCCTGACCCCAAATCTGGCATTTTCTTAAGGCTAGAACACGTGCATTAGACATGTCAGGCAGGTCTTGGAGGAGTTTCTGTTTGCCACTAAAATCACCATGACACCCCACCACATCTTGTCTCGAGCCGTAGCCAGTGTCCGGTGCATCAGGGCAAAAAAGAAACCTTTTGAATTTCTTTTCAGCATTCTTTCTAAGCGAATCAGAAGGGGAAAAAGTTTGCTGGTGGGTTTATATGGGCAACCTGGGAGAGGAATTAATTTAGCAGAATTGTGTGTATTAACCGGGATTAATTAGTGTGCTGCACCAAACTGAAATGAGATCACTTTTCATGTCCCTTTTGGCAATACTACCAACTAGAACATCAAAAATTCAATATTGCGAGCTTTATTCCTCCAGTCCAGAACCCCGTTATCCTGTTATCCGATCCCCTCCATAAATTCAGCAATCCTGCCAATGAATTATTCAGCTGTCTTAGGTCTTATGCATCAGCTGCTGTCCCCATGTAAGACCAAGATCACGAGGAACGGGAAGAGGGACAAAAAGTAAGACAGTTTGCTTTCGCTGTAGCTAAAGAACACCCTATAGCACATCCCAGAAAGAGGGCCAGAGCTCCCCAAAGCGCTTGTGCTTTTCTAGCTAAGACGCAGAATGGCCATGGGGAAGGGCAAGAGATTCATATACTTGATATGAATCTTGTACTAAGACTGTTTGTTGAACTTGTGTCATTCAAAGCTCATGGTCACTGAGATTTCTCCAGAACACCATTTTTCACTCCTTTTTTTTTCTTCTGTTTATCTAACCCACACATGTAACCGGTGTGGGAAGTACTGACAGGACATGACTCAGAAATACATAAAAGCGTATCCCTCTACATTTACGCAAGTAAATTCCCAAGGATTTGCTGCTGAGGATGGCTGCATTGCACTGAATGTAACAGGTACTTGTAGTAAACATCCTTGGGGCCCTCTGAGCTCATGTAAATGACCCCTCCTTGGACACCCTGGGGCCTTCTTACCATGATGGGAAACAGCCATACCTACTCAGACATTGGCCTGTGACGGAGGACCCAACACCACAAGTCCTACCACTTTTCTGCTAACAAAAGAAAGGCACATTTTTGGGATGTTCATTCCCCACAAAGGGGTGGGCAGTCCAAAGAAAACACTATCCTCCCATTATAAAGCAATCTTTTTCCTAGGAAGCAGAGTATACCATAGAGGACTGATGTTAGCCACCTCTCTGAACAAGCTGATGGAGGGTGGTATGTTTTGGAGTGTGGGGTGAGAACATTATCATATGCAAGCTGACCCTGCACCAGGGAGTCAAGCCCAGCCTCACCTGTGATGGCTCTGCTGATCTTTATCTGCTAGAAATGTGATGAATCTATTCAGAGCTGGATCTTGGGAACCTGCAAAAGGTGAAAGCTCAGCAAGGGGAAAGGAGAGGCGGATGAATGATTGTTTGGCCCAGCCAGAGAAGGGCCATCCCTCAGACAGCTCAGATAGAAGGGGACCAAGACTGTGAGCTCTGCAGGAGAGCAGGGGAGAACTGAAAGTCAGCCGAGGAAAAGCAAAGCTCCTATATGCTCCTTTGGGACACTTCTTGGAGTTCATTACCAGCACGCCATGGCCAACTGCTGAAAGAGACAGATCCCAAATGACAACAAAAGACAGAGGTTCTGGGAGTTCTGAAACAAAGATCCCCACAAAGAACAACAGCAGGACAAATATTGCCACAAAGACATAGGAACGGCACTGAAGAAGCTGACTCTGCCACCAAGCTGTGCAGAGCAGCACCATCAAGTCATTAGGCCATTTCTACGTGTGAGTATCTTTCCTTCCTGAGGTCTGATTGCCAAGGTCAGAGCTCCAGAGAAAAGCAGAAGAACTTCCAAAAACCAATACACAAGTGTGGTAGCGCAGGTATGAAGCAAACATTAGATTGCAATACATAACACCTCCATCAGGAATTCCAGAGAATTCTAATGTCCTTCACGACAAGAACCAGTTAAACTTTACATCCTTGCAGCAAAAGCATTTTGCTGACCAGGAAACTGAAGCACCAGGAGATTCCAGCCAATGTTTCTAAATGTGGAAGCCTTAAATCAGATGTCTAAAAAGCTTGCAAGCATGTTAGAAAGAGTCTTCGTCTTTCCAAGATGCTTCATGTCCCCACTGTTGCTAACTGAATAATTGCCCGCTGACCTACTTCAGCATTCATGATCACAAACCTCTCCATAAAGGTGACAGATTATTGTTATTATTACTGATAAGAGGGCCCAATTCAATCACTCCATTCTTCTAATGAATTCCAAGGCTCCCAATGCCATTTCCACCTGATAAGACAGAGGAGAAGGCTGTCATGTAATTTAAGAGTTCCCCAAGTTTTCACAGTTACTTCTTGCACAGACTTTTTTTCTACTCTGAAGGCAGCAGAGTCATGCATGACTATGTGGCGCCATTTGATCCTATCACTTTCAAACAAACGCCCCCCTGGAAATCAGGTGTTAGCAAGTCCAAGCAAGAAAAATCCGTGTCCCGAGACCGTGGATGACTGTAGTAGAGATCTGTATTAACATGTCCTTCCCAGGCCAAAAGAGAATTCATAACTTTTTACTGTAAGCTAACTTTATCCAAACTTCTGGTTTGGATCACTGAATCGGATGTTTGAACAAATCTTCCCACTGCTCCTCTTATGCCAGGACAGCAAGGAGCTTATGTGACAGGGTTGATACTATTTTGCTAGATAAAAGCACACAACTTTTTGGACATCAAAAAAGAGACCCTTCATCGCTTACAATGAAAGTAGGAATTTCTGTCCATGAAAATACTAATCTTAACACTTTCCCAGTCTGTGTTAAATTAGTAGCATTCATACGCAGCACTTCAGGCCATTTACAAGGGGTATTTCCTGCAATCAAAAACATATGTCCCGTAAATGGCCCTGTTCTGTCTAAGTTTGCTTTCCTAGAGCAGCTGGCCATTCCTGAGAATACAAAGAAGAATATTTAAGCAAGTGTAGTGTTCACTGATACCCGGAGCTGGCTGGGAAATAGAAATCCCTTCCAGCGAGAACGAAAACAATAGAAACTGAGTTTCTTTTTAAGGAAAATACTACACTGAAAAATCAAAAACGCTGTTTTCATTAGAGTTCCTCAAAAATCATGCTTCACAAGAACCGAAATGAAAACTTCTGGCTTCCTGGCTGCCCATCTGGTAGGGACTTATTTGATTTCTGGTGCAGGTGAGCTGTCAAAAACTTAGCGGGGCGACCTCCCATCTCCCAGCCTCCTTGCGCCTCTGACTGCTCAGCTGCGTCTCTGATTTCTGGACCTGAGGGGAAGGCTGGGTGCCTGAGAGCTGCACGGAAAGACAGCTTCTGCTAGCTCGCCTACAACACTCTCAGCAATTTTATTTTCTCCTCGCAGAAAAAAAGCCAAGGATACTTCAGTTTGATTTTCGCAATGGAAATCTGCAACTTTCTTATAGAAACTGCTGAGTTAGTGAAAAGGGCATTTTCCATCGGAGAATTATTCTGATGGAAAATTTCCCAACTAGCTTTATTAATACCCTTGACATTGTTTTGTCATTCCTCCTATTTGTGTATCAGTGTCTGGCCACTGAACCAAATTTCCAGCCAGGACTTTCATAGTTATTACTCCCAGAGGGCCACCATGTAATTCTTGGAGTACACTAGACCTGAGATTTATTACAGTAACTGCTCTGGTGCCACACGTTAGGCAACCTGGACATGTATTTCAGTACTCTCTTTCCAGCCAAGAAGGCTCGAAGAGGCTGTGTGCTAAAGCCCATCTCCTCATCCTTTCATCAGATGCCTCAGCCAGGCCTGGCTCACTCTCAGCTTCACATTGCATCAGGGTACCTGCAACTCGCCTGGTGCTTGCGGTACCAGCCACTACGTATTCCTACCACGGTACCAGAGCAGGGAGTACCCCAGAAAACTTCCCCTTTCCCTAACCAGGCTGTTACTGCTAACACTGAAGCCAGTGTTTGACATTTGCAACCAGAGTAAATTGTTTCCTCTTGAGACAAGCTGCGGTTAAACCGCTGACCTCCCAAGATGACACGTGGATCTTTTCTTTGAGTGTAAGCACAGCGCTGTAGACCGATGCAAGCGCAGGTCTTTTCGGTATCTTACCCTGATGGCTGCCTTTCAGCATCAGTGTTTTAGGCCCACGGGGAAGCGCTGCAAGCTAATTTTACAAGCGGAGTTTTGCTTTCTGATAATCCAAAGTTCTTTGCTTCATCTGGAGCCTTGGTACATCATGTGGGTCAACATTACTTCTGTCCTTTGTGCACTGGTCTATTTAGGGAGTGTAATAGTGTCGATGTATTGGGCAAGACCCTTGGTAATAACTGCCTATCCCCAGAAAGGAAGATAATTGTGACATATCTTGTAGTTGAGTGCCTTGAGAATAGCATTCTATTCTCAAGCGTTGCTGGTGATTTATGAAAATCATCTGCAAGTCCCACAGCACACAGCCAAGCCTCTGCAAAATTCACTTTTCCCTCATTTGCTGTCCAGCCGTTCTTGACAGCCTCACCAGTACCTCTGCAGATATCCCTCGTTGTCACCTCCATTAACCCATATGCTGTCTGCATAGCTCTGAATCTTAAAAATGCTTTGCAATAGCTGACCCATGGCCCTTCACCAGAACATGGGTATGGAAGCTACCCTAGCGCTAGCCTATTATACTGGAGTAAAGCCTTGTGTGCATTATTCACAGGGCACAGGGTACTTTTTGTCATTAGCCAGCATCCCCACCTGGCTGATAGGTTTTGCTTAGTCAAACCTAGGCAAAGGATACCTGTCTTTGTTCATGGCGACCGGAGAACCACCACAGAATGGAAAGCCCCCTCTTTCCTCCTCGCTGGCACCACATCCTCCCTCAGTAACCCCTGAGAGCATCCCAGGTCCTGCCCATGTTGTCGTTCTGTCCCTGCGCAGGCTGTCCCGCAGATGGGTCCTCAGGACCACAGTCGAATTAAATACATGTTTCTCCTTCAAGCAAAGCTTTCTCTCGTGAATGTTTTCAGTTCCAATATTCTCCTGAAAGACTTTCACCCCAAAGGGGTGACTGTCCCCCAAAGGGGGAACAATAAAAGTTTTGTTTCAGGCTGTTTGATGCTGTTGCAACTCCCTGTCTTCTAGAGTAGCTGTATCCTTTGACACAGCAGTTCCTAGAGCACGTTTTAAGGGCAAATCACGCTCGGTTAATAACCGTTTTTGTATTGCTTCATTTTACATACCACACACTAACCGCTCCCTTGACGCAGCATTTAAACTCTCTCCAAACTGGCAATACACTAGTAATTTCCTTAACCCCCCCAACACATATTTAGAAATTGTTTCATTTTTCTTTTTTTTCCTTGCATTTTTCAGGAGCTCAAATGCATTGCTATCACAAATGCCTTTTTAGAGAGAGAATTTGGGAAAACTTCCACCATCTCGGCAAGCATTTCATCCCCTGGTTTAACAGAAGCCACTACTCTGTGGTTTCCTCTTTAGCTTTTTAGCAGTCACTGTATTCCTGGATTATAATCCCACTCTGGTCACCATTTCTTGTTTTTCTTTCCTTCTTAGACATAACATGAAGAACCACGCAGTCACGGATGAGCGCTTACTGAGTATACACAGCAGCTTCTCCCACTACAACTTGGCCATGAGCATGGAGCAAATGTTGCTTTCTCCTTCGGCACGTCAGCCTGTCGTCTTAACCATTTATTTGCTCCCTGGAGGCTGTTTAGCTTAGGGATGTAAAGAGCTGGTTTGATTATAGATCCTCCCAGAATATCTGTGAACTGATCTTGGGCACCTGGTGATCTCCACGTCAGGTGCTGCTCTCATGCCGGTGAATCCTCGCTGGGTGGAGTTCAGACACCCAGGTTGTTGTATGTACGTGGTTGGTGGTGTCAAGGCCTCACCGCAGCACACAAATAGCTCACACCACTGCCGGCACGTGTCTCTGCTCGCAGATCCGGGCCTTTGACCTCCTTTTTTCTCTCTTCTCCATAAGGGACGGTGTGATGCCTTTGCTTTCTGGTTCAGGATCCTGTGCAGCACAGGCTGGCTCGCACCTCCCCTGCCCTGCTCCAGGAGCATCTGCCCTAGCGTCAACCCACCTCGGCTTGGCGTCAGCCCCCACCTTCCTCCAGCACAGCATCAGTGCAGCGACTGCCTGATGAAACTGGATACTGTCTCCCAGCTTCAAATACTGCATTTATTTCCTTGCTCTTCCCTCGCTACCGCTCCCCTAAACATCCCTAGTGCCAAAACCACTGCAGCCCCACTGCAGACCCCCTTGCTGCCACCATCTTTGGGTATCTCACATCAGGCTGCACCATCTCCCCGGACCACCACCACGTTCACTGCCCCTGCCACTGCCTCTGGCAGGGCACTGGCCACAGAGCCTGCCGGCTCCATCTGAGGCAGCTCGGCTGCAGAGGCAGTGTGACCCCTGCCCGGAGCCTGCAAGGATGGGTACCTCTCTCCCCTCATCCCCACTTCGCTGATAGGGAAACCAGGGCAAGGAGACCGGCACCACACAGCAGCTGGGGGGACTCAGCCTTCCTGTGGGCCACTGCAAATGCAGCAGCCAGCTGCCAGGGAGGGTATGAGTGAGTGCCCTGTAATCCCTGTGCCACGGAGGATCTCTCCTGGCACTGCAGGAGAGCAGCAGAGGTGCCTTGTGATGCTTCCTTACTCTGCGGGCACTGTCTCTTCTCATGGTCAAGCAAGAAAATGTCTTACGTGCATCACTTCTGGACGGCGCAATAGGGAGCAGAGAAAGGGGGCCCGTGTATCTTAGGGGAGGGAGGGAGATGGAGGGATAGTCCATCCATACACAGGTACAATCCAGGCACCCGAGTGGGGAAAGGCATTTTTCACATCTCCCTTCTGGCACCACAGTATATTCTGGCAGATCTGTGGAAATTCACCTGCGGTGTTACATCATTGGGGCCTGGCATAAAAAGCTGAAAAGGAAGAGACTTCACCAGGCACCCAATTGCTGGCTGCAGGCACAACAGCGTGGTTGGAAAGATACTGAGATGGCAGTGAGTCACAGGTACCGAGTCACGTCAGAAAGGGGATACCAGCTTGTCCCCTCCCAGTCGGGTTTCAGAAGGAGTTGCTGCCTGGCTCCTGCTAGTGGCATTTTCCATGCAAACTTGGCAGCGCTGGTGATTCCCAGGATTAGCTTCCCCTGAGGGGGGAAGGGAAAGCCAGGTGATACTTGGGGTCGTGCCAGTCTGATCCTCACGCAAAAAGAAGACCTGGCTCTTTCCAGGCTCTGCTTCTTTCTCTTGCCTGCAGGGGAACCACGTCCCCCAGTGGGGACAGGCCAGGAGGACAGAGGGAGACATAAAAAGAAAGAAAAGCCCAAGGAAGCTACTGCTGTTGGCAGATATGCTACCTAGACTGGCCCGATGCTACGGCAGTGATGGGCATTGCAGATTCCCCGATGCAGAGAGAAAAGCTGGCACTGTGATCAGTTATTTTCTGGGGCTCGTCCTTCCTCCTTGACATGTTCCCACTCCCCCGGTGCTCGGGCACCATGCACACGCCAAACCTCACAACAGCTGCAAACTCTCACTGCTTGTTCAGAAAACAGCAGGCCAGCAACCCCCCTCTGTTTTCTTTTAGCTTAAATATGATAAATGTCCCAGAAAAGATGAGGAATTACTTTGGCCCGAAGTTCAGGATGCACGATAGTGAAAGTCAGGCCATGGGCAGTTTTAAGGCAATTATCTCACATTTTACTGTCTTGCAGAGCATCGGTGTCCTGCCCCAGGAAAGGTGCCACCTTTCCAAAGGCACCAGGCTAAGCATCAGCTCTGCAGAGTCCAAGGCAGCCTGTCTA
The DNA here is from genome assembly GCF_964195595.1 of Calonectris borealis. Classification (NCBI taxonomy): domain Eukaryota; kingdom Metazoa; phylum Chordata; class Aves; order Procellariiformes; family Procellariidae; genus Calonectris; species Calonectris borealis. The sequence goes on along the minus strand of NC_134314.1, from coordinate 93,451,489 downwards.
ACACAGCATGGAGCTCAAAGTCATGATTTCACATAAAAAGAGAAAGCTATTCAGGAGCATCTGGGGGAGAGGGGCTGCAACTGAGGACTGAGCTACCACAGGCATCGGGGGGCTGCAGGACAGGGGCAGAGCTGGGGCCCCGGGCTGGACCAGCCGGGGCTAAGGGGCAGGAGTGAGGAAAGAGGCTTTGGCCTGGATGAGCTGCCGGTAGGAATGAAGGGCACGAGCTGAGCTGCACGGATGACATTTCCACAGTCGCCGTCTGCAATACACCTGGCTCTTGCCTCTGCCCTTGGTCTGTTCACCCTTAACGAGCCACAGTTGTTTGTTTGTTTGCAGGAATTTCAAACCCAAGAGTAAAGCTGGTGTTGCCCGGAGCGGTGCTACTGTCCACACACCAGCTGACCTCTGCATGTATATGCTGGGGAGGTATATGCAGAACACAGTAATGACCCAGGACCTGCAGCTTTAAACTCCAGCTATAGGTGTTGCGTCAGGTTATGTAAAGTTCAGTTGCATCACGCACTGTTGCACAATGCAGCCTGTGCCTGACGGCAGCATGCCAAACCCCGCTTCATTCATCGATCAGGTCTCGTCGGCCGCAGCAAGCTGGTCAGGAGAGAGGTGTCTGCTCCTCGGGGTACCCCAGTGTGGGAACGGCCTCTCCCAGCTCGCCACACCCTCCCGAAACGCGCAGGGGCAGCTGCCACCCAGGTCTCTGTTGTATTTGGCACAACAGCAGCACAAGAGCGCTGTGAGTGAACAAGGCGCGAGCTGCCCAGGTGGCCTCCTCTTGACCAGAGCTGAGACCATGTCTCCTTGGAGAGACCCTCTGCCAGCACCGCTCTGCAGGAAGCTCTGCCAGGCAAAATGCACCGTTTCAGAGCCCAGCACCCATCTCACCAATGGTGTCCCCTTGCGGCACCTCTTGCAGGTGGTCTTGGCCAGCCCAGCCCAGCACAGAACGCAGCTGATGTAGCCCCCGCACTGCACATATCTCCCCAGGATCTGCAGAAAGCATCTGCAGATCGGCTGGGGATAGGGCACCGTACTCGCATTGCCCTGCTCGAGCAATTCAAGCCATGGGCTAATGGAAAAGGTGGCGAGTAGCCCTCCAAGAGCCAAAGGTGATGGGAATGGCCTGTCCAAAGCAGTTGGAAATCAGAGACCACCTGAAGCCCAAAGGAGGCTTGCGTCCATCTCCAGAGAGCCCCTGGCTCCCACTCCTGCCAGGCTCCTGTGCAACACCCCTCCCTGGACGTGCTGGGCCACCCGTGGTGGCAGGCTCAGCAGCGTTCAGTGGATTTGCCGCTAATGTGTGAAATGCTGCCTTCTTGCCAAACGGCTCCCCTCCTCTGCTAAAAGCGCAATCCCGCGATGACCCACTCCAGGGCGCGGCATTGCAAGCACTGGCCCATCCACCAGGCTGAACTGGGTGAAAGCCCTTCGGCATGGGAGGGTCTCCTCTGGGAGGGGGGTGGGGGGGATCTACCTGTGCAGTGAGGTGCTCTGTCCCCCTCCAGTGGCAGAGACCTTCAGGAACCAGCTACCAGGCTTCACTCGCCCAGCTCACCCAGGCACAGCAATTTCACGCTTTCCACAGCAGAGCGTGGGCATTTGGGGCCACTAGGCAGTGCCACACATTGTAGCTGTGGTGGGCTCCAAAGCCACCAAGGCACCACGCCAAGAAAGTCCTTGCCAAGGAAGGTGCCCTGGCAAGAGGTCCAGTAGCCTGTGAGAGACCTCAGGCAACCACAGCCTGATCCTGTGCAGACCTTGCCTTCAGCACAGGCATACAGAGCTTCATGGCTCCTATAGTCACTCAAGAAAAATCGAGTTTTCATTTCTCTTTCTTCCCTGCCCAAGATACCATTGCTAGAAATGGAGGAAGGAAAATCCCCAGCATCTCTGTATACAGAACTACACATTTGATCTTGCATTTGCCATGCATGCAATTTCCTCACGGAGCTGTAGTTGAGCAGGGACATGGACTGGTTGACTGCAAGCCTGCCTGCCTCTACAATACATGTCCCTCCATGGGGGAACATCCCAGCTCTTGTGGAAGACCCCAAGAGAGCCCAGGACAACAGAGATCCACCTAGATTATGGCATGGAGATGCTCAGGCAATTTTCCTAGAGCAGTTGCTGGTATGGGGATGATGCAGCACAGGCAGAACCCAGCAGACCCAATTACCTTCAGGCAGCAGGAACATCCTCCAGGCTGGGCATGAACTTGGCATGGGGAGGATGAAGGTGAGAGGTCTGGGAAGATAAGGGAGCCCGACAGGCTGGCACGTCTAGTGTTTTCGCTCTGTGCAATGACAGGAAGAAAACACGTCCACACCCTCATGACTGATTTTACTACCAAGATATCGTACATTAGCTGCAGCAGAAGCACACGCCGGGGAAGAGAGTTACAACCAAGCCACGGCCCAACTCTCCAGCAGCTAATTGCTCCCTCCAAGAAGGCACCCAGCAGCCACAAGCTGGCTTCGTCGGGCTTGCTCAGGCTGTTGTGTAGGAGGAGGGTTTAATACCAATCAGTCAGCGGTGAACTGTTTAAGATGTGAGGGCAGGCTGGGCTGGACAAGGGCATGGGGAATTTGTTGGACCTACTGTGACCTCTACTGGTTTGGTCTGAAATTGGTATGATAGTTGGCCTGGTCTCACCAGAGCGTGGTGGCATCTGGTCCCCCTGCTGCAGGGCTCCCAAGAGCTCCCACACTGCAGTCCCTGGGGATCGCTGCCTCCAGCACAGTCTTTGCTCTCACTCCTGATGCAAACATAATGCAAATCCCTCAGCTCCTCCGGAAAGAAAATCGGCCTCTAATCCTCACGACGACATCCTTCTGCGGTCTCCAGGCATGCCAAGTTTAAGCTGTAATCTCCTCAGAAAGCTACATGGGGTCAGGGAGTGCCACATTGAGATGGGAGATTTCCATGGAGCAGTGGTGTCCTGCTCCAAGCGGGATTGGTGATTCATGGACTCCCACCCCACCTCAGGCTTCCCTCCATCCCGCTGCCAGTGTGGCCACTATTAGGTCTATGTTATGAAGGGACCCTCTCAGGGGGGATGCAAATGATGCCCTGAACACCTGTGACCATGAGAGGTCATGACAAGTGCCTGCTTGGGTCTCCTATGGATAAGCCTCCAAAGGACACCCCAATGAGGCGAGCAGGACAGCTCACGCCCTTCAGAGCTGCCATCTCAGGGTCTGAGTTTGGATCCATTTTCCCCAAGAACAAAGTTGGTTTAAAAGGTTCCTGCCTCTCCCAAGCCTGGCTGTTCCTGAACCCATGCTGCAACGTTCTGCCCTCTCAGGCGCATATCGATGACAATTTTTCCTCGGCAGCAAAGCTGCTTATGAAGCTCCTGCCCCAGCCTGGCGTTCCTGACCCTGCACAGCAGCTTGTCTTCCTGCCCCTCACCCCGGTGGTGCCACTACATTGCTGTACATGACCACAGAGAGAGCTCATTCACTGAAATGGTTTGGGTTAAAAAAAAAATCCTTCTAAAATTAAGGCAAATTTTGTACTCCTTTGTAACCCACTCCGTAGCCCAGCTTGTAGACGACAGCAGTAGCAAAACCGAAGGCACAGTAAACCTCAGTGCAGGGGCAGAAGCAAATGCTTTGGGACAGACACCTCTGCCCATCTTTGCTGCCAGGCCAACTGAAGCACTGAACCACGCCCTTGGGGTTTTGGGACCCCAGAAGAAGAAGCTAAACCCTTTAGCTCAGGGTTTTGATCTTTTCTACGCAGGCAGAGAGCAGGAAGCTTTCTTTTTTAAAGGAAATCTGAGCTTTCAGTTTAATCCTGTGTTTTTAGGAATGCCGGATTTTAATCCAAGCCTGGAGTTTGGACTGTTTAAAATAGATGTTGTGTGACATTTCAGAGCTAGTTGCATTTAATTGGTGACCTAGAGTCTGATCCCACTGCTTTGTATGAAGTTTTAGGTTATAGTTTGATGAAAAACACTAAAACACACTCACCCACATACCCCTCTCCAGCCTCTACATATAAAAAGAAATACGGAGGGGGAGAGAGAGAGGCAAAATCATTAGCAAACCAGTAGGGTGCGGAACCTCACTTTGAAAATCAAAACCAGAGACTCATTGGTGGTGACACATTAAAGTGTCACAAGCTGCTCCCATAAAAGACACCGCAGAACTAGTTTTGATTGAGTGTTTGTGCTTTTTTCCTATGCAAGCTACTGCCTCTACAGCAACACAAACGTTTCTTGTAGCAGAAGAACTTTTCCAGTAGTTTCATGTTTTAAGCACAATTCCTCCTGCAGCACTGAACAAGACTGAATGCTCCTACAGCTTCAGTGGGGTTTGCACTCATCTGACCTCTCTTGTAATCCAAATACTCTTCATCACAGTGAGCACACCTTCCTCTGGGCTGTTTGTTCCTGCTAAACATAGGAAAGATTCTCACCAATGCTGCAATATGTACTGAACAAACATTGTGTTGTGATTTAAAAATAAAATCTGGTGAAATGAAAAACTGAGACATTTCAAACCTCCTAGAAGACATTCCTGGGTTACGGGGATGTCTTTGGAAAAGCCGAGACACACAGACAAATGACACAACACATCCTTATCAGCCAACCTTTGTCCCAACCCATCAGACTGCTTCTCTTCCGTATGATGTATAGTATGGACTTGTGGACTTGACCTTACTGTGATGTTTTAGTAAGAGCCTAGCCTTTCTTTAGCAAAGGGGATTGTCCGCGTAGACGAGGGGAAGTGGTTGGTACACTCCAGATAGCTGACAGTGCCACAGCAGAAAATATTGACAGCAATGAATAAATGATGGTGAAAACCACAAGGCAGGAGGCTACATTATTACCCTTACTATTGCATTTTTGTTGCAAAACCACCTAGAAGAGTCAAACTCCCATCTTTAGGCCTACTGTGTAATGCTGACATACATATGTAAAAAGCTGAGGTCTGCCCCAAGCAGCGCATGAACTCAGGCAAACAAACGAAGAGCACAGAGCGGGGCAAGAAAATGATAGAGGGAGTTCCCAAATACGCGCCGTGCCCCATCCCAAGGGCAGCTGAATTCTTCAAGTTGAGCCAGTGTTGGTCTGAAAAAAAAATTTGTACTGTCAAGAGAGTTATGATCATTGTGACTGTGAGAAAAACTACCCTACGATATCAGTCTTGACCTCACTGAAGCAAAGCCCTCTGAGTCTGTGAGGCAGGGTGGAGTGAAGCAAGATAACTTAAGGAAAAAGAGACTCAAACACTCCCAAAACAAGAGACTCAATAACAAGCAAAGAGTGACTGAACAGGAAGGCAGTCGCGGGCTCTGCCATGGGCTGTAGGCTGAATCCCCAAAGCTGGAAAGTTCCTTTTGGTGTCCATATAAATATTTCTGTAAGTTATTTTTAAGTGTGTGTTTTGAAACTGAAATATATTTAGACTAGTTAAATGAAAATGTGGTTTACAGAAGGCTGCTTCTTTAGAAATTTCCCACGCTGGGGAGTCTGCTCGGCCATGCTCGGTCTGTGCCAGGGCTGCCCGGTCCTGCGGGCAGCTTCACAGGCTGGCGCCGTGCAGGCAGCAGCGGCAGCGCAGGGGCAGGGGCAGAAGCAGGGGCACCTCCCTCATTGGGGAGGACAAGAGAGCCGTGCACCACCCCTCGTTTTAGCACAGGAAGGCTGGCAGCCCGTGCGACGTTTCCGTGCCGCCTTCTGATCCTGGCACGCGAGAGCGGGGTAAGATGTGGTGCAGCACATGAGAGAGGGTAAGGGCCGAGGAGGAAATCCTGGATCTGGAGAAAGCGAGCTTTCTCCTTCCTGTGAGCCGCGGCCGAGTGACTTTCCCAGGGCGCAGCAGGGGTCATGACAATAGCCTCTTCCCAATGCAACACGGATCTGGGGTACTCGTCACATGTGGTCTGATCCCAGAGCACTTGCCACAGAATCAGGATGTTGTTTTGGCCAGGCTCCAGCCTGGCTTCAGCGGCCAGTGCACTTTCGCAGAAGCTAGGGACCAAAAAAGTTCATGAGATGGACAGCATAGTCCCTCTGCCTGGTCAGTGGACACTGCGGCCTAGGACCACAGCATGCCATGTTCTGCCTCTCTGGTTCCCTGAAGGAGTTTCAATGGGTTGCAGACTTGTTTTTCCTTGCACATTCCGAGCCATTCTGCAGTCCTGCTGTGTACACATGGACAGTTTTCTATTCCATCCCAGAGAGAACTACTTTGCAGTAGATGGTAAAGTCCTCCTACCTGTGTTTAAGGCTGAAGAAGAAACACAGTTATTTATGCACTGGTTCGTATAAAATAATGCTGGGAGTGACACCACATAGAAAAATGTTTTTACTTCCATTTTTCTTGCTTGCATTGTCTGTCCATTTCATGAGCAAAATTCTCATAAGCTTTCCTGTGGATTTCAGCCGGCTGGGTTGATTTAGGAAAAACCTTTTGAAGCTTCTCCATTCCAGCCTGCACAGTTGGATTGCTTTTCGGGGGAGTTCTGGGAAGCGCACATCCAACAAAACCTCCTTCCAGGACTCTGATTTTCTTTTCCAGCTTTTATAGATAGTCCAGCTGGAACAGCAGCATCATGTATGCTATAGTTTAGAAATCTGACCTAGTTCTTTTAATCCGTGCTAGCCACGGGAGCTCTCAGAGGGCTCAGAAACAGTGCACAGCCTCGCCAGGTCACTTGCAACACAGGCTTTAAAGAAACAGTGTCATCCAAGAGCAAAAACATCCTTTGATGGATATTAAATTAATCAAAAATAGGGGACGGGGGGGACTTCAAGCTTAAGCAACAGCAAACTTCAAATGAGTCTAGTTTCTTCTGCAGATGAATGAAAGCTAAACTCTCCATGATGCAGCCTGTATCACCCATCAGACCTCCTTGCAGGGGAATTCCAGAAAACAGAGCGAGATGTATCTGGTAAATACAAATACAGGATTAACAGCAACTGACCCAATGACAGGATCCCAATCAAGCTGCTGAAATGAAATATAAAGCTTACAGTAAGTCCCAGATTCCCCGTTTGCTGCGCTGCATATCCCCAACACTCGAGGGGCAATGTTCCCCAGTTGGTAGGCTGCCATCTGCCATAGGGGGACAGCAAGACCACCAAAGTGTTATTAAATCCCACACAAAAGCTATGTTGCTGTTTTCTGACACACACCCCCAGTGCTATCCTTCGAGGTCCAGAAGTCACCTCTCTGAACACCATTTCTCCTCCCAAAGCCATCAGCCAAGGGTTTGATGTTCCTTTTATTTTTCCCTAACACACACAAGGGCTTCATTTTTTTTTCTTTTTTTCCCAAGTGAGGGGTTACTCCTCGTAATAAAGGAAGGCTGAGAAACCCGCTTCTAGACATCCTTTTCTCAGTATAAGCAGAGGTTTTTATAAACCATATTCTTGCTCTGTTTGGAGTCCGGTCTCTTCCTACGATGATAGGTGCCATTTGAAAAGTCAGAGGAAGAGCAGACCTGCTCTCCTTCTAGTCGAAGCCAACGACAACATTTCTTATCCTAAATCACCCTCATCTTTTCCCTCTCTCATTATAGAAGTGCTTTTCCCAGGCTCCCAGCCATTCTCAACAGCAGCGCCCCAGCCCCCTCTGTTTCTTTTTTACCAGAGCTGGAGACTATATTCCCTTCCCATGAGAAAATGCCATTATAATATTTGCTGCTTTTTCTTGTTTTCCCTTCCATCCCACTCCCATTTTTGTTCTCTTTTGACCCCAGTGGCGCACTGGGAAGAGCCTTCCACCCAGCCATGCCCACCGATACTGAGCCTCCTGGCCAAGCAGCTACAGCTCATTTAAAACACAGTCCTGTGAACGAACCGTTTGACCGGTCCCTTGCCGTGCACCTTCCCCCAGCTTGATTTGCTTCTCTGGACCTCAGGGTCCAGATGTTCCCACCGCCCTCCTCACGCCTCCTTCGGAGCAGAGATAACAGTGTCCCGGGGAGGAAATCTCTGGGCCTTGTTAGCAATGTTGAAAATGCATTTTGGATGCAGTCTTCATCTTGCAAAGCATCCCGACAGCAGCAACGTACTTGTCTCATTGCTTTGATCAGGCCAGTCAAAGAGAATATCAAGCGTACAAAAAGGACATTTGCTAAGATCAGCTATGAAAATTTAAGAGGTGGCCACTGCCTGCCCTGTGCCAAAATTCCTCTTCCTACTCTGTGCAGGGAAACATTTGCAGGATCACTGGAGTTTTGTTTTGCTTGTTTTTAGGCAACAGGAATTTCACTTTTGTTTCCCAGGATTCACATGCAGCTGAAGGGGTTTTCCAAAACAAAATCCATCCTCCATTACAACCTGCAAAAACATGGGCCCAAAGGGTATTCTGACCGCACAAAAGCATAAATATTGTAATAATAGTAATAATTTGAATAACGAGAACATTCAGGGTGAGGCAGGTAAACAGAAAGAAAGAAAGGTGAGTTTTGGAAAGGTGCATAGACCCTGCTGCTGCAGAGCTCATTCTGCCTTTGGGTCCCCGGTGTCAGGAGAAAACCACCCCTGGATACAAGTCAGCGCACAGCCTCGCTGTAGGGGTTCGTACACCTGTACCTGCAAAACGTCATCGTTTGGCTGCGGTGGAGGGGATCGCCAAAACCCCCGTGCACAGCCGGACACGGCAGAGGCGGCGAGCCTGTGGGGCCGGCCAGGCGCCCGGCGCGCAATTTTCCCCACCTCCCTCTTTTTCAAAGGGTCCTTTCTTATCATTCCCCCCCTGCCCCACCTCCCCATTTCCACATGTTACTGGCATTCAAGGCAAATATTTCTCCCAGCCCCTTCGGTCTGGTCCTCCCCCCCGGCTTTTAGGAGGCCCCTTTATCAGGCAAGATCACGGCTAGCCGGGCAAACATTACCTCAGGGGCGCTGTGAATCGGGGCTGGGGGCGTGAATAGGCCCCACACATTCTCTCCAGCCTCTTCCCTTTCCTATAGCAACCAAGTTGGGAGCAGGCAGGTCACACAGCCCCTCCGTTGTGTGGAGGGCCCTGCTGGGGCCAGGGGGGCGGCCATTTGGCCGCCCCGTCTGGGAGCGGGTCGCAGGGGGACGGGTTTGGGAGCAAGGGGCCCGGGGGGCAGTGCTCAGCCCTGCGCAAATATGGCAGGGGGTGCCCCGGCTCCCTGCTCAGGGCCTGGCCGGTGGCTGTGCCCCACCAGCGCCTGGCTCTTCTCTTCCCAATTAACTGAAGCCATCTTTTCTGGCACGAAAGGGGAGCCGCTCAGCTCCCCACCTTTTTTGCAAATATCAGAGAGGGAAAGGGAAAGCAGCCTAACAAAAAGACCCCTCTGCGTCAGCCACAGATCCCAAAGGAGAGCGCCAGGCAGAGGGGGAGGAAGGAGCAGGAGGAGCCTGGCAGATCTTTCCGCCAACAGAGGCTCCTTCAGGAGTCTTGGAAAGGGATCCTCTGCCAGCCCACCCAAGCCCCCACATGCTGTGTGCGGGGCTGGAGCCACTGCTCATGAGGGTCCCTCCAAGGCGCCATCACAAACCAAGGCGTTGTGCCTGCCTCTCACCGCAAGCCCCAGCTCTCCCTGATGGACCCTGGGGAAGCTCCTCATGAAGCCCTCAGCCTTGACGCACACATCAGTGCCAAGCTGGGGGATGCCTTCCCGTGCCACTGGGATTCAACATGGCAGCGGCTGGGGGCTGGCGTCAGCTGTGTCTCTCACCGAATCTCAGAGCATAATGCGGACCTTGTTTCAGTAGTCCCCTCGTCCTTCACCAGGCATGAATACCAGCTCCTGCACAGTACCCAGAAGGCTTTCTGCAGCCCTGTGCCTGGACTCTCCGCTCCTTTCCCTGTCACAGGGCTCTGTGCAGTTTCTTCCCAGGGGATTTGCGGTGCACAAATCACGCAGTGTTTAGCTAGAGATGCCAAAGGGCCGTCTGACCTCTCACTCTTGACCTCCCACAGGTCACCTCCCTCTTGGCATGCTTCCCTCTGTGAGTGCGGAGGTAGGGTTTAAACATGGTTGCACAAAAGAACCAGCTCTCACCTGGCCCCGTAGACCTCCAGGTCTGGGTGCCTGCAGAGACGGCAGACAACGCGCACACCCTGGCACCAGCAGCGTGAGCAGGGACAGGACCTATCTGCAGCCTGGGAATGGGAAGCGATCTGCATTTTCACAGGGGAAAGGGGAAAGGATGCCGGTTTGGCCCTGTGAAGCTTTCCCTTGCAAAATATTTATGATTTGATGTGACAGGGCTAGTCACGGGCAAAACTCTACGTGCAACAGCAGCCTCCCTGTGGCTCCACACGTAAGGAACAAGCACAGCTGTGCTGGGTCGAAGTGAGCATCCATCCAGCCAAGCGTTCTGTCTCCAACAGGCATCTGATAGCAGATGCCTGAGGAAGAAAAGAAGAAGAGCAGGCCAACAGTGGTATTGCCTCCGCATGCTCTCCCAGGCTGACTGTGGCTCAGGACTTCCTGGGCCAGAGGCTGTCTTCATATCTAACAGTCCTTGAGGGACTTTTTCTCCATAAGCCTGACTAGTCATCTTCAGGAGTCGCAGATTTTTAGCACCCACCACATCCTGATGCTTACCCAAGGGTTGTGTGAAGGACTAACCCCCTTTGCTTTTGTACTCTACATGATATTGCCTACCCTGGCATCTTAAATAAACCAAAAATACCATAAATTGGGTAATTTTCCTTCTTGGAAGCATGAGGGTGTCTGGGATGCCAGAGCAGATCTTTTGCCTACAGGTTTCTCGTAAGACACTGGATACACCCACCCAGTAATGGGCTTCACAGGCAGGTGAGCTCAGTCCCAGGTTCTTTCCATCATGCCCAGGTGTGGTGGGGCTTGCTGCCTTTCCATGCCAGAGCTGCGGCTCCTGGGGTTGCTACTGTGCTGAGCTGTATGGGACAGCTCGCGCCTCTGTCAGGGAGCCTTTCCAGGAACTCCCGCAGCATACAACCGGCATCACAACTTCTGCCACATTTTTACCACTTTTACTCTGCTCTCCTATTCTGTCTTCTGCAGCCCTCCCGCAGAAGCCATATCAGTCGCTGCCATGGCAGACCTCTTGCAGAGGATGGCCATGGACAGGTGCAGTCCCTTCCGTGGGCTCAGCTTAGCCCATCAGAGAGCTCTCAAGTCTAAAAACAGAGACACTGAACAGGACTTTGTTTTGCAGGATAGAAAGTAGGATAGATCGTAGAGGTGTAGACATGAAAGGGACCCTGCTCAGGCATCACCAGCACTATGTGTGAGATATTAGTCTAAGCCCCTCTGAAAACACCATGGGATCTCCCATTGCGCCCTTAGGTTACTTGCTCCAGCATTAACTAGCCTGACAGTTAGAAAGTTTTTCCTAATATCATACCTCAAATATTCATGGACACTTATGCGTGCTAAGCCTCATACCAGCTGGAGCTTTTTCAGGACCTGTGGCTTTACTCCTAAGTATAGAGGGAAACTGTCAATTTGAATTCTCATCTGTTTCCAAAATGAGTGTGTTGTGGCTATTTTACTAACATTTTTTTAAGTCACAGTAGCAGCCGCAAGGCACTATGAATTGTACAGATAGTGAGGGAAGCGTGGTCTTCCCAAAATCCTACGTGATTCATGGAGAATTAGGACACTGACAAAAGGTGGGTAGCAGGGAGCAGCACGCCAGGAAAGCGATAGTGATGGTGACTAACATCCTGAAAGCCAGGAGCCGTTTTGGCTTTTCTACCCACGCCTGAGACCCTCTGTCACTCTTGTGGTTTCACAGTCATATATTCCACTTTCTAAAAAAGCTTTCGCTCTCCCGCAAAGGCTTGTGCAAGGCCCACCCAAACAACGGAAGAAACTCACTGACCAGACGAAAATTGATTGCACCCAAAGTGCTGACACACGCACCGCACGACCCAGCCGGGAGCCGAGCATGAGTGTTTTCCTCCGCTCTTGGGCTCTTGGGAACTTCACAGCTCAGCAACAGGATGGAAATAACTATGCAATAGAAGCGCATTTTTAAGTGGACAGCACCCCTTCAACAAGTTGCTACGTCCTCTGCTGAGAGATAACTGGGTCTATCCCGGGATCTTTTGGGATGAAAATAAAACATCCACCGCCTTCTGCTAGTTCAAGGGTAGGGAAATCCCTCCTTGCCTTGGCCTCTTCTCTTGCTCTGTGACAAGAAGTCAGCCTCCATCCAACACCCATGGCCATTCCCACCACACAGCGAGGCTTGCACTCTCCAGGCAATGGAGAAAACCAGTCCCTCTGATCATGCACCAAAGACACTGTTGGCCATGTCACAAGGAAGAGGCTGGGGGACAGCAAAGAGCAGGCTGTCGGCTGCAGGAACGGTTTGCAGAGCCCATGACCTGCTCCTCACAGGCCTCTGAGGGCTTCAGGAAAGAGGGGACATAAGAAAGAGCAGGTCCTGTGCCAGACAATGTGGTCTGGCAGACCCCGGGCTAGGGACCGTCACCCCAGCTCCAGGGGATGACGTGATGGGGTATGGCAGCCCCACGTGCATGGTAAACTACCAGATGTTATACCAAGTGTGAGACACAAGTTGGCACAGTAATACCCTCCAGCATCACCTCGACCCACTCCAGAGCCAGGCATTGCCCCAACCCTGGGTCATTGCCCCGCGCATCCAAGCTGGGACCACATGGCACCCCGGGGGAGGGTTCATGCTGGTTCCCAACCCCCGGCGAGGCGGGCAATCAGCACCGAGGGGGGCTGACCACCACCACAGCATCGATAGCCTTGGCAGGCAGAGCCGCCCACATTCTTTCCCCCTGACTCCACGGCAGAAAACCAGGCACTGCCTGGCAACTGGCTGTGTTATTTGGGGTTAGGATCCTGGCCAAGTTGGTGGGTTCGGTGAGTTGGCCATGCTGCAGGCAGGGCTGGCTGCATTCACAGCACAGTCAGGAGAACATGCCGCTAACAGGTCCCCAGCCTCGGCCCCGGTGGGCTTTTGCTATTCTCTTTCCACCAAAAAAACCTGCCCTTGAGGAAGGAGCCTGGTAGAGAAGGCAGCTCCCAGCACTGGCCAAGAGGGTCTGGTGGTGAGCTCTTTGCCTCCGCAAAGCTCAAAGGGTCGGTGAGGGAAATTATCAGGAGTCCTTAATTGTCAGACGATGCTCCATCCTAACACAGAGGTGCTACCAGTCACAACTTTTGCCCTGAGCCCCACAGAAACTTTGCACATCCCTGCATCATTCTCAGCCTTTGCCTCTTCACCAGGTATTCCCATGGAGGAGAAAACACGGATTTGTGATTAAAGCACTGGGCTCAGGACTCAGGACTCCCTCCTCTGCATGCAGCAGGCAAGTCCCTCCTTGCCTCAGACCCCCCCTGGGAGCGAGGGCTGATGGGTCACTGCCCCCTTCTTCTGGGGCAATGGGAAAAGAAAGCTGCTGAGGGCTGTGTAGGCATCAGCCCCCGTGCTTTCTGATGGGGAGCAGGTTAACACGTAGCTCGTGCGTCATATTTGCAGTTTAATTAAAATCAAAGACAGGCAGGAGAATAGCAGGGATGCGTTGGCTAAAGGCCACTTATCCTGCCACCCCCATGCATGCAAAGCCTCCGTTTGAGGCATCTGTGCCTCTCCAGGGACACATCCTCTGCTCCCGGACTGTGGGCAGAGCCCTCTCATTCCAGCTACCTCCTGCCCCCAGCCCTGCCATTGCCTGTGAATTAAAAGGAGCTATTCTTGCTACTTCTTTTGAAACCCAGAAGTTCCCACTTTTTCTACGAAAAAAAAAATTTATGCTAACAGGAGCCTTCGGCAAGGCACCCACCTTTGTCTTCCTGCCTCATTGCCACCTACGCAAATCAGCAAGAGCAGTGGGTGGCATTTACAGAATATCTCCCTACTGAGAAGCAAAAGCACGAGGAAGGTGGCCTAGCTACCAGAGTGGGAAATGCAGTGGTCTGCAAGCACTTGGCCTCAAATCGAAGTGGTTTATTTCTGGTAATTCAGCCACAGCAGCTTCCAGTAATGCTCATAAAGCTCCTTTCCGCTCGGGAGACAGTGGCTTCCAAGGGCCATCACAGCTAGCGTTCCAGTTTGGCTTCCTTTAAAGCATGCTGGTGGTAGGCTGAACTCAATGAGGGAGCTGAGGCTGCCCAAGATCCCACGCGGGGGACACCAGAGATTTCCTAATCGAACCCGCGAGGCACTTTTACACTATGAGTAGTGACGAGCCAACCTCATGGTCTGGCCAGTATCCACGTGTTTGGAGAACAAGGGGACAGGATGGCTTATGAAGACTGCCTGTTCCTGTCATTCCTAAGATCTGCCTTATCCAGCAGGGATTCCCAAAGACCTGCTCTGAACAGGTTGCTCACATCACCTCACTCCCACCAAGCCCAAGACAGGGCAGTCTTAGCTGCGACCAGCTGTGGCTTTACCTTACATCTGCTCTAGACCTAATGATGTCTTGCATCTGCACTGTCCCATGGGGAAGCTGGGATGTTGTCTGAAAGACATGTCATGGGGGAGTTGCAGGAACAAAACCACAGCACATCAAAGCCCAGCCTTGCCCACAGCTGTTGTACAACCAGATCCAGTGACTCCATGCTGTAAAAATGCCACCAGAGCTGCACCAAGGTAAAGTGAAGCTGAACAGGGCATGGTCCAGCCAGCTACCACAAACCTTTCTCTTGCCATGCCAGACCCAATCACTGATTGCTAGCCTGCTTCCTGCTCCTCGCCAAACAGAAACAGGAGGTCTCATCTATCATGGTGTCCTGGCTCGCTGCCACACTGGAAAACAGTAGCAGTGTCACAATCAGAGCACCAGCTCCAGTGAGGCAGCTCAGCGCAAACCATCACCTCTGCACCCCATGGCACCCCTTGCTCTGTGTGGGGTCTCTCCTGACTGCATGCGTCCAGCTCCTCACCATTGCCACAGCCAAGTACTCAGCCCTAAGAACTTGACTCTGACCAAAGTCCCTGCAGATCCTGGCTCCAGTGGCTAAAGAGCACCACCTGGGGCACTTTATAAAGCAATCGGCTAGCACTGCTTGTTGGTCATTAAAAATATTACATGTGTTCTGCACTTTATTGTTCAGCTGGGTTGGAGGGTTGCACAACCACCCCTTTTATCTGCCTGGAGTTTGGCCCCTTTGCATTTCCGCCTGTGTTCCCTTCGCCCAGGATTGAAAGCTGTGACACACCGAAGCCTCTCTGGGTTTCTCTACACCATTCATTCCACTACCATGTTGCCCCTGTTTCCTCTTTGAGTTACCAGCAAGGCCACAGTGCTCCCTTGCTTGAGGCCCTGCACTCTTCAAATTGCTCCCTGTTTTGCCTCCTGTCCTTTCATTTTGGGGCTCGGAGCTGGTCATGAGGCTCTGAACAGGGATGCAGCACCGAGACGGGGAAGGATGGAGCAGCAAGGAAAGACAAAACCTCTGCCTACAAGAGCACACCCAACAGGTACATGTAACTCTGCCTGAGCAGCATCCCACTGTGTTAACAGACACGCGCATGCAAACACACCAGGGACGCACACACGTACCCAAGCACCGCCGTTTAACAGCAGCACGCTGGTTCTAGAGCCCAAGACAAGGGATCTGCCCCTGAACCTCCAGACACCGCTTGCCATTTATCCCCCCTCCCAGGGACTCCCCAAAGCACTTGCTGCCACCCATCTTCCAAGCCTAATGTCAGGACAGGCGCATCAAGCAGGTTGTCCCAGCAGATCCTATAGCCCGCTTAGGTAGGCAAGTGCTGCTGGTTCGCTGGGGCCAGCCAGGGGCCATTGCTAGCAAGAGGAGAAGGGATCTCATTCCCAGCTGACATGGAAATTATGGGGATCAGCTGAGAGCCCATCCCCACCCCTCCGCTGCTTCAGGCTGTGCTCTGGCCTTTCCTTGGGATAGTCATTTTAATGACTGAGCATGTCTCTGAATTTCCTGCCAAGTTTCAGTCACAGGGATGGAGAGAGAGACAAATACATGCCATGCGGGGGAAAGGGGAGCGAGGCAAAGGAAGGGAGAGATAGGTTATCTTCAGCATGTCAACTGGGGAGAGAAGGGCCTAAGCAAATGAAGGCAAGCAAAGCAATGTCTACTAGCAATGGTGGCTTCTCCCCCAAGCCAGCCAAGGCCAAAGCTGGGCAGGTAGGTGCGGTGCTGCAGCAAGGGAGAAACACAGCCGAAGAGCAAAGAACCCCAATGGGGAAGGCAGAGGAAGAGAGGGAAAAGGTGAATAAGGGTGTCAGCATCTCTTTCCTCCCCACAGAGTCCTAGTAAGCAGGAGTATCTAGGAGCCTTCAGGCTTTAGACGTGAGAATTAATAAAGAACCTAAAGCCTCTTCTACTCATGCCTCTCCACCTCTCTGACCCACTCACGCCACTACCCCCACCCCACCTCGGTTTGGACTCTGGGCAAATGAGCCTTGAATTCATTCTGTCCTACTGCAGTGACTAAATTCCCGCAGGATATGCTGGAAGTGCCTCCCCAGGTCAGCTATGTTTGTCACTGTGGCATTTTGCCAAGCCAGGACCCAAGCGCAACCCAGCCTGGGCTCCTGCAGCCCACCTGCCTCCCTGTGGGACCCCACATCACTGGCCTCTAGCAGCCCCAGCACACTGAGGAGGGCAGAAAAAGCTTTTTCTTGGTTCAGGAGAGGGGGAAAAAATGGAGAAGCTGGTAAAAAGAGAAGAGCTGATGGCATCTGCAGTCACCTCTCTATGCAGACTTGGGTTCCTTCTGCCCTCAGTCCTGCAAATAGCAACAGATACTATGCGTTGATACTAATGCTAATGTTTTAATTACTGTTACTAATAACGTAACTGATATTAATAAACAGTGCTATCTGAGGACTGGAGAAGCTCCACAGCAGATCCAGTGGAGAATGAAGTCAAGGAGAAGCGAAACTCTCCCCCTCCCCATACTACATACAAGGAGAGTTACGCTTCCCACTGTTCCCCTGGTATTATTTAACCCACAGTGCAAGACTCCTCTCAAAACACTGCCGAAGTCCCCGAGTCTTGACTCACTGGGCCAAGGCCGCTCACACCCAGCTCTTCCGATGAACATCTTCCCCCTCCTGAGCACTGCAAGCTCAGCTTCATGGGTGGATACCCCACGCCTGCACTCCCCGCACCACGCTCAGCCCCCGTGCCACTGCTCCCCACCACCCTCTGTGGCCCCAAAGAGACAGAGCTGGTGTTCCGGGCTTCCCCTCGCCCCACTGGGAGCCACCGTGCCGAGTCCCCCCTCGCGGCAGTGCTGAGCTGGCCTGGAAACCACTGCGAGTGGCCAAAGAGAGGAAATTAATTCTCATGGCCCCTCTGCCACGAAGCCTGAGAAGCTAATCAGGGAACTTTATTAAAAAATAATAACGGCGATAGAAAGGGAGAAAAGTAAGCCGCCTTGGAAGCCATTCAACCGCAAGCGCAGGGAGCTCTGGAGGCCCTTTCAAATGCAAACACGAGCGAGCCTCCTCCGGGCCAAGCGGCACTCGGGGCGGGAGGTCACAGGTTATCATCCGTGCCGAGGTCCAACACCAGATCACTTCTGATCAAAACCAGCCCCCGCTGGCTCTGCTGGGAATGAAACACATCCCCTTGCTGCCTTTTGCCAGGATCAGTTCCCGCCTGAACAGCAATGAATGAAAGCGTTTCACAGAAGCTGGCAGTGCCTCTTCCCAGCAGTTCTCCTCTCTGCAGCTGGGGATTTCCAGCAGCGTGCCTGAGGCTTACCCAGACCCTGCTCTGTGGGCAGCCCAGAGCTCTCCCAGCACACGGCGATGGGGCAGGATCAGGATCATCTCAAAAGCCTTTTTTTAAATGTGTTTTTTTTTAATAGTGTTTATAAACAAAGCATCGCTCAGAAGCTCGGGGTGCACACCTGAGGCTCCCCCTGCTATCACAGAAACCAAGTGGGGCAGGTGGTCTGATGTCCCCAGAGGTACTTGCACCTTGTAATGGTACTTCCTAACCTCTCCCTCCCCAGTACCCCCTTCACCTCCACTGCTAGGAAGGGTGAGGAGATGGGGAAGTCCCGCTGATTTCCCTCTAGCCCATTCTCTGGCCGGGGAGCCATGAACAGTCCTGTCAACTTCCACCCATGCAAACAGTGAGCAGCCAGCCCTTTCCTGGGGACAAGGTTTCATGGACTCAGAAATGCTCCCCAAAGTCCAGCCTGTTCATTTGTGCAGCACCTCCCCTCCCTGCAGCAGTCCTGCTTCACTGCTGGACATCACGGCTATCCTGCACTTGTTACTAGCCTCCACCTATCTCTGACTGGGGCTGCTCTCTGGCAGTTTCCTATTGTCTTTTTGGCATCTTTCTGCTCAGGTGAGCTTGCTCAGTTTGAGGGAAAGGCTCCCCTGATTTATCCTTCCCACTCTGGCAGGTGCCCCCTGGGTCGTCATCGAAGGAGTGCTCCAGCACATCCCTTGCTTCTCTTCACACCACAGTCCTTCATCCTTCCAATGCTCACAGTTTGCATCTCTCACAGGGGATGCGTTGTCTCAGCAAAGCGTGATGCTCTATTTTCCATCACACCTGGAGTACATCACCCCATCAGTGAAGTTCTCCAGGCAGAAAAAGGCAATTCAGCATTTCCTAGTGCTGGGACACTACATTTGGCATCACCCCCTACATTTGGAATGATCTTGTCCTCATTTGGATTCACCCTGCCTGTTTCCCCACTAGCAGCTAACGGACGAAATGGGCATTTCACGGAGGCAAAGTCCCTATGGCAGAAGAAAATCTCCAGGCAGGATGATGTTCCCCTCCAGGGAGGATTTTTCTCATTCCAGGAATGAGGGAGACCCAGGCAAGAGGCGGCAGCTGAAGGGGGAGCTCAGGGACAGAAGAGGCAAAGCCACTGCAGGGAGCAGAGCTACTGGAGAAAGGGACACCACCACGGCCTGTGGGTGGCTGGGGCCTCCAGGGCTTAGCCTGCCATATGTCAGAGCCATGGCTTCAGTTGGGCCATCACCATTGTACTGGGTTTGGCTGGGACATCTCCTGTAGCCACAGGAGATAGAAACCACTTTCCTGTGTCCAGTTAGTGCACGTTGCCCTTCACGTTGATCCTGCCCATCCAGCCCCTTTCCTCTGCTCCAGCTGTCCCACTGTGCTCACCAGCAGCAGGGCCAGACCAGATCCCAGGAGCCAAAGGCACCTTCCAAAGCAGTCCTCCTGTGCCTGGCTGGGAGGGGGTTCGTCAGCCTGAGTCACTCCTGAGACAAACAGCCGGCAGCCCACCTCCCTGCAAACACAGCCGGTGCTGGGGCAGAGGGCACCGGTTCGGTGCTTCGGGTGCCTCACACACAATCCCGCCTGCAAGTAGAAGAAAGAGGCAGGGAAACCATCAGATTAAAGAAACCACAAAGCCTGTCTCTGCGTCTCCCCATCCCTGCCACCTCTGGACGGGATCGATAGGAAACCAAACATCCTGTAGACACAGAGCGTATCGCGCAGCGGGGACGGGAGCTTATCGCCCGCTTCCTCTGCGAGCCTGCCTGTACCTCCCAGGGCTCAGCCCTGCTCCCAGCTCCACGTAACAAGGAGAGGTGCAAACAAACTGCCAGCTCATGCCGACCTCTTCGCTCCCCAGGCGGCCTCCCGAGAGCAGCTCTCCTCCCCTTGCCCTCCCCGGGGCACAATGAAAGCAGGAGAAAGTGCTGCTCCTCCGCCCCGAGGAGGAAAGAAAGGTGCAGCCCACACCGTGGCAAACCCAGATGCCTTCCCAGGGGTTTGTTCCCCTCCAGGCAGCACCCGCCAGGCTCAGCCCCCAGCACCTTACTAGTGTGGCAAGGTACCGCTCTGGGCTCGTCCTTCTCCCCAGCCCCAGGGGTACCCCGGAGCGGCGCGTGGAGTTACACCAGAAGGAGGAGGTGGCAAGCATTTAGGGCAAGGGGGCTAACAGCCACTGAAGGCCACAGATGAATGCCCCAGCTAGGGGAAATTGGCATTAGGGACTGTTCTGCATGTCTTGGACACTATCTATGAGGTCTTCCCTTGCAGTCTCTGCTTTCCTTTGGACCAATCCTCACATTTTTAAAGTCACAATCCCAGCACATGTCCATCACTATTTCTGTTATTTCCACCATGCGGTCCATTACACAGCTGGATGTCTTGGAGGCAGCTCTCGTGGCTAAATTGATGCATGCATCATCAGGGCTGGGAGTTTTCATCTTGAGGGAGAAGTGAAGTGACAGAGGTCACTGTGCTGCCTCTGTTAGGTTAAATGTGAATTTGTCTGGGGCTCTCCTGGAAAATTGGTCACCTGGGAGCTATGAAGTGCCTCCAGGGACATCTGGACAAGGCAGAGGAAGGCTGAGAGGGGAGCAGAGAGCTCACCCACAGACCGGGAGCGCCTCTGAAGCACTGAGGCTGAATAAACCCCATGAGCAAGTTCTCCTTTTGCCCAAGGACACCCTCCCAAGGGAAAACACATGCACAGCTAGGTCCTGGAGGATAGGCTGCACCAAAAGCCACAAGCCAATCCTTTGCCTTCACCTGCAGGCAGAAGACATATTTACACCTTTCAATGAAAACCCACCAGGTTTCCCCTTCCCTCTGCAGCCCACTCTGCCCGGCAGAAGGGGCCAAGGTGGAGATGCTGAAGTGGCTGCCCTGGTCCCTTCGAGCTCTTTGCGCTCCTCCACCCTGCTCCTGGGCTCTGGGAGATTATTATCAGCCACAGGTGACCCCCAGGTTAGTTCCTGCCACCCACCAGGCTCCTGCCATCCCCCACCCATTACCAGCCTCCTCCCTCCTCAGGGGCAACTTGGCTTTCCAGACCCCCCTGCAAGTTTGTCAGGGATGCCGGTACACACAAGGGGTGGTGGGAACCCTAACCGATAGCCCATGACACACTAATCCTGGGATTAGCTGGAGTTCAGAGGTTAATTACAAAGGTGCGGAGAGGAAGAGGCAGAGAACAGGGGCCAAGGGAAGACCCAAAATGATTCCTCCGTCTAAGCACCAAACCTGGACCCAGGTTGGCTGCAGTTTGTGAAAGACAGTGTGAAGGAGGCAATACTCTGGGAGGACATGATCTTCCATCTGGGGTCGGAGGTGCTAATCCCCCCCGATTTCTGACCCACCTCCGAGCCAGCGAGTGTCCCCCAGGTCCCATCTTATAAAACTAGCACAGCCCTTCCCACATGGGGGTGAGGAAACTAAACCCGCTGGAGACTGTGCACAGCTCTAATACAACCCAAGCCATGCAGGAACATAAAATGGGGACGTGCAGGGCAGATATTTCAGAGGGGAGGTGGCAGGATTTACAAATCTTCCCACCCAGACTGATTTCTCAGACATCTCTGCGGCAGAGAGAGGCATCACACAGGGAGACCTGAATGGGCTCCCAAGCGGGAAGCAGCGTAAACGCTTCAACCTCAATTCATTATCAGAAAACATCGCTAATTTGCTCCAGCACAACCCTACTAAGTGCGGTTTTCTGGCTTCCAGGCCGTGAAGTAGCTATCTCCACAGGACACCGCTCTTGGATTAAGAAGATTTACCCACCCGCTGAGAGCTGCCCGGGTGCCCAGCGTGGCAGAGGCAGCCCTGTGCCACCCGCCGAGCCCTGCTGATCGCAAGGGGAAGAGAGGGACAGTGGAGGGTCCCTCCCCAGCTAGGGTCTCCAGGCAGCAGCCCCCGGGGAGTTGTGCTGTCGGCCCACCAACAGGTTCCTGGCGCGCCCCTTGCCCGCCCCATCACTGCCGCATCCCCAGGGCTTTCCTCGGGGATGTCATTAGTCAGAAACTGTGGCATATGACCACACATCTGGAAGGAGTTAGATGACGAGAGCCTCTGCCAGCTGTCTTCGTTTAGGTTTGTTCATACTTGGAAGTGCTCTGCAGCGTGATCTGTAAAATAAAAAGTTGTGCTGATTGACACGAGTTGAGGGTTTCCTCCAAGGCGCTCCCTGCCCCCATCACCTCCGCCCGGGATGCTAACATTAGTACTTTTACATCTTGAAGGCCGGCTGCTGCGTACCGTGGAGGAGACTGTGTAAGAATAATGACGGCGTGGCAGTCAACCATCACCTTTCTTCCTGCCAGAGCATGGCCAGCAATGTCCCCCCCCGGCTGACACCAGGACAGCCCCAGTGACACCACCAAGCCTCATCACCCAAGGGGGACCTGGCGGGGCTTCGGCACGATCCCGCTGGGAAGCCAGGGCCTGTCCCTTGGGAACTCCACCCCATGCAGAGTGCTGCAGTGCAGGGCGGTCCTGTGGGCTCTGGGGCTGCCGGTTCCTCCCCCACCCCCATTTCAGTATGTGAGGGTCCTCTGGTCCCCTTCCCAAGTCCCAGCAACCCCCTGAGCTCATGCGTTTTGTTCTGCTGGCAGAGGGAGAGGGAGGAGAGCCCCCCACTGCAGGGGCGAGGTGGGGTCTGGCCTCCCTCCAGCCCTTCCCTCAGACCTCCACATGCCGGACGGGGGCAGCTGGGCAGGTAGCACTGCCTCTGCTCTAAGGAAGGAGATGGGGAGGGTGACACCGGTGCTGCGGGGCACACCGGGCGCAGGGTAACACGGCAGCGAGCACACTGGCAACCGTGTATCAGTAGGGATGTGCACCCTGTGAGACCACAGCTCAAGCATCCCTCACCCATGAGTTTAGCCTAAATATCCCAGGTACCTGCAACACCACTGAGCTCAGGAAGGGCTGCAGAGCTCACTGGAGAAGCAGATGGGAAGCTCGGGGACCTCCCGTTTCCACACCTCGCACCAGTTTCCCACCTGAAGCTGTTTCTGCAGTTTTGCCTCTGGGTGCAGCAGAGATTAAGGTCTGGGGTCAACCAAAGGAGACTATCAGGAGAGCGGTGTCTAAGCTTCACCAAATCTTCATGGATTTGTCAACAAACAAATTGGGATCAGCTGTTCCCAATCTGATAATCCAAGTCCCACACACGCAGCCAGAGGCTGCTGGGAAAACAGCTGATCTGTTTTAGGATCGCCCAGGGTTGGATCCTTCCTACAAAAGATGAAGCAGCAGCAGTCAACTGTGGATATACAGCTCTTCCTAAGAAAAAAGATGCTGCTCTGCAGGGAGGTGGGGAGATGTGATGCTGGGAGAGTATGTACCCCTGCAAGAGTGCCGTGCATTTGCACAGCCTCCCTTAGCTTCTGCAGGGCACGTGTGACCTGCCCAAAAGCAGCACGGGGTGTTCACAACAGACCCTGGGCAATGGTCTCGTCTACGTGATACACGATCTCCCAGTGAGGCTGCCAATGCTGGGCCCCAGCCAAGGGATCGCATTGCTAAGGACATGTCTTCAATTAATGTCTTTTTTTTCCCCATTTTGCTTAAAATTGGGGTTGAGCTGCTTATAAACAGATGTGTTGGGGCAGCCAAAATATTTGCCTTTCTGCTGGCTGCTTGTTTGGCATCCATGCCTGGCCAATGCTAAAATACTCTCTCCTGCCACCCGCAGTGAGTGAGAAGCAGCTCAGGAGGTGGGGTGGGCACCTCCATTCAAATACCCAGAGAGCCAAATCCAGTAAGTTCCCTGCTGCCCCCATGTCTCATCCGCATCTCCCACGCCATGCTCCGTATGTGGTGCCTGGGTGGAAGCATGGGAAAAGAGAAGGGAGTTTCTCCCCTGGGCAGTGCATCGTCCGGGGAAGGGTCCAGCGCTGGGTGGAGCGGACAGGAGGTCGGGGAAGGAGCAGTCATGGCGGTGACAGGGCAGTAAGCAAAGCCCTCCCGCAGCACCCTGCTGCTGCACACAGCAAGCACCACTCACTCTGCTCACCCTGCAGCCCCTGCATCCAGCCCACACCGACAGCGCCCAGAGAAGCAAGCCCTTCATCAAAGGGGTTGCAGTGGCCCCCGCCGGGGTGTCACAGCCCCATACAGCCCCAAGTCACCCAGGGATTTTTCATACACCCACTCGGCAGGGGAGCAGCGCCAGGGGTTGTCCACCCTGAGGAGGGAGATGGCTTCAGAGACACCCTGAACTTCAGGAAGAAGTAAGGATGCACTTGGGCAAAAGACACCACACCGGGAGGTGCAGGACAGCCAGCACCCTCTGTCCCTGCACTCACTGCGGGGACGGACGCCACAAAACACAGCAAAGCGCCTCAGGGAGTTCCACCCACTCAGGGACATTCTCAGCCCTGGCTTGTCCAGAAACGTGCCCTTGGAGACAGTTTCCAGCTGCCTGCAAGGAGGCTTCTCCACACGCAAACGCTGGGAAATGCCCCTGCTCGCAGCCAGGACCCGACCCCTGTGATTCAGAGGCCGGGTGGCCAGAGGGACAGTTTACGTGCAGGCGCTGATGAAGGCATGCAGGCGCACCGCTAGATCTGCTGCGTGCCTCGGGAAGGAGCCGGGCTGCGCAGCGTGCAGACGCCCCGTGACTCAGAGCAGCCTCGCCAGCCCGGCGTCAGGATCAGGCTGCAGCTGGGGAGCCCGCCAGCATCACGGACACGGGGGAAACCTCTGCCTGTCTCGTCCTTTCCTTAAGAGGCATAAGGAATAGCATCGCACTGTCCCCTCCTCCTTCCTCCCCGTGCAGACACACATTTGCGCTGGCAGAAAACCGCAGTCAGTTTTGGGAATGAGGCTGTCTCCACAGATTTCAGCCTCCCAGCGTGCTCTTGCCACCTGCAGAGTTAAATGCAGCCCCCTGCCCTCACAAGTGCTCTCACCAAAGCTCCCAGAGCCTGACACGCCAGCTTGACTCTGCAACAAGCTAATAACCAGTGGAGAGAGCATTAAACCAACTGCTCCGGCTCAGCAGCCAGATCCACCCCTACTCAGTCATGCACCTGGACACCCATCCATGATGCAGACAACCGTTTATGCCAAGGCTTTCAGGCTACAAACAGCGCTAGCACATCCTCTGGCCCTGAGCCTGAGAGGCCACGGTGGGAGGAAGACATTTCAGCGTTGCAAGCTCCTGTCCCTTTTGCAAAGTAATAACCCAGTTGGGAGAAATGCTGCTGTGGGTTCACCCCAACCCCAGGCTGAGCCTTCCCTGCCTCCTTCCATCATTTTTTTCCCTCTCCTGTTTCCCAGGCTCCTCCTTCCTCACTCATCACTGCCTGGGTCCAGATACTCAGGACAGACCTGGATACCAAAGGACAAAACACACTGCTCAGGTCAATCCCTGGATGCCATCAGCAGCTATTTGGGTCGCACTCAGGAGCTTATTCTTGCTGGTGGCTTATACAGCCACCGTACCCTCAGCCCCACAAGATGAGGTGTCATGATCCTGAGGAAGAGTGACATTTTTACACTGGCCACTTGACAAATTGTTTGAGACTAGAGTAAAATTCACCTCTGAGCCAGCAGCCCACAGCTCAGCACTTCAGCGATGGATAGAAAGCCCTTACCCAAAACACGAGGGTCAGGAGCTGACCTGGGAACATGTCTCTTGCTATGCTTTCATATAGGTTTTTTGAGTTTGGGTGCCAACTTTTTGGACTCCTACTTCTAAGCTTTCCTTGATCTCTGTAGGCTTCAGTGTCTCTGCTACACTATTTCGTCTTCTACCATTTCCCTGAAGCAGGACCCAGTCTCAGCTGGTCTTGTCCTCCAGCAGCAGACCTGAGCAGACCAGATAACCCAGTGCTCCACCTCAGAGACAAGCGAGTAAGTTTCAACAGCAGTTTAGACGCCAAACTCCCCTGTGGGTCTGGCTTGCAGTGTCCCCCAGCTGGAGGTCTGCTCTAGACCTGATATTCAGACTCTCAGCTGCCCTGGAGTTTCTTGCAGCTCCCAAAGACTCAGCATATGGGGACCTACATTTGGCAGTGGATGAATCCAAACAATAAGAGATGGGAGTCAGAGGCAAGGAAGAAACAGCAGGTGGTGGGACATGCTGGTTGAAGACATGCTGGTTGGCACCTGTGGTCAAGCTGGTCAGAAGTGCAGAGCCAGAGGGTTAACATGGTCCATCTCAGACAGACACAAGCGCAACACTGAACTCCTCCTCGCTGCGCAGGCTGCACAGCAGCCCAGTGCCACCAAGCGTCTGAAGTTCAGGTAGGCTGGTAGGCGAACATAAAGCAAGGCCTGGCAGCTGTATTGCAGATGCCTATGGTAGCTCTGGCTGCATAAACCCCACATGAGATTAGGCTGGGGGTTTCTGCAAATAGTAAGGGGCACATTCACACAGCAGAGACGAGATGTTGGTAACCTGGCATCACTTGTGGACAGAAGCCCTCAGGTGACAGCAAACATGTCAGGCTCCAGCCCCATGAAGGAGAGGAGTCAGCACAGGGTTCATCCCTGTGGCATGATGTCCACATAGCTCCCCGCCCCTTCCCTTCACCAAGGTCTTGCCTCCACTCCTCTGCCCGTGAAAGGCCAAGAAGAGAGGACAATGGTGTAGCAGCCTCAGTCACAGTACTATACCCCAGCGACACCCTGCAGCCTCCTAACTACCCCGTCTAAATGCCGCAGCCTATAAAACGGGTTTCCAGCAGTGCCTGAGGGGGTTGTGGCTGGGATCCATCCCTTCATCAATTAGAGGGTCTGCCTCTCCAGTCCTCCCAGTCCGACATGTCAGGACCAGACATTTCCCCCTTGCTGTCCAGCCCTTAAGCTCTTAAGTGTGTGAGTGCAAAGGGGTGAGCTGTAAAGGTGCAAAAGACATCCGTGCTGATCCCATGGCTGGGCCAGCACCATCCTTCAATGGATGGGCCTTCGAAGAAAGGGCTACAGAGCCTAGGAATATTCAGTTTCTCGCCTGCGCTTCAAATCACTGTGGGCTCTCTCCAGAGCCCACCAGCAAAGACATGGGCATGTTGTGAGTGTGCCCCACAGCAGCACATCTGTGACCCAGCTGTGCACAGCGGGCAGCACTGGCAGCATCTAGAGCCTCCCGAGGGGAGAGGAATCGCCAGCCCATGTGTGCTGCATGGGCTACCCCTCTGACTCTGAGCGAGGACCTGGTGCTCTCCCTCCAGCCTTTGAGGCAGGAGCTGGCTGGTCCCCTGTCGATGATCCCCCCTCAGCAGGGCTTTGCGTCCAGATGCTACCACACAGGAGCATCCAGTGAGGAGGGAGGATGGTGGCAAGGCCTTGCTTGTTCCCTGGTCACCACCAGCTCACTCACTGCCTTGTCATGGTGCCCCAGACAGGTTGACCTCCCGTGAGTGTTCCCCCCCAAACACCCATCCAGATGAATTCCTTTCCTCTTAGCAGAAATGTCTCATGATGCAACAAGATTTCCCTTGTTTCATCAGTACCTGAGATTTAGGGCTTTGATTGCCCAACACTCGTCTGATGGGCTTGAAAGGAGGGGGAGGGAGGTCGAGCCGGTGTCCTCAGAACTGATGAGTATCATCCCAAAACAGCCTCGAGCATGCCATGAAGGTCTGCCCCGAGTCATTCCCTGTTGAACTCAACACAGTCATACAGTAAACATCCCAATCTTCAACCCAGCAACGTCAGACGCCGAATGTCCCGATTGGCTGCTCACGCACGCTACTCATGTATTACTAGAGAGCACTTACATCTTCATCACAGCGTCAGAGTGGGACTGTATTTTTCCAGTCTGTTGTGAGTCAGTGGTGAGCAAGTGGGGGCGTGTGGACTGTGTCCGGTGATGGTGTGACAGGCCTACGCACGTCTGGGGGAGTAATTAGACGCATGGCCACACTGTAACCTCAGCCTTCCTCTGTGGTCCCACACTCAACCTGGAAGCCAGAGACCCAGAGCAGAGCCTGGCCTCGCTGACCCCAGGTCGGGGAGAGCTCTGGTTTGGGGACATCGCTGGGGTGAGAGATACTCCAATGTTCACTTCAGCCCTCACTGCCCAGTGCCTTATAGGCAGGGCGAATGGCGGTGAGATGATGCGAGGGGAAGGATGCTGGCAAGGCTCTCGGTTCCCAAGGCCCAGCACCACACCCCGCGGTGCGTGTCCACAGAGCGCACCGTTCCCAGCCCCGACCGCCCCTGTCACTCCTCCCGGACCCTCAGCTCAGCGGCACGTCGGGCAGGGCATCATTCGGGCCCCTCACTACAAGAAAGACATGGAGGTGTTGGAGTGTGTCCAGAGAAGGGCAACGAGGCTGGTGAAGGGCCTGGAGCACAAGTCTTATGAGGAGCGGCTGAGGGAACTGGGGTTGTTTAGCCTGGAGAAGAGGAGGCTGAGGGGAGACCTCATCGTGCTCTACAACTACCTGGAAGGAGGTTGTAGCGAGGTGGGTGTTGGTCTCTTCTCCCAAGTAACTAGCGGTAGGACGAGAGGAAATGGCCTCAAGTTGCGCCAAGGGAGGTTTAGATTGGACATTAGGAGAAACTTCTTTACTGAAAGAGTGGTCAGGCCTTGGAACAGGCTGCCCAGGGAAGTGGTTGAGTCACCATCCCTGGAAGTACTTAAAAGACGTGTAGATGAGGCCCTTAGGGACATGGTGTAGTGGACATGGTGGTGTTGGATTGACGGTTGGACTCGATGATCTCAGAGGTCTTTTCCAACCTTAATGATTCTATGATTCTATCTCCCAGTGGGTGTAGCCAGTGGGAAGCACAGGCATGCTCAGCTATGGGAAGTGAGGCCCCATTCCTCAGGAGTCCCATGCCGGCCAGGCAGAGATGACATCCACAAAAATTTGCTCTCTATTTGTAAAAGACTCTATCTCTTTCCTTTACCTTTCCACAACCCCCATGTCTCTCTCCCCATCTCTGACAGCCCTCCTACCTGCACTCCCAAGGAGGAGGCTACGATAACAGCAGATCTGGATAATATCACTTCTCTGATGCCCAGAAAGCCTTTGGTATGTTTGCTAAAAGAGCTGTCTCAGGGTAGCTGCAGCCCGGGCTCAGGCAGGCTGAGACACGGGGGAGGTTTTCTGCCGCCCAGAGCTCCGATGGGGAAGACAGGGATTCTCTAGGCTGGGTGAGGTAAACTCCAGGGGTGAGATGGGGTGCAGCTGCTGGGAAGCGGTGGGGGCAGCCGCCCAGCGCAGCAGGGGAGTCCTCCCAGATGAAGAATGGCTGTAGCTTAAGAAATGCAAGGTTTTCCCATATTTCCCTACCACTGCGTTTTCTATCCCACCTAACGTCAGACCTTGGGGAACACGCAAGGACCAGGACCACCGCAGGCAGCATCAGAGTGAACTCACACACCCTCTAGCAGGGCCACCATCACCCACCAGTTCACACCAGCAAATGCTCCTCCCCAGGGGGCCAAAACACCACCAATTTTCTGCAGGGAGGGCTGCTGCAGGGCCATGGGATGGATGCTGCCTCCTCCCCAGTTCTGCCAACGGGAAGAGCAGGCAAACCCAAATCTGTAAACAGCCCACATCCATTTTGAAAAATCCCTTCATCAGTGTAACAAATCCTTCCTAACAACATATATCAAGGATATCTGTGCTCCCATGCTCCGTATCAAAGCTAAGGCCTCTTGGCAAAGCCAGGCTGGGCTGGCAAAACCTGCTTGGCTATTATGGCCTGGCGCAGCCAGGGACCTTTGGTTGGGGGTTTCACACTATTGTCTTTCAGCAGCTCTTTAACACACAAAACATAAAAGCAGAGAGCTGCTCAACCTCTGCTCTTCGCAGAGGAAGCAGGAGTGAGTGTTTGCAGGCTGCTTTTAGGGAGGACGAGCCTACTCCAGCCCACCCCAGCCCAGCCCAGCCCTCAGCCCTCCCCTTCACTCATAGCCAGGGAAAGGGCTCGCCGGCCCCAGCTGTCTCTCCACCCCAGCTACCTCGCCAGATGTTGGCCATTAACAGGGACCGGCATGAAGCAGGGCTGGCCTCTGGGAGCAGCCTCCATGTGCTGTTAGCAGTACGTCTGTGTGAGCAAGAGCGTGCATGTGCAAGCCAGCATGTGTGTTTGCAAGTGTGTCTCCGAGGGCTGCGGTAACGTAGCCGCTCCTTTGGCCCGCTGCCAGAGGTGAAACATCTTTCTCGCACACGCACACTCTTACACTCTTGGCTTTTTGCTCACCCTTGCCCCCTCGCTGTTTTGCAAAGCCCTGGACCCAGCTGACTCAACAGCTGAACCACCCGGAGGCCTGCAGCTGGAGGTCTCCCTCCCCCCCGGCCACGTTCACGTCCAGCGCACACCGCTTTCCCGGCGCGTGGAGGTGCCAGCCTCTGACGCGGCTTCCGCCGTCCCCATTCGGCTCGCTTGCTCTTGTCAGCCCAGCTCAGCCTCACGCACACAAAAAGTCCAGCTTTCTGATTCATCTGCCATGGGTCCCGAGGAAAATGAATCCTCAGCTTTCATTTTCTGAGGATGGAGTGGGATCTGTTTACTCAGGGAGGCAATGAAGTCATTTTTTTCTCGTTTACGCCAATAGCGGAAAACCATTTCAAAGGGAAAGGACTGGGTTCGGAGCTGGCCTCAGACAAAAGCTGAATGAACCCAGACCAGAATCAAAGGCAAACAAAGTTCCTGGGTGGCTTGTCCATAATACTGATAAGTCCTGACCCACGTTCTCTGCTGCCACAATCAGAAAAAGACTATCCGTTATGGATAGGGCTACAGTCTATGAATCCTGGCTCCTCGTTCCCTCTCCTGCCCACCCAACCTCACCCCCTCCCACTGCTGGGACATGATTTCAGCAGTCCTGCCTCCCGGGAGCCTGCTTCATCCATTAGGTCAATTCCTTTCCTAGAGTTGGAAGGGGAGCCCTGGAGTCCTGCTCCGGTCATTTGGCATCAGTGTTTGAAAGAGCTCTTGTTCCTCCCACTGAACCCAGCAGGGGCTGCGGAGGCGCCTGGGATAAAGAAAAAAGCAGGGTTGACTTCATCCATAAACACTGCCCCTTCAAAACATGGAGACAGGATCCTCAGCTCGTGCCCAGCTCAATGCCAGGTGGATCTGAGGTCAGGTACATCTCAGAAGGATGGAGGAAAAGCCTTTGACCTAAACTGAATCTACAATAACGTTGTCTCTAATGTAAGGTTTTTTTCTCCTCAAAGCTTTGTCTGGTCTTAAGGTCTTCACCATTTGGCATTTGCACGTTGCAGCACAGCTCCCCAGCAGATGCAGCCAGAGTGCATCAGACGCTGTGTGACTGCTTAGGAAGACGAGCAGAGGCTGTTGCCTTCCTTGCTGCAGGACCGACGGCAACCACTGCTCCCACTGTTCAGTTGTGAGGAGCAGCACCTGGGAGGTGGCTGGTAAAGTCCAGCGGCTGATAGCTTCAGCATTTCCACAGTTTTCTTGGCCACAGTGGGTCAGTGGTCCTAGGGGTGGCCCCAGCTCCCACATGGGCCTCTGCATACAGCAAAAAAAAAAACAGCAGAGAGCGCAGAGCCATGGACAATGTATTTATGAGAACCTGTGTTGCTAAGCAGACATGCAGCTGGGATTCACACCAGTTGAAGTCTCCTTCATTCCCCCTTGGCTCTGTTCCCAGATATAATGAGTTGTACTCAAGGAGCTGAAGGTTCCTGCTGCCAGATTTGCATCCAACAGAATAGGCGTGGGGGCGATCCATGGTCATGTAACCCCCCAGGACTGGAAATGTCATCATTGACTTCACTGGGTGCATTTCACTGCTCTCCAGAACCCCATAGAGCGACTCACTGACATCATTCCTATGGCCGGGCTTGGCAGAGGCGGTGGGGATGAGGCCCACAACAGCCAGCAGGCCGGGGATGGTCTGCATGGTTTCCATATGTTAATTCTTTCTCGGGACTCTATCTTTGCTGCTCAAAAGCCTCAAGTGCCCTCTTTAGCTCACCGGTGCAACAACCGTGACTGCTGCTGTGTATGCAATTTCAACAGATCCGCAGCGAGACACCCTGGCTAATGGGGCAACTGACTGGAAATCCTTTACCTGCTTCTGCTATAGGCAAAGGGAAATGAAATGAGTCATCCACACAGAGCCCTTCCTTTTTGTTGAGTTGGCTATGAAATGTAAGATTTTCCCCGCTGCTGAAACACTTTCAACAAGACACAGCAGGATTTTGGACTGTAGACACATTTGTGTTTCCCCAAAGGTACCTGGACAGTGGGCAAGTGGGCCGTACAGGCACATGCCAAGGGATGGGCAGAGGGGAAGGGGAGAGGAGGAGGGACAGCTGGAGAAGCACAACAGCAGAGCACTGCTTCAAAAATGATCAGCAGAGAAAGAATAATGGTCGCCATTATTAATTAACATCATTACGTCCCAACAGTTGAGGTCCACAGCATCCATAAAGCAGACTGGGGGTCACAAGAAGCTTCCTCCCAGTAACACTTCTTTCCAAAAGGAAAGATTTGACTTTATCTGGAGCAAAATGCACACACCAGACAACAGTGTTGTCCACAAGTAGCCAATGAGAGTGGCTCTGCATCTCAGCACTCTGTCTTTTGACAGAGAAAAATAAAGGCTATAAGTAACATACCAAAAAGGATAAACGTAACTTGCCCTAATGAGCAAGAGAACTAGCTCCTCAAATAGACTAACGAATTAAGGTGTGTGCACACAATCACAGAGCAAGATGTGTTTGAAATGAGGAGAGATTTCATCGCGGTTTGGAAACTGAGACGGTGAAGACTTCCACGCACAATCTTGGTCAGGACACTATGAACAGGGCTTTACTTTCTAATGAAAAATACCGCTGGAGGCCTCACTGATGAAGAGGAAGATCACAGGTCTGTTATCTCAGCCGGAAGACAGCACTTCCTACAGCCTAGTTTCTCCTGGCACTAGGATGTGCCATTGGGTTCAGCAAGGGAAAGTGCCAAATCTTAAATCATCAGGACTTCCTGCTCACTCCACAATGACTCAGAAGATATCTTTCCAACATCTATCTACTTCTTGTTTCCCTTTTCACCACGCTGTTCGTATTAGATATGGGTAGTCAGGCAGAAAATATTACACAGCCTGATTTCTGTTACCTGGTGTTTCAAACTAAAGCTCCTTTGTTTTTTCACTTGCATATACTAGTAGGCAAAATGTTTACTGGTAACTTTGCAGTGCATTTATTTCTCTATGAGATTCAGCTGGTGCAAGATGATTTCTGGTGCAGATTCTCTTCTGGGAAGAAGACTGACATGTCTGGACTAGACCTTATCTCATATTTGTCAGTAAGCTTTTTTTGTTTAATTGGAAAAATATCAATTCACCAGAAATTAACCTTTCCGTGGAAACTTATTAGGGCTGACCGATCACACAGGTCAAGGTTAGGTACTCGAGAAGGATGTGGGAGACCCAGATTCATGGTCTGCATCAAATGGACCAGAAAGCCTGATTCATTACACTGCTGCGGTTCCTTTGACAGGATGAGGCCTGTGCTCAAATCCCTTGCCTAATGGATATTGAATCCCTTACACAACATGAAACAGCTCTCTTGGGAGGAGGGAGAGCAACTCCACACAGACACTCGCAGGATGGGGAAAATGTCCAGGATGCCAAAGACTGAGACCTCAGGCCCTCCTTTAAGCCAAGCAAATATTTAAGCAGCTTTCATTTACAGTATCTTCAAAATACTGTGTGCCACATTGACCACAGTGCTCTGGGTGGCCACTGTGCTCACTATTACTGCATCGATCCTCGCCTGTCAATCTGACCTGAAGCACCGTTCATGTGTCCTTTCACTCAAGGGCATCAGTGAGGACAGCTGAGCTGCTCCCAAAGCACAGACCCAGTTGTTAAAGAGCTGAAGCAAAGCGCTGAACTCCTGCAGAGACCAGCCAGGTGCCCACTACAAGGGTAGTCAATGGTGACCACAGGAGATGTTAAAAACTGTCTGGGCAGCCAGTTGATGAGCCACCTCATTGCTGAGAAAACAGTGGGACCTAAATCTCCTATAGAGCCAAAGTTCCTGCTGGCACCTCCAAAAAGCAGCTGGGATTGCAGGTGCTCCAGGCTGCCCGCTGGAGACCCCTCTCCTCACAGGCCCTGGACAGTCCCTGTAGGCAGCACCCAAGCTGTGTCACCCAGAGGCCCCACGAAAGTACTTTGCCTCATCCTCCCCCCAGACCCCATTGCCTAAGCAGGTCCCTAAGCTGGTAAGAAGCCGGCATCTCCAGGAAGACTGAAAAACAAGACAGACTGGAGCAAATAAAAGCCACGCTGCATACCCCCTCCTCTTCTCTCCAGCAGAAAGCACATGGTTCTGGTCCACAAGCCACATCCTGGTCCTTCAGCCCTCAGTGTCCCAGCACTCCTTATCAGGAGCACGGCCCCCACCACAAACCATGCTCCACCCCCACCAATAGCCAATAACCCTGACTCCCAGCCAGCCACAACAGCCTGACGGGTCAAGAACTAAATAATAATCCCCTGGGTTTTCCCAAAGCTCAGACCTTGTGTCTTTTTCTCTATCAACCTACACCTGATGGTGTAAGAGGCCACCTTTGGAGCTGGACACCAGCTGTGGGTTCATTTTGCATGGGGAAACCTCACTCTCCCAGCTGCAGGGCCCCAGAGACTCTGCCTGCCTGCAGCAGCCCTGCGGTCGGGCACGTGTTTGCCATCCTGTGGGAAACTTGGCTATCAGGAGAGCTTTGCCAGCTACTCCCAGCTGCTCCTTGGCAAAGCTACTTTCTGGAGGAAGGAATTCCCCATTGTTAGCTGGTTGCCATAGGCTAAGGAGGGCTATACTTTCCCGGCACTCCTCCTGCTCTTCCTCCCGACTCCCAGGTGCTAGCCCTCGCCCAGCCGGGGAGCAATCCCTCGCTGCCCTGCTTCAGGGGCAGCGGCTCCTGGGCTACAGTACCAGCCCTCCTGACTGCAGAAAGGCTCTGTGCAAGGCAGCTACCCCCGGCTCTGCCCTCCCCAGCCAGCCCCATCCAGTTCTAAAAGCCCTGTTGGCAGAGTGCCTCCTGGCTCCTGAGAAAGTATCCCCTCAGGGGCTGCTCCTAATTGGTGGTTTCCTCCTCTTTCTCTTATGTCGCTGCGTTTTGCTTCCTAGCTCATATTTTATAAGGCTGGTTTTTAATAGGTTGTGCAGGCTGCCAGACCTGAGTCTACCTTCAGACTTCTACTACTGGGAGAAAACGTCCTGTCTGCAAACCAGAGGATAGCCGTGGCTTTGTGTCTGGATGCAGACAGGGCCAGTGGGCCCACCCAGAGGCCAGTAAGAGCTCTAAGCTTTGAGGCTTCAGGCCTTCAACAATTTTGGTAGTGCCCAAGTATCACAGTGATGGGCGCTGTAGCCCAAAGAAGACAACCTGGAGGTGGTTTCCAACATGCACTCCTGACATCTCCTAACCCATGGTATAGTGTATGTGATGGGCAGGTGAGATCTTCATGGGCTGTAAACAGCCTGAATATTACCTTCCTGTCATTGCTACATCCTCCTTCTCCAGGGGATTACCAACTAAGACAGGGAATAGACAAACCCAAAAACAGCACTGCCTGAAACAGAGAGAGATTTTACTGCGGTATGCCCCAAGGTATGCTGAGGAAGGATGACTGGACACAGGTAATTTGCCAGGACATGACAAACACACAGGAGGAGCCACCTTCTTCCTTCAGTGGGACAGGCATAGAAGACAGAAGCTTGCAGACGCAGCATTCTCCCCTCCCACTGCCTTGGTTATTTGTGCCCCCATCCTGCCCCTGAGAACCTGCCTGGCCTCCCCTGAAAGACAGGAAGGACACTGTTGTCTCCAAGGCTCCTTTGGTCCTTTCTTCCCATGCGGGGACTTGTGGTGTGGTCTGCAGTCTGCGCAGCAGAGTCGATGTACCGAAGCTGAACACCCATCACACAGCAGAGGCAGCATCTTTCTCCTCACCCTGAGAGCAAGTTCTGGCTCTGGCAGGGCTGTCACAGCAGCAGGACTTCCGTCCACCCCAGGTGAGCCTCCACTTGCCTGAACAGCCAAACTCCACACCCAGGGAGCAGGCAGGGATGGAGGCACATGGCTATGGTTGATCAAAGCCACAAGCTATTCTCCAAGAGGAAGCCCAGGCTAAACTCTGCAGTGGCACCTGCAGTCCTAGTCCCTGAAGGCAGACTGCGGTGAGGAGGAAGCCAAAAAAGCCCCACACAAGCACAGACAAAATCTTCCCTCCCTCGTTCCGGCAGACCGGCTCCCTTGCCAGCTGCTCAGCTCCTCATCTCCAAATTCCCACCAGCTCCTGGGCATGAGCAAATCCACAAGTTATCAAACATCACCTGCCTCTTTGCTCAGATCCCAACCAGGGAGCCGTCACCCCTCACTGCTCCCACCCCTCACCCTCATCAGTCCATTGCTGATTGGAAGGTTTCTCCTCTCTGAGGAGCCCACACACGGTGTGACTACTGAACCCCACACGTGGCTGGCAAGTCATGAGGGGCTGTTTGTGCTCCCGCTCCAATTTGCAGAACTGGCCAACATACCGTGAATTACGAGTGTCAGATATCACAGGCACATCTCCAGCTGGATTTTCCATTCAGAGGGGAGGTATTGGTTCAACAAACGGCAGCAAGTGTAAGAAAGAGGGGTGACTGTCAGAGAAGGGTCAGGGCTTGATCCCCTGCGTCCATCCCTCCTCCTCACTCACTTTTGAGCTGAGGATGGCTTGCTCTGAAGTGCATGGCCTGTCACTGCCTGCCGGTGAATATTCAGGCAGTCTATCTCGCATCTCCGAGCCTTTGATCCTATTAGCATACAAATGACCTCGGAGATAAGGGGCAAAGGAGGGTGACAGAGGCAGGATTGTTTCTAGAGAGAATGGTGTGCCCTCTGCTTTCCCATGGAGAATCGGGAGTGCCGAGTCCCTTCCAAGCCACTGGCCTTGTTGTGCTCTGGGGATGAGCCCCACCACCGAGCCTGGGCACCAGGTCACCAAGAAGGAGCTCTCAACTCAACCCTGTGAATGGCAGAGCAGGGTTTATTTAAGTGTGAGTTATCAGTAATCGCTGCACGCGTTATAGCAGAGCATAGTGGTTCCAGTTGAAGTCACGGTTTGCAGGCACAAACATACATGCACAGAAGCTCACCCCTGCCACAGAGCTTAGAGTCTAAAGAAGAGCAGATGCTGATGCAAAAGCAGCAGGGAACAGACCAGAGGCTGGCTCAGTCCAAGCTGAGTGCCTCAGCTATCAGGTAACACATGCAGGGAGGAAAAAACACTGGGGGGAAGCAGGGTCTGTAAAAGCAAGCAGGTAGTGTCCATGGGAGACTCAAGCAAAGAGATTCACTGGCACAAACCCCCAGCACCATGCATTCTTGCAACCAGAAGGCATCCTGATGAAAGCATACAAAATACTCACAAAGAAAAAGACAACTGGGGGTTGCTGTTGTCCTTGGACACACAAAGGGGAACAGATACTCAATAAGATGAAGAAGCAACCAGTCCAAACTTCATCAAAGTAAGTAATTTCCTTCACATCATCTGCAATTGGACTAAGCCATCCCTAACACAAGAAGATGAGGAGGCCAAGAACTTAGCAAACCTTACAAAAAGATCAGACAATGATGTGTAAGAGAAGGAAAAAAAAGCATAATAATGGTAGGTAACAACATTTTTGGAAAAGATGCTAAAATCCATACTCCTGGTCCCAATCCCATCTCTAATGGGTAGGAACCAGAAAGTGATGTTAAGTGTGGAACAGATTATGTTACATCTGCCTACTGCAAAGTTCTTGCACCTTGCCCTGAAGCATCTGGCAAAGGCATCAGAGAAAGCATCAGAGCATCAGAGACAGGCTCCTGGAATAAATGGATTTTGGGGCTCACCCAGTTTGGCCATTTCAAGGCTCCAGGTTTCCAGGGTCAAGATTGCAATCTCCATATTTGCGTATACAAAGTCCTCACAGACACCAGTGAAGTGAAGCCATTTGAAGCAGCATTGCCAGTGCTTGTGATGGGTTGTGGATCTCATTATACTGTTCCTGTTTTTCCTTAAAGCTCCAGATCCTGATGACAGATGATTAGGTGAGAAACATGTTTTCTACATAAGAAAAGTTTCTAATCCTCTTCACTGTGGGGAAAACTACAAAATCTGATTCGAAGGCAACTCTAAGGCTCAGAAACCAAGAGGCAAAGAAAGAAAATTCAGCATTTATTCTTTCACAAAAGCTCATGATTTTAAAGTTATCATGAATTTTTGTGGTCCAGCTTGAGATGTCTGAAACCTTGGGGCTTAGAATTCCAAATTTAAGGCAATATGAAGTGCTTTAAGCTCCCTCACATCTCAGTTTTTGGTAGCTTCTCTCAGCCGCAGGGCTTCTGCTCGGCAGCTCTTTAGAAGCCCTCCTCTGCGGGGTCCGTTTCCCCCCGTGCTGCTTGCTTTCTAGATTTCATCAGACATCCCATTCGAGTCACTGTTTTTCTTAAAGCTCCAGCTCTCAGACTCGCTTGATTATGTGAAAACATACATCTTATAAGGGAAAGTTCCTACCCTTCATAGATGCCAGGAAAAGCTAGCAATGGAGCCTGAATGTAACCCGAAAGCCCAATATTGCGGGCCTCAGAAAAACACCAGTATCTTCTTACACTTTTGAGACGTTTATGATTTGAGAGATTTGGGTTTTGGATCGTGTATCTGAACTTCTGCTGCTGGCAACATTGCTCTCCCCACCCCTCGATTTTGAATGGGTCTCTCTGGCCTCCAGCTTGCTGCTATGCCCTCCCAAATTTACACCACCGCTTCCTAAAAAGGCTAAAAGGCTAAAAAGGACTCCACAGTAGTATGGATTCTGGATGAAAAAGGAGTTTAATGTTCAGTTCCTTCCCTCAAAACACCAGAGCTTTGGCAGAGTTCAGTCCAGCTCAGGCACTCGCGGCATGTCCTCCTTAGCATGGTCCTGGGCTTTGACCCAGCAAATGTCACCGTTGTGCCTGCCTCTCACCCTCCAGCAGAGCTCTGTGCCCTTCTCCTCCCTTGTCTCAAGGCACAGCATCCCCCCGTGCCAGGGGGAGAAAGCTGCTCTCCTCTTCTGCCTCCATTCCATTCCTGGCTCCCCAGCCAGGTGAGCAGAAGTAACTAGGAGCTGGCAAAGGTTACGACCAGTTTCCCAGTGCTGTTGTAATTTGGCTTTTGTTTCTACAGCACAGCACCCTGTCCAGGCTGGGCTTTCAGAGCCCCAAAGGCTTTCCGACTGAAGTTGGAGGGAGTTGGACCTGAGGGTTAGGGCGTTCACAATTTGCATGGCAAGCAAGTTAGTGCTCAAATCCAGGCTCTGACCCAGGTTTAGCATACAATGTGAACATACCCACGTACTACAGTCTTGTCCTGGGGCCAACGTCTTATGGCAGCACCTTGAAGGTGAATGTACGCACCTCCTAACTTCGTGTAACCTGCTCAGCGTGGGGTTTCCAGTGTGTCCCTCACCCCGGTATGCAGGTGTGTGAGATTTTGCATCTGGGACTGCTGCACACAGGCAGAGCTTTCCAGGGAAGGTGTGTTTTCCAGCTCTTTTCTGTGCCAGTATTGCCGCCACCTGGAGATGAGAGGAATGAAGGGCTCCCAGCCATTTCCCTACCTTCATCCCTCTGCCTTTTCTCAGCCACAAAGCACCCTCCTCTACTTCAGCTGGAGGCAGAGCTGGCAGTCTCCCAGCTCCTGCGGTTACGATATCCCATGCGCACAGCCTGTTGCAAGCCCTTCTCTGAGAAGGACAGGGCCCTTATGCTCTGGGTAAAAACACAGCTCCTGGGCACTAGGGGAGGCTTTGGCGAAAGAAAGCAACCCCCACTCAGCGCACTCTCAGTGCTGCACCTTCTGGGAGGAGGCAACTTGCCCTGGGCTTTCCTGTTCTCGTTAGTTTAGAATTTAAGTTGCAGATCTGTACGAATGAATACACGCTTGTGTGTTCGGCAGAGCTGCGCACAAAAAGGAGAAGGGGTTTTCTGCACGTATTTTATGGCACTGTTTGGGTACGGAGATGGGAGGGAGCTTATACACTGCATGCGCACGTCCACATTTTCATGTTGTCTGCACGTGTGTGCATGCGTATGTGCATTTCCATATTGTGTCTAATAGGCTCTTTGTTTCTCCAGAGAAGAAGGAAAAGGAAATCCGCATGTAATGAATCCATTTATTTTATGGAGCTCCCCTGGAGAGGGGCAGGGGAGCACAATTTATGCAAAAAACCAGGCAGCTGCTGTTGGGAGGGGGACATCAATCTGGTTTTGATTTTCATTCGTAAGTGGAGGTGGCCACACAAGCCAAGGCCTCATAAACTCCCCGTAGAGGAGAGTGGCCCATTGGTGTGAGGCTGTCAGAGCCTATATCTGGCCATTAGTATCGAGCCGCTCTCCTCTGCATCTGACTAATTCCCGCCCTGTTGTTCTGCCTTCCTAGGACGTGTTTCCCCATGCTGAGGCCTCCCATTAGAAGACAGAGGCAGAGCTGTACTGGGGCACAGACTGCAATCTTTGTATTGAAGGGCAAAAAGCCCTTTACAGAGCATTTGCAGTTCATGTCACAGTCCAGTGTATACTGTATACTATTAAAAAAAAACCAAAAGCAACATGACTTATATGCTACAGTCCAGTTTTTTCTGCCATTTATAAAAACACAGGGAGCGAGATGGGATGGAAGAAATGGCCTGGAAACTAAATGCCACTCATCAGTCTTTTTTCCATCCCTGCCATTTTGTATAACTCAATGTATATTGTCAGGACTGTAAGTGCAGAGGGACAGTGGAGAGTTTCCCAGTGGGAAAGATGTCTTAAGAGGGGCAGAGCTCTCGACAGAATTCTGTTTTATTATCTCATTCTTCATCAGATTAAGGGTCCATGGAGTTTATCCATCAGTAGCATAAGAGAAAACTGCCCTTAGCATACTGTAACTCACACTATGACTGTCCCATATGACAAGGAAGTTACATTTGGCTTCCTGATGATCTGTTCCTAGCTGTCTGTGCCAGGTACAGCTCATATGCAAAGAACCTAGCTCAAAGTCTAACTCAGGGTCTGTATCCTTCACCATCACCTCATGCATGCCAAGTAGAGGTAGGCCGGTAAGTGGACAGACAGATATATCAATTCAGGAAACCAAGAATGAAAACTAATCTTTTCTGAAAACTGTCCTCACATGCTACCAGCAATTAATTAATTATTGGACAAAGTTAACAAATTTTGTATTTTAGTTACTCTCTGTAATGCAGATCCCTACAGAGGACACAGATTCTCTAGTTCTCAACATAGAATGATATTTTTAGATCCCTCAGATACATGTTGTCCTAACAGAGAACAGACAGCACTTGCCTGTTGACACTAAACTTTAAAAGATTTTTCCTTGGCAGCATTAAGGCCCAGTGGTGGGTCAGTGAGAAGAATTTGGAAGAAGAGGTGTGGTTCGCTTACCACTCCCTAAAATGCCCAAACCACCTTGCAAGAGGAGGATTCATTTTGAAAGCTGCAAAAAAGAAGGTGGGTCATTCACATGTAACACATTTGTTGATTTTCCAGGTAGTCTTTCCATGGCTTTCTAAGAACTTCCTTTGCCACCAGCTTATAAGACAAGCATGTTTACGCTATGCTGCCAGCAATACAGCCCCTGGCATTACACTGCTCTTGCGTTACCAGGCATTCTGAACTTCTTGTTCCCTAGTATCTGAAAGGGAAAAAAAAAAGCTGCTTTGAAAGTATAAAGGCCAAGTATGCACTGATGTGAAATGCTGACTTTAGAGAAGTGGCCACAAGGAATGTTTGTTTCTGAAACCAATGGGATCAGGACCTCTTCCTGAAGCCAAAAGTGGTAGGTCAACTGGGCCATCAGTTTTCAGGCCAAGAGAAGGAGCTGCTTTTACAGGGCACGCTGGAAAAAGCTCCTATAACAGAGTCTGATCTGTGGAGGAATGGATTAGGTCACAGAGCTTCCACCAGCAGAAGCTTTCAAGGATAAAGTTGGATCCATTTCACAATTTTGTTTTGAAGGAGACCTAACTGTGCACTAAACCTCAGAACTACTGGTCCTGTAGCAGAGACTAACAAAGATCAGCTGAAAGGCCTCGAATTTACTGTAAAGTGCCATTATCCACACTTGCCCCTTGAGAATCCCCAATTCAATGATTTTACTCCGTTTAAGAGACAAGACTGAGAACCAACGACCAAAACACTGTGCAAGCCAGGGGAGTAGCTAGAAGTAAACAGATCACCTTAATGATCTCCTGTTTTACACTTTCCTTCCTGTATATAAACATGGGTATCTTTAGTAGCACTGCAAAAGATATTTAGAATTAGGGAAACGTCGAACTGATCTACCTCTCCACCTCATGCATGTTTTCACTTCCACTTATCAAGTGCACATGCTTCAAGTCATGTTATGAACTGAACATCTTATGAAATCTTGGTTGAATGATACTGTATCTATCAAAGTTTTTCAATGGTGCCTTCAGCTATAGCTTGTGCAACTCTTAATTTTAATGTGTTCATCTTTACGCAGGCCTACAGGGAAGAGGGGCACAATTATGTCCCAGTTCTGGTTAAGTCCCTGAGGAACTCAAAGACTAAGGCTTGTCCCACACTGCAAAGCTCATCCAGCCAAAGTGGGCTGCTGATGTAATTGTGCCAGCAAAAACCCTCATGTAGATGCATTTAAACTGATGCAACCCTATACTGTCCTCATTTTTGTCATTGGGTAAACAAGGGAATGGCCCTAGGCTGGGAAGAGAGGAGGCAGTAAACGATGCCCAGTCCAGCAGAAAGACTTCTAGACATGCAGACCATATTCCCACTAGGTGGCTCTGCCAATGTAGCTATGTTCTTGATCATTCGGTAGTTACTCTAAGCTATTATTTCTCAAGCACAACCACACACATAGACCACATGTAGGTACTCTGTACTTCATGAATGGCCAGCGTGCAAAACTTCTCTAGCATCAACTATTCTTGCTATTCTCTTGGAGTTTGACTTTGGTTTCTAAAAATCTGTCATTTGATTGGTCACAGAAAAACGTGTTGGAAAAATCACTTCATGACTTGCCAAGGTCATGCAGAAAGTCTGTGGCAAAGGAGAGAATTGGACCCAGGTGGCCTGCATCCTCAGCTAGTCACTTAAGAAAACGGATCAGATGCTGCACTAGAAGCAGGACAGCCTGGAAGCACCCTGAGAAAATTTATGCCGTCATCAGGATGTAACAAGCCAGAAGACAGGAAGCAAAATAATCCTGGAAGAAAGGGTGAGCTGTCCTGACAGATAGACACAAGGGCAGGCTTACATATGCTACTGCATAGCTAGAGACATAGCATGCCAAATATCCCATGTCATGCTATGATATGACATCTTTTCTCCAAATAGACGGCTCTGAGGACAATGAGAGGAAATAGTTTCCTGCAGCATCTCTGAAGATCAAGAGAAGCCTCCATACAACTGGGATGAGGACTACACAGTGGAATTAGACAGCAGCTGTGAGCAGAGAAGGTTCCAGCCTGGCCTCAGGGCACCCACAAAGGGCATAGTAAATTCTGCTACTCCTTACGCAAAAGCTATAGGTCCATTGCTGCCTGTTTGGAAAGGGTCTTAGTATGCAACAAGGAAGGCTGAGAAAAACTTAAAGAGCCTAGTCTAGTTCAGCTGGTGAAGAACAAAGCCCCTTCTAGCAGCAAATGACTCAGCATGGTCCTGACTCCCTCATCTAGAAGGTGACTTCCATCCAAGATCTCCTCACCAGGAATTACACCTTTGCAGCCAGCTCTCTGCAGTTCCTACTGATTTGGCCTAACAAAAGTGACTTCTAATCAAGACTGGTTTAGTAAAGTTCCTACTGGATCAAAACTGACCTCAGCTGGCTCCTGTCATTTCCAAA
This sequence comes from Calonectris borealis, assembly GCF_964195595.1. Classification (NCBI taxonomy): domain Eukaryota; kingdom Metazoa; phylum Chordata; class Aves; order Procellariiformes; family Procellariidae; genus Calonectris; species Calonectris borealis. Next base: position 93,407,952 of record NC_134314.1, on the reverse strand, counting down.
AAGCTCCTGCTGATTTGGCTGACTGTCCGAGCTCCAGGAAAATTGCATGTAAGCCCTGCATTTGCAGAGGGTAAATTCTCCCTTCTGGAACACAAAGGAGACAGGAGCAAAGCCAACAGGAACAAACAGAGTCAATTTGTCTGGATGGAAATGTTTGCAGCAACCCCTGCTCTAGGGCTACTGACCCTGAGCAGGACACCAAGACATCCTAGGCAGACTGGCATCCCAGGCCTCAGTGACACAAGCTTCTCCAGCCCCTCGGCCACTTTCTTTCTAGCTTTTTTTGACTGCTCCAGGCCTGGACACCAGCAGAACTTCATGCTGCAGCCACTTGCAGAGAGAACTATCCTTACAAAGAGTTATTTCATCTTGCAAGGGGCCAATAATTTAGTCCCGAAGAGGACACTCAGCAGCACCTTGTACTTTGGAGATGAGGTCAGCAGGACTTTCATACACTTTCCTCACCCCTCTCAAGCCCTTGGCAGAACTGGGATTCAAAACAATCGCTTTGATTAGAGCCTTACAGCCACTTAAGCATCTGACTTCCATGCATGGCCCACCTGGCAAGGCAGGCACACCTCCCCCAAACCCATGCCGGGCCCATAACATTTGCAGGCTGTGTGGGCTGCTCTGCTTCAGGGCCGAGGAGCCTGCCGTGTTCCCCTCCAGCTGCGTCGTCAGCAGCGTCATGCTGACAGGTTCAAGCCGTGCAGAGAGGATTGTTTTTGTAACCCGTTCTCTTTTAACAAAACTTTCCCAAGCTTATTTCTCTATGTTACCGTCAAGATTACCTGCTGCTCAGGGGGATTCAGATTCTTAAAGGAAAATTGCAAAAAAAACAGGAAAGACTGACACATAGTGGCATCCAAGGAAGAAGAAAGCACCGTAGCGCTAACCAGTTACTCCAAATACTGAGCTCTGCCAACATCCCTTGTTCTTGACTGGCAACTCCCCTCTTTTCTCTGTTGTTCCCTAGTGTCACCACAACAAATTCTGTGGGTGCTCCTCATACTGACCTGCAGCTCTCCTACTATTCCAGCCCTGGGACTGCAATTTATTGCCCAGTATTTGCCTTTGAGCCTTGATCAATAGCCCCCAATGCCACAGTGACATGCTGGTCTACTCACAAGTTAATCACAACGCAGAGATCCCATAACCCATCTCTGCTGGCACACCTTGGCCTTCGCCTATGACCCCAACTGTTCTTGTCCCAGATTCACAGCACAGCTCCGTCCATGCACCTCAGTCCTGAACTTGCCACCTCCTTTAGCCCATACAGACAGAAACCAGCAGATGTGGTACATGTGAGTCGCTCTGCTGTATCAGTCCCAAGGTCTCTATAGTTCAGTATTTCACCTCTAGAGAAAGTTACCAGACAAGTCAGGGAAGGATGTAAAATCCACTTAGTAACCTGCCCACCATCCAAATTTGAACTTATATTAGTTTAAAAGCCTGAAACATTATGTTTATTCTTTCAATTATGTTATTAATAACTACAGTGACTCTCCACATACTTGTCATTCACACACTGCCCAATCAAGTATATTCTCAGTAATATTGATGAGCACACTGACTAGTGTTGCTCAGGTCTTTTCCTAAACTAAAAGAATTAAATTAGAGCACTGAAGGATGTCTGAGCAAATGAGTTTTCTCCCAATCATGCATTATCTTCTGGCATTCTACAGGGAACTTAATTTGCCATTGAGCTGCCTTTTCAGTAAGCTTAGCTGGGTCTCTCTGAACTTCCTCGCAGTTCCTCTCTAGTCTTGACCAACCTAAATTTGGCTAGTGCTCACATACTAATATTTAAAGCTCCCACAGTGCAAATGAAAAAAACATGCTATAACAGGATTCTAAACAATGCCATTTGTTTTTTGTTTTAAAATTTTTGTATTGAATTTCATGCTCTTGAATCCACAGCCCTGGAGACCAAAGCCCCCTTCTTACCCGAAAGGAGCTGCACAAGCAAGACAAGAACAAGTTTCTTCACAGCGTGCTGGAAGATCATCTTCTACGTTCCCTAGCGAGTTTAGACTCTGAGGAATATTTAGTCCACAGCTTCTTTGACTAAACTATCAATGAGCGCAATGAAAGTCCAATGTCTTTTTGAGACAGGGATATTCTCGCCCACTAGGAACTGGACTACAAAAAAACAACTTATTTCACACATGTGCTGCCAAAGAGCTGTCAAATGGAAACAGCTTATTGTGAAATGTTTTTGTCATGAGAATGAATATTCACTCGAGAACAAAACCTATCAACCTCTCTGACTTTAAAAATAAAAAGCCCTCTGGCCAAGAGTTTCAAAGTTGTTCACCACTCTCAGCTGGCTTGAGATCCAGGATCCAACAAAGTTCAAGAGCTGCTGCCCAGTAGGGCAGGGAACAAGATCCCAAACAGGTGTGGACCAGGTGTGAAAAAGTAGAAGGTTAACACACCCCATCCATCACTGGACAGCACATCTGTAAAAACGAAAATAAATATTAGCTCAAGTCAAAATCTTGTCTGGAGATGAGCAGAATTCTCCCCAGTGGCAACTAAAGAATATCATGTGGTGAGGACTGCAGCTGAGCTGATTTACTGCTAAACTGTGCTTGAATGGCTGCAAGAGGCTCTCGTTCCCTCACTGCCGAATCGCTTCTTCTCAATACAAGAGACAGAGTCCTAGTGCTCTTCTGAATATCTCTCTGGTTCATTTTTCCAGTTGCAAAGCAAATGGTTTGAAGTTTCATTGTCTTGCCAGACTCATAAAAAGAAACTATCAAGCACTAGCCAAATTGTGAAGAACAGCATGTTTTATGAAAACCCAATTAAACTCTGGCCATCAGTATCTCACTTTCATCTCTGCCGAGCACTGTCTCAGCTTTCTTGTTGTATGCCAAGCTCATATTCTTCTCTGATTCACTCAGTGAGATTACAGTTAACAGTTCTGTTTTGTTGTTTTGGGGCGGAACTAAGGCAGAGTTGGTTATATACTAGATCTGCACGGTACCAGAAACAAGTACCTTTGGGGTCAGGAGGGGAGTTTATTTCCATGTCTCAGATATCAAAATGGGAATTGCTTGTCATTATCACGCACACAAACTGACACTGAATGCCCTTCAGAAAGAACTGACAGAAATTAAATTAAAAGAGAAGAAGCACTGCACTGCAATACACTTTGGAAATCCTCATCAGTGGAATAGCGCTTTGAGCTGCACAATATGGCAGAGGCCCATGTAGACCCTAGAGTCCAAAATACCGGGAGAATTGGAAAATGTCATAAAAGTACTCCCAGGCCCTTCTTTCTCAAAAGGAAATTCCCTTTTCCCTTATCTGTCGCTAAACAGATAAGGTATCCAGCTGGCTGTGACTCATATTAGGAAGCCATAAGAAATGCAAGAGCATATTGTGTTTTCACCTGACTGGCAAGGAGGCCAACACTATTATTTTCCAGCAGCCTCCAAGTCTCTTCCAGGTCACTGATTAATGAAAGTATTCACTAAAAAATGCAATGCAACAGATTGCAAAGCAAAAAGCACATACAGTTAGGGATGAAGTAAAACTGATTTTAATAGACCAACAACCATCACTCCAGCCCATCTGATCTTTTTTCCAACATGTCAGTCCAGGAAGCAAGCTTGATGATGACTGAAACAAAACAAACAGAGATGTCCTACTGTCTTGTACTGTTATCACTCTTCTATTGTCTTCTACTGTCTTCTATTTAGAAGACTGTCTAATAAGACTGTCTCTTATTGTCTACTACTCAGTGTAATTTTGGTGCTAAGTGATAAAAATGCAGTGAGAAGGGCAGTCCTTGCTTTTATTTGTCATATTTGAGGCTTTTCATGCTGAACAATATCAGAAAATGCAAAAAAATAACCTAAAGAGCAAATACGTTCTTTCCAGATTTACAAAATGCAAAGATAAATTGAGGTTCAGATAACCGTGCTCTGTTGATTAGACAAATCTGCTAGGACTCAGGGTGGCAGTAAACACAGGTGTGTACAAGAAGTGCCACGTTCTAAACTTCTAACCAGCTGAAAAACAGCAGCATCACAAAGAAATACCACTCTGAAAGTTACATCAACAGCACAGTTGCCTAAGTGAGCGCTCTTCTCAGAAATACTTGGAGGAGTTAGATGACTGAAAGCTTCCAGAAGTGAAGGGCTTTGAGGCGAATCCAGCTGATATATTTGTTATATGGTGCCAGCATAATTTCCCCAAATGGTTAGAGAAAAGGGGAAGCATGAAAAGGGTCAGTTGGGAATGTATGTGCATGTGGGGGAGGGGGCAAAGAAAAGGCAAAACTAGCTGAGAACAGGCTCCATTTAAATTGCACACAGACCTCACACAAAGCACAGAGAATTGGTCAGTAGATTGAAGCCATCTGGCTGGAGGAGCCATAAGAGGAAAACCCTGCTGGAGATCTCTCCATCACGTCCCATCATGGTCCAACATCAGAGCACAGCACGGGCTTCCCCCACTCCAATCTCATGGAGCTAAATATGGGAAGAAGAGCAAGAAGAGGACTGCAAAGTTCATCTTTATGACAGAGCCTCTACTCTTCTCGCAAGTGTAAACCCATCTGGCACTCTCTCCTGAAAATTATTTCAGTCTTGACTCTATGCCTTGTTACAAAAATCCCACTTCACTTAAAGTCTAGGTGTTTGATTCCTGGCTGGAACAGGCTGCAGAGCCTGCTCTGCGCTCAGACAGCCTCATGTAAATCTTGACTGGAGTGATCGGAGGCTGAGCTTGTGGATCCTCCTGTACTCCACGACAGGGATGTGAAGCTTACAGACGTCCACACTAAATACTCAATGAAGCAATTTCTACAGCGACGCATCAGTTTGCCAGAAGGAAGGACTGGGCATCACTGGTTTTGCCTACGCTGTTGCAAGGCCTCTCTGGTAAACCTCAGGCTTTGGTGGCAACTAGAGAGAAACTAATATGTGCTGCAGCCAACAGCACAAGACACTGAGGCAGACAGCTGGCTTCAGGCTTTCGTGACTCCCCAGTGAAAGACCACCGCAGGGCTCTCCTCATGTGAATGAACCAGAGGATTCCAGGTCTCCTCTTGCTCATCCTCGTCATTTACAAGCATGTCTGTTGTTGAAGGCAAACTCAGCATTCGTTGCAATCCAGCCTGGAAACATCTGAAGACACAACATTTTTATTATAAAAACATATAAACATGTTTTAAAATGTATAAAACATGTTTTATTTTTATGGCCCAGATAAACCCTCTGACTTCAGTTAATGCAAATTAACACTGCTTGTGTTTCAGCACACAGGTATCTGAACATTCAATGACATGGTGGTCTTCACGCCAACCATCCCTTGCAAATTCAATGTTTTTCATTGTCTGTTTTTCTGAAGTCCTTCCTTCACCTGGGTTGGAAAAAAAAAGGCACTTCACATCTGGAAAAATTAAAGCTTTGGAAGTTTGCCGGTCTGATTGCCACAGTGTTGTTATAGAGTTTTTGTTCCCTATGATTCTCCCATGCAGCCCAAATATTAATTGCCAGAGATCAAATCTCAGTGCAAGTGGTTCAGTTGTTTTCCATCATTTTGACTTGCCCATATGGAACATTCCCAAAATGCCAAAAGTCATTAATAATTTTTAAACACTGAAAATCTCAGAACTTATCACTTCTGTATCAGAAGTGATTTTCAGTGATCCTAAAGGTTTTTCCCTCTAACAAATGCCTCTTCTGAGGTATTTCAGCTGGTGTCAGCAATGTCACAGTTACTGGGTATAAGAACAGCAGCGCTGAAAATATATAAGGAGAGGGGCGGGGGGAGAAAGAGAACTGAAATGCTCTTGAAAAAGGAAGTTGGATTAATTTTCCCACTGGATTTTTCTTGTTTACACTTAGCTTGAAATCTTGGAAGGAAACGCAATGAAATTATTACTTTGTTATTTTACTTTGAAAAATAACCATATCCACTGGGAAAATAAGAAAACCTTAAAAATATAAACAAGTTATTTTCAAGTGAGTCGCTCCTTCTCCTACCAGAGTGCCACCTCTCCCTGCTCTCTTTGCAGCATTTCCTTCTTACCATCTCCTGCCACCTTTCCATCCCCCTCCACACTTCAAATTACTAATTTCTGTCCCAGTATCATTCTCCTCCAGCCTCTTAAGTCTGTTTCAGAAGCTGGTTGTCACTTCTTCACGGACACAGGCATTTGGGGTCAGCTGCTGCTGTGTGGAATGGGCAGGCCTTTCCTGCTGACGAGCATGTGGCCACTCCCGACCAGGACACCCGATTCACATATGTGAGATGAACCCTGCAGGAGCCTCTGCGCCCTAACAGACTGGTGACACTGGACAATCTTCAGAAAGGTTTCTGTATGGCAGCGCTGAGTACAATGAACTGCATTTTTGGTGGAACATGATTGTTAGTTATTCCCTTCTCTTATTCAGACTTAAGGGGGTTTTGTCACTTTTGATTTTTACAATCAGAAATTTGATTTGAATTGTCCAGACATTTTTTATTTAACTATAAAATATTAGTGTAATATGCTCTTTCTAAATATGGACTACCCAACAGGATAAACCTGTAAATCTGTCTTTCTCGCTACCATCAAGCGTTTTATTATAGTGTACAAGCTATAATAAAAAAATTCTAGAGATTTTGCAACCTACTTGTCACCAGATTCAGAAGATTTCCTAATTTTTCAAGAAGGGGGAAGGGAGGAAGGCTGTTGGATGCAAAGTGAACACTGACCTGCACTGACCCCTTCTGGAAAGCACCAAAAATGTACCATTGGAAACAAACCTGTACTGGTCCGGGGGGTGCGTGTGGGAACTACGTGACCTAATAGCTTTTTCCATCTCGATTTCTATGACTTTTAATCATGTTTGGTTGGAACAGCCTCAGCGTTCATAAGCTATTTGCACGGGGAAGGCTCTGGAGCAGACATACATGTCATGCATTAGCATCCAATGGACCAGAAAAGGCCCGAAGGACCAGAAAAGTTTCCTTGTAGTTGGAAGCAGAAAATAGTAATATGTTTAGGAAATAAGAAAAATAGCAAAACATATTGTATTTTTCAGACAAGAATAGAACACAAGTTAGTATGAAAAGAAAAACGGAGCCTTATAGAACATCTACAATGTCTAAACCCAAAGCAGTTCGAACAAGGGAATACCATTTCTTTGAGAATAGTTCCATAAAATCTCTAGAGGCCATAAGCAATTAGGACTTAAGTTTCTCATCTAAAATACAATATTCCCTTGCTCCTGACCAGACCCACACTTGGGAGCGCAAGTTGAATTTTAATTCAAAAAGATAATAAGTCATTCTTCAATGGCTGGTGACATCCCGTTCCGTTCCTTGGAAATGTCCAGTTCTATCTAAACTGGACAACCCTCCGCAGTGCTGACAAATCACAGACCATGGCTGAACCGACTTACAGAAAGAAAATCACTGTCTTTTCTCTCTCGCGTACATGGACATAGTATTCAGGGCTATTTTTCTTTTCCCCTGAATACAAGGGCTTGATGAAATAAACACATTCAAAAATTATCTGCAAGAAATCAGAATTATGTCAAATTTCCAAACTTGGAAAGAGATGATGGGCTTCAACTCAAATTGGCACATGCTTTGTTTGTCTCCTTGGGACTCGATGGTCTGCATTGCAAACAGTTGTAGAAACTACTCAGAAGACAAAGAAAACATCTCGGAAGAAGAGACAATTTGCTCAACCGAGAGACTGCAGGTTTTTAAGAAAGCAGTTATTTTCCTTCTTTGCATTAAATTGTGTCACTTAAATTCCTCTAGAGACAGCATTTGTTTGAAGGTGAGGTCAGCAAGCAGACTACTTCTGTATATGAACTATCACCACGTTGCTGGCCTCTTTCTGTCTGACCAAAAGCCATAGTGCTGCTTAAGTATCTTCAACAAAAGTCCTATGACATGGAGAAACTCTTGAACAGCCCCTAACCCTCTGTCTATATATCTTTACCATGGTGAGCAAGCACTGTGCTTACCAACTGTTGGTTTCTATCCCATGAAGAGAGTCACCCCTTTAGTTTTCCCCATCACAAGAGGCAAGGAAACCAGCAGAAGAAATTGCATTTAATTTAAGCCACTGAATAAACTCTTCTGTCAGGTTGTTGCAGCCAAACTCCTTCCACTAGGATAAAACTCTCTATATAAAGAAGAAAAAAAAAATCATAAAAATGTGACATCACTACACCACTGTGCCTAGCAATGTTCCTTCTCCTCATAAGGAAGTTATCCCTAGACTGGATGGAAGTAAATATTTTGTTTGGCTCTTATGTTTAAGCTTTTGGACAAGCTAAAGATCACCCTGCTTCTAGAGATCATTATATAGCATAAGGCGGCGAGAGAGGAAGAGGTCTCTTCCGGCAAGCATTCTTACTCAATTTGTTCTCTGAATAACTGGGATGACCCTGTTTTCATTGCTTGGCATAGAGCACAAGAGTCTGGACAGAAGCCCTGCCTTCATCCCCACTTCTTCAGAAAGCCTCAGAGTTGAGTGCTTGTATCTGCCACGGAAAGAGATTTACAAATTGGACTGTAACAAGAAGCAAGTGTAACACACAAGAGGAAGGAGGTGGAAGACCTCCTGAGACAGAAAGATCAAATTTTATCTTACATTAAATCCTACGTTTATGTCACAATTTATATTTTACACCACATTTCAGCCAGAAACCCAGAAAAATGTACAGAACATCTTGCATGAGCACTGTTGACCACTGATGGAATAGAACAGCATGAATGTCCATCAATGCACATTACTTCCAAGGTATTTTATCTCACTCCATTGGTTTTGCTTCCTGGATTTTTTTAAAGAGTTGAAATGACAAAGAGAAAGCAAACAAGCACTTGGGGAAACCCCATGAATGACCTTTGCTATCAAGTACAGCTCTTCGTGATGATACAGCATTACCATCTCAAACAAACGGTTTGTTGGTATCTAAAGTCCCAGCTATCTGACACACCCCCTCAACTGGCACCTCTGGACTACCTTCCACCAAAGATAGGTGGAAGAAGCTAAGAGATGAGGCATGCTAAGAAAGATGATGGGAAAAGTCATCTCTCAGCAGCCTACAAGCTGCCCGAGACATGCCAAAGGCAAGCGATATTAAAACAAAAATGGAAAGCATCTAAACTGGACCAACTGGTTACAAGAGTAAGTTTGCAGCCTGGCAACATGCTGCTTCAAATCTTCACCTGTCGAATTACACGAGCCAGTGCAGGAACATGCACTGACTTCAGCATCCCTGGCAGATACAGATCTGAAACAGGCAGATTTGAAACAAGTCCCTTCCCTGCACCCCACAGCTGGCTTGAAACACCCACTAATGCGGAAGTCACCTCAGAGCCCATCCAAACAGAGGAGCCTCTCCACCACATAGTTTAAGCTAAACCACCCCTTGCTCTTCCTCTCACTGGACAGCCAGGAGAGACTCAGAAGCTGTGGCAGGAGTGTAGCTCAGGCCTCCATAACACAAAGCCAGCACTACTTCTAGATTCACCTCCACCCCAAGCTGATACAAGCTCAAAAAAACCCCAAAACAACAACAACAAAAAAACTTAAAACAAACAGACAAACAAACTAAAAAATAAGGAAAACCACCCCAGGGTGAAGATGTTGGGTACGCAAATAACAGCCTCCCGTCTCCTCCTTCCCCTCAGGTGACAGGGGCGTGGGAGAGACGCGCATCAAAATGGCGCCGGCAGAGCCCGCCTTCTCGCCGGCGGAAGCGGGAGTGACGGCAGCGCCGGCGACGGCAAGATGGCGGCGCCCAGCCTGTTGCGCGGGGGGTTGAGGCGGTTGTTCACCGGCCTCTTCGGAAACGGTTGGGCCTCGCCGCCGGCCCGAGCCCTCCGGGAGGGTGAGTCCAGGGGCTGCCCCGCGCCCCGTTGCCTCACCGGCGTCGGGAGAGACGCTTGCATTCACTGTGTTTCACCCTCTCCCGCAAAAAATACTGTTTCTTTTAGGCGGAATGAATCTCATTTTGTCCTCCCATCTCTTTTTTTGCAGTCGTGGAGGTGACTGAAGGCAACACGACCACAGTAAGTCCCTGCACCCCTTTTCCTCAGTAGCTGCCCTTGCCGCAGCTTGTCTCTCCTTCAGTCTCCCGTTGTGTGTGTGTCCGCCTCTCCCCCCCTCCTCTCCCCCCCCCGCCCCAAAGAAAAAAAAAGGGCAAAAGGGTAGCTTCTCTGCCTGAAACACATCCCAGGGTGTGAAGGCAAAACCAAGGTAGGAGTGCATTGCGGTTGCAGGTAAGCCGGATGGAGGGTTTGGCTGCCGAAGGTCAGGATCGTTGCTGGTGACGGGTGCCTCTTGTCAGAGACACACGTGAGCACCAAACCCATCGCTGCAGCTCTGGTAAAGTTGGAAGCCCTGACCAGAGGCATTTGGGACCCAAAATGCAAGAGGCAGTTCTTCAGATGGATTCGTTTCATAAAGTAGTGACACTTAGCATCGTCTTGAGTGTGGGCAGGCACGAAGGAGGTTTGCCCAGTGGCTTTGTCACTTCATCCTGGGCTGGCAACGTGATGTGGCATCCCAGGATGGCTCTGTGCCACGCACGTCGCTTGCCTTTCATCTGTGTTGTGTTTGTTGATCACTGTGTGCCATAGTGACTACAGGTGATACAAAGCTTACATCTTGTAATGCCTTTGGTAAGAAAAAATTTTCAGTGAAAGGGGTATTGTCAAAGGAATACTTTAAATACTAAAGGAAAACTGCTCCTGAAAATAAAACAGAAGTTCTGAAGTAATTGATAAAGAAGAGCATTTTCTCAGCTACAGTTTAAGAGAGGAAGGAAAAGACCAAAGCAGTAGAATTAGAATTTTACTTAACACCGTCTGATCTGTTGCACTTTATCAAGAGAATTGTAACTTTTTAGAAGAAGCACTGAAATTACTGGGGGGGAAAGGAGATTGTATTATTTTGCTCATGTTACATATGCCAGTAGCAATCTATGCCTTGGCTGGAGACAGGTAGCACAGATATTTTGAAATGTGTAAATACAACGAGGAGAGTGGAGTAGCAATTATTTGGGAATAGCTAGAAGACAGTGCACTAAATGCTAATCTATACATACATAAATAATAAGGAGGGGACAGACTTTTTTGCTTCCTAATGAAACAGACAAAATCTGGTTTTTCATGCCTTTGAAAGTTTGAGTTTCCTTCTTGTCGTATTTGTATTAGTGGACATTGTCATGTTTGAAACCTGAGTGGAGCAGGTTACTTATATTTTAGATGTATAATATCAAATAGAATATGGCAGTTAGCAAGATGTCGAAGACCGTCAACAAAAATAAGTTTAAGGTGTAACAGTAGGTGTGATGGAAAGTCTCTTTTTCTTCTCTTCAAGTACCAGACAACTAATCTTTCCCCGTAGACCTGAAGAGAAGAGCTTGCAAGCATGCCCTGAAGTTGTTTTAACCAAAGCAAGGAGGTAGTCTGCACACCAACACGACACACACAGTGTGTCCTACCCAGAATGGCAGAATTTTCTCCTGCCTCCAGAGGTAAAAGTTTATGAATTTCAGAGGACACCCCCGCTGCGTGGCCAGCACAGCATCCTCCCAGCAGAGCAGGCATCACCTGGAACCGGCTCCTCTCGAAGTGAGAGAGCAAACAGGAGTAACGCCGTGGTGCTGTACTTCGCACTCAGTCAGTTTCAAAGGGGATGTAAATTATAATCACAAAGTTCCAATACATTAACTGAGGCTTGAAGTAGAAAAGGTATATATTACAGTAGCAGAGCCCTTTAGAAAAATAATTCTTCCTGGCCATTGTAAAAGCATGAGGGAGATTTGGATATTTCTCCTCTATAATATCCTAGCATCAATCTAGGATCCATCAGTGCCCCTAGGTGAGGAAAATCTTGTAACAAACGGTGTAAATTGACCAACTAAAGGACTGATATGTTTCTCAGCATATCTTCTGGTCACTCCATTTATCCTACCAACTCTATGTCAGTCTTTTCTGAATCCATCTTTCTATGTGTCCTTGCTTTTATCAGTTTTGAAGGAAGTGTTTGACATGAACCAGATGAACAAATCCCAGAGAAATCTGGATTTCATCAGCATATTAAGAATGTAGAGCTCCTATATTCCTTCTTAGTTCTCTAACAGAAGAATAATAACTGAGTGGGTTAACAATATGAAAGTCCTCAGTAGTTGAGGATAATTGCCAAAAACCGTACACTGAAATTTATCTCAAGAAAAATTGATATTGACATAGCATTCTGAATCTTTATTAACTTCCAAGATGGATTACAGTCAAAGTACAGTCTGAGGCCAGACTGGCAAGAATAAGGACCAGATACACCGGCTTCCCAGAAAATAACTTTACCAATGAATAGGAAATTAAATTTTATATTATATATGGCCTATATTTTATAATCACAGTTAGTTTTTTGTTTTGACTGTTCTACTTGTGGGGAAAGGAATCTTACTTAAAAAATGACATTATTCTCTCTCTCTTTGAGGTACTGAGATGCTTGAACTTCAAATAACTTCCCTGTTTCCATTTTGTCATCACTAGATAAGAAATCCATGGTATAAAATAGTTCTGACAGTTCGGCTGGATGCCAGTGTTCCATGCACACTTACAGAAAATGTCATGCTTTTCTCTTCCCAGGTTTTCAGGCACAGAACCTGACATTTCAGTCTAATCAGTCAGCTTTTTTTCTTAAAAGTAACATTGCATTCCACCCAGGATTTCTTTTTAAACTCTCTAGTGCTTGTGCTATTTGAGGCTGTCAGTTGGTGTTCAAAATCTGGTTTTAATCTTAATTTGACCAGAGGAAACTTCCAAAATATTTTGGAGAAAAAAATGGCTTAGTTTTATTGTCTTTTCTGTCCGTTCAGCTGCAATTTGAGATAGCTCTTGCTTCTATTCGTAAGTCCTCAAAAAAAGACAAGTGCACATGTAGGCTTCATATTCCTAACATAACTACATTTAGAAAACAAATTTTTCAAGTTCTTCCCACAGACACATTCTACATCTCTTTGCATGTTACTTTTGAGAAAACTTGAGTGTTAGATGTCACCACTTTGTAGTGACATAGAAAAGTTTATAAAATGATCTCCTAAAGAAATTGTTCAGGGAATTAAACTGGATAAAATATTGATGTATTTAAAAAAAAAAAAAAAAAACAAAACCAACCAAACAAAAAAACTGAAACCCACAGACATCTCCTAACAGTCCTTTCATAAATATAACTTTTGCTCAGAATTTTCTCTGTTGGTGATGTATACTAGCAAGCCCCTGCATGTTTTGGTCCACAACATGCATCTGCTATTCTGTGACATTCTTGTATTGCCAGAAAAAACGTGTTTTAAAGCTTTTGGCTAAAGGGCCACTACAATTTCAAGGTATAGTGGTTCAAAAGAGTACTGCAATAAATGGAATTCAGGTGAATGTGAGAACTTCATGCTAACTGTGAACTAACTTACATTTAGCAGAACATATACAAGAATTTACCAAATGGTTCTCTATGCCCCTTGAGTTTGTTCTTTTCCCCACAGTTCGTGTATATCCAAAGTGCTTGGTATGTCTATACATAAGCAAGTTGAATAATGCAGATACTGTTCCCCTTACGTCTGCGTAATACTGGTCAACATGTTGTGGACTTGAAGAAAAGTATTCCTTAAGTCACAGGTGCAGGTAGAGGCCTAAACTATGCCTGATAATTATATCCTCTGAATTGTTTCCTAGATTGAAGGGAGAATTATAGAGGCTGCTGAAACACCAACTCCTCCAAACCCCTCTGGCCAGTGTCCCATTTGTCGCTGGGACCTGAAGCATAAGTACGATTATGTGGTAAGTTTAATGAAGGAGTGTTCCCCCATCCTCATAGCTAGATAAATATTGCTCTCAGATCTACATACTGTACAACCTGCCCCTCTTGTCTTTTGCTGGGTGTAGTAAAGATAGTTAACTCCATCTCTGCTTCTCCTGGGTGTAACCAGAGCTTCCTGCATAGTAATTGTTTGCATTGGCTGATGGTGTTACTGGGAAAAAGAAGGATGAGCTCCTATCAAATAGGAGGTTTGGAATTATACACATGGCCATCTGATCTGAGAAGGCCATATATCTCTTTTGTGCCCAGCTGCCTTTCAGCATTGCACTGAATCAAACTGGATTGCAACATTTAGTCAATCGATTCAGGTCTGTTCTAACTCCAGAGACACCAAAAGACTTGACTAGAGCAATTATATGTCTTCAAGCACTACAATTTCTCATTGCTCATTGTCCGCTAAGGTAACAACTGTTTTATATAACTTTTAAAACTCTTGATGGGTATGAAGGAGAGCATACGTGTTTACATCCCTTGCAACAGAAAAAATAGGTTTCATTCAAGCTTGTTGCAGGAAATGCTAATGAGAAGTTTATTAACTAATGAGAGGATTACTAACACTGAATGTAGAAGATGGGAGGGAAATGCTGTAATGCTTTAAAACAAAAGCGCAACAGTCAAGAACACTTCAGAATGAGAAGTATGAGGTAGAAAATGCAGAATGTAACTTTACAAGAGGTCATTCAAACACAGCGTTTACAAAAGGACTAAGTGCCCCCTTGCAAGCTAAAAACCCAGTACTGGAATTAGAAAAGAAAAAAACCAGACAGGAACATGCTGTTACTAAGATAAGGCAACAGAAAACTCAGAATAACTTAATGTCAATAGGATTAGGGTGAGAGAGATACAAATGCATCTGGAAGAAAAGAAATCTTTGTGAGGAAGAAAGTCCATTAATGAGAGAAGGGGACTGAAAGCCATGTTGGCTGCAGAATGACCAAGTTGCTCGCATGCAATCCTAGCACACACAGAAAAGAAAAATTATGTTTTAATATCTAGGTAGTAATGTCAAACTTGCAAATGTAAAACAACAGGAAAAAACAGGTACAGAAATAACTTAAGCATTGAATTAGCAGGCCTGGATTGCATGTAGCCCCAAGATCTTAAGGAAATTAGCTAACAAATATATTACTTCACTTGCAGGATGTTTTTTAAAGCGTGAAAAAAAACCTAAGGAATCACCAAATGGTTTGAAAATAGCAAGTGAAATACTAAGTAGTTGAGAGAGGAAGGAGAATGATGCTGATGATTACCACTTGGTAAATCAAACGTTGCAAATTCCAAGTAAAATGGTATCAGCTAGGAGTAAAAACAAATAACCTGTTGGATAGGACTAATTATGACTCATGAATTATGAAGAATATGAGTACAGAAATAGTGCCAGACAAAATACTTTCAATTACTCCAGCCAGGTGAAACAACAGATGTGAGCTGTAAATGAAATATCAGTTTAGTATGTTTCAAAGCCTGTATTGCAGAAATTAAGTTTCTGGGACCTGAGTGTTGTCAGTGATTCTGACTCAGGCTGGATGCAATATTAAACAGTGAAATAAGTTGGGGGAGGGAGGTATTTAGTGTTCTCTGGTCTGGTTTTCCAACAATCTGGGAAAGCTAAAAATACAATGAATTTGCAGATGATAATAAATTAGGAGAAATTGCAAATACCATTAAGGTATGGAAAGTACTACAAAAACAGATCACGTTTGTTTTGTGCTGCCCATGTTTGAATGCAGTGATTTCTTGCAACTCTTTTTTTCTTCATGGTTGCTGAATTGTGTTGTGATCAAAACAGACCAATCACTTACACTGGAAAATACTTTCTTAAGGTTAATATAGTTTTATGTGATTTCTAAATGCAAGGAGTCAACAGCATCATTAAGCTGGGTAATTCTACAGATTCCCAGAAAGCATTCCGCAAGTCATACATTAACAGCTCCAGAGAAACTATAAACGGATGCTCAGGGATGAAATGAGCCATGGGAGCGGATTCAATCTTGGAAATTATTATGTAGACTCACTTTCTACAGTTGTCTGTGGTAGAAGACTCTGTTGCACGTAGAGATAACAGTGCTACCAAGAACCAAAGAAGCAGTTTTAGACAATGTGATGCTGTAGAGTTCCGGGATTAGAAGTAGGCTGTTGGTCCCAACAGACAATGTAAAGCATGAGTCTTAGGTGTGTTTGAAGAGTGAACTAAGATTACGAGTTTTCTTCCACGCTTCAGTTCAGTTTGATTCTTAAATCCTGATTTCTATTGTTCAGTATGGAGGCAAGAGAAAACCAAATGTGAGGAGAGATCCTGCAGCCGGAGTCTTGAGAATCATTGCTGAGATTGTTCCTAAGAAATTGTGGTCCCAAGAGACAAACTAGGAACATGTCCATCCTGGCTGTCATGTAGTTTTTGAATGCATATGCATCTGGCGTATATGTATCAGTACTCCTGCTATAGAGCAGAGGAGAACCTGGACAAAAAGCTAAAGAGGGCAGTGTGAACTGGTATTTCAGAATTGTAGAAGGTTCTTACTTCAGTATTTAGAAGCATTCCTCTGTGGGACTGATGAGAACTAGGAGAAATTTAAGTTCTGGAGTAGACCACCTCTAAGTTCCTTATTCAATGCTTTGTACCAGTCATGGATTTTCAGGTTTCTAAGGTGAATAAAATCTCCCTTTTCTGCACAAAAGCACTCTCTGCTATTTTTCTTTGCTGCAGCAGTGATGAGTAACAGAATCTTGAAATGCTTAAATAATAAAGTGCAGGCATTTAACTGTGTGAGTAATTAGTGGCACAATTTACTCACTGGTGGTTAATTGTCCTAAAAGTCTGTAAATTGAGGACAGCTATTTTTGTTAGAGAGATAGCCTAGTTCATACAGCATAACTTATAATGTGTGCTTGGTAAGAGATCAGAATAGATGGATCACAGTGGTTCCTTTGAGATTGATAAGCTGAGATCAGTCAGCTGCACAGAAGGGAAAGTGTGAGCTTTTTTGCTTGGGACGCTTGTAATTGGACTGAATGAGGCACTATGAAAAGGGAAGCGTTGAATTAGCCCCTGAGGGAGCTGAGTAATATGACCTCATAGGACTTCCCTTTTGTCATGTGCAACCAGCACAGTCTAAAGTAGTGGCATAATGAGTTACTTTGGCTGTCAGAGAACTGGGGGACCAATGTCTCCAAAGTTATTAATCAACTGAACAGGCATTGTGAGCACTAGCAGATCATGATTCCAACCTGCCTCAGCTGTGGTGTGGAGGGCTGTAGTTGTCTTTGCCAGTTCAGTCCTTAGTCTCTGCTAAGGCTCAGGATAACAGAGCCTAACGTATAAATTCCCACAGCTTGTGGTCTGTGTGTGTCTGTCCATTGAAACTGAGACCTCAGTTGATTTTTTTCATATCCATTGGAGATAAAAAATTATTTTGATCGTTGTCAGGATGCAACTGGATTGAAACCTGCAATCCTGTTACGAAATGACTGGAGAATGGTGTACAGCTCCCAGGAATAAGGGAGAAAGGAGAAACTAGACTCTTGTATAACTGGAAGTAATGACTGGCAGACTTGTCTGATACAGCCCAGTAGTAATTTGGCTACACAGACAGAACTCTTTGTGCGGTAAATGAAGGTTTTAATGAATCACATGTAACTAGTCAAGGATCCTGCTTTTCAAAGTGTCTGCAGATATTAAAATGCAGAGATGCCTCTGCGTTTTGGTTGCCATCCATTCACAAGAACGTGCTGTACATAGTGTTTCATTTAGCAAGTTTATCCAGCCCTTTTAAAGGTGAAGGCTAAACTTGTTTTTTGTTTTCCCCCTTATCCACTTCAAACATCATTAGTCTGAGTAGGCAGTAAATATGTCATCTTGCTTTGGCAGCAATTAGGGGAAACCAAACTGCAAGCTTTGCCTATTAGCCCTAGATTAATTCAATCCAAGTTGTTTTCATCAAATCCTGCAGATTACAGGGGTGGGAATCTGGGTCCAGCCTCGTGGGAGCTGTCCAGTGATTAAAGTAAATCCGTGGTTACAGGCTTGGCTGTCCACTAGCACAAAATGTGAATTTCATGGAACATGACGGCACCATGAGAACTTGCCAGACATATTTTTTTCTTTGACTGCTCCACATGCTTGTTCGCTTCCCTCCACAGCTGCCCCATAAAGTTGGCTGTACCTGTCTGCTTTCTCCCTGTGGTAAGATGCATCTGTGCGAGTACTCTGGGAGAGGCACCTGGCCTGTTAGCTGTGCGGATCTTCAGAAATGGACAAACCTTCTGTCGAGTGTGCAGCATTTTAAGCTGAACGGCGTGAGTGTAATTTGGAGCTGCAGCGGCTCAGACATAGATGATTTCAGTTAAGAAATGACAGCCACACAAGGGTGTTGGTCAGTTGGTGACACTGTTGGTCAGAGATGATAACAGAGAACGGATTTTCCTGATTTTTTCCACAGGGCTAAAAAGAAAGACTTTGCTTCCCACCTCCCCCCTTTGAATGGAAACACTTGATAACAAGCCTGTGACTCCATGAGGCGTGGTGGTAATATGAGAAATCACTTGGACCACACACACCCTTCACAAGAGCCTGTGGCCTACTTAGGCTTTCACGGCTGCAAAGACTGGAACAGTCTCAAACTTGCCATCAGCTCCTTTTTTCTTCTTCCCCACAGAGTAATGTAGCAGGCTAGTTGAAAAGTCTAGAAAGTTTTTCGCTTTCTAGACACTTGGAGCTGAATAGCCCGTTTTCACTTAGGGAAGTGATATGTTTGTGCTAAATGGCAAATTGAGCTGTTGGTGATTTGGAGAACTGGATGGCTAAAGGAGAGGAAAAAAGGGGATGGAGTCTTGCTCTAGTTTCCTGAATCCAATCCAGTGCATTTCAGGAGTGGCCGAAAGTCAGTGCCCTTGGACTGTTTGGCTGGCCTCCGTCCAGTTTCCACCAACGCAGCTGGCACCAACTGGTCCCCTGGTTACTGTTCTCATTGGCAAGGCCATGGGTTAGCTGGGCTGAGGACACTTCACTTCCGTTTTAACCATAGATGGCCTCTCAGGAGCTTGCTGCTAGTTGCTCAGCTGTGCTTTTCTTGTTCTTTGGATACAACATCACTCGGTATGGTGGTTGATGTCATTTTGTGTCAGTGACAAGTTGCCTAACCTGCCGTGTTTTCAAAGGAGCTGGATATGAAAATCAGTCTGAACACATTCATTGTAGACAAGTGGAGGTAGAAAGGAAGCCAGATAAGGGAAGAGGGAAATTGTGCGTCATGATAATAGTAGTGAGGGTGGGATTGAAGGCGGGGAGGGGGAAGGACAAAAACAAACCACAAAAACCCAAAACAAACAAAAAACCTCTAAATTTTGACTGCAACACTTGTATGACAGCATCTGTCAGAATTGGTCATTACCAGAAAGCCATACTGAATTCCAGCAGTCCCCTTCAGGGCTGAGCTGGTCTTGTGCAGTGGAGTGGATGTATAATTCCTAGATAGCTAGGTTTTCTGAATGTTCATTTTATATCCACTTGTGATTGTTTGCTTTTGCAAGGGCAGTAAACGAAGCTAGGAATGCTCCAGGGAGCTCTTTGTAAAAGAGCAAAGATAGGGGGATGGGAGCAGGTCTGCGAATCTGTGAACAACAGGCAGAGTCCGGATCACCCAATGTGAAAAGCAACAAGCACTCTTTGTTCTCATCTGTTGCCGTAGACATGGGGACATGGCGGGTGTGAAGTGCTGATGTACCTGGTTTGAATTCTCGTTCTGTCAGGGTGCTCGCTGGCAGGTCCCTTGCAGCCTTCCGGCAGCCTCCATGTGGTCCAGCTACCTCAACTATTAACATGTTTATAACAGCAGTGGAGAAGTAAACTCTCAACTAGCAACAAGTCCATCAACAGAAAAAACAAGCAGAGAGTCTCCAGAGGCCCTTTGGGCCAACTTATACTGGCGTCAGCATGTCAAGGGTACCTGCCTATATTGGTCTGAGGGGTACATTTGCAGTGGTGCTGTGTGTGGAAATGGAGAGCATGTATTTAAATACTGGGCTGTTGTACTGTGTACAGTTAATGGGACACTCGTGCAACAGCTGTTGCTGCTGTGTTTAAAAATTTGTCATTCCAGCTCTGTGATACTATCTGATCCTAGAGATCCCTTTAATTTTGTTTTTGTTAAGAGTGCTTTACGTTTCTAGAGCTCTTAATTGGAAAGGTCAACAGCAGTGTAATCTGAATGATTCTTGTATCACGGATGAACCCTCGGTATGCTCCGAGTGCTCCTTCCACGCAGCATGGCTGTAACAGCTCCACCTCATACACGCACAGTCAAAGGAATGAAGGCACCAATTTATCCTAGTAGGTCTTTCTCATCAGCACACGTTCTTTTCTTACAAAAAGCTTCTTCATGCGAGATCTTGGATCATTTCCCTGCTCCCCAGCCCTCCAGAGAGACATGAGGGAAGTTCCACCATGGGAAACTGGATAAAAGTTTGAGGAGTAGATAGCAGAGAACAATCCTGCTCTGAGGGAACAAGGAGGGGGCCAGAGGTGATCTAACATATCTGTGACCTTTAGGATAGCAGCTGTGATAGCAGCATTTCAAGTTGTGTAAACACTATCCATCTGTAGGTCTTGTGTAACTGTGCCTGAGTACCTAGGACACTTTATCTTAGCCAGAATCTTGGAGCAAGTGACAGTGAAGTAGCAAGGATTGCAGCTGACATCATGTGTTTACACTAGTGAAGTCAGGGGAAGACTCAGACCATCTGAGTGACCTTACTGAGCTAAGCTGGCAGGCGGAGTGACGGCAAGCAAAAGCCACTTCTTGTCAGGCTGCAGCCAAAATGCGTAGGAAGGAATCATTGTTTTGTTTTGCTTTGTTTTGAGTTCTGTACACAGCATGAGGGTCAGCACAACACCTAAGAATCACAGCAATTGAAGTAGCTGTAGCACTGTTGGTTTTGCCCTTCTCTTGCTCTCTCAGGATGTCTTGCTGCTGAGTCAGTTTATCCGTTCTGATGGAGGGATGCTGCCACGAAGGATCACAGGCCTCTGTTTGGAGGAGCACAAGAAGATTGCTGTCTGTGTGCAGATGGCTCACCGTGCAGGTACCTAGCCTCCTCCTAAGACAACCCCTTACTGTGGGGTACCCACAGAACCCCTTGAGAGGGGTCTCCCACCCAACTAGTATAGGTCAATGAGATGTCATTGTCCAGTCACCCAGCAAACTCGTTATGGTCCAAGTGCTGGGACAGGATGATGGACCAGAGACTACTTGTTCGCTTTCTATGTGTCTTGGCTTCTGCCTTGGCAGCAGACATTTATCCCTGTAGATGAGTCTACTGTTGCAGAAAGATCTGGGAAGTGGCTCAGTCTCTAGTAACTAATGATTAAATACCAGCTTCTGAAATTACTTGATTTAGCAAAAGCTTGACCTACCTTGTTAATAACACGCACCTGTCTACCATCTGCCATGTGAAGACTTTTTGCTTTACTCTGAGAGTGGGACCCAGGTTGACACAGTCAGAGTGTTGTGCTGATCTTTATGCCTGGTACCTGAGTTATATCCAAGTTAAATGGACTGAGAATTTTAATAGTCAGATTTTCATCCTGGAGATAGAATCTGATTGGAGACCAGTGCCCTATGCCCTCTCAAAAAGCCTCTTCAATGAGCCCAAGTGGCTGTGTCTTTGGTGTGTATTTCCTCTCTCTACCAAGCAGAACCTCCTAGCTTCTCTTTGGCTGGGGTGCAGGTTCAGCAATGACTAAAGATAAAATACCCTTTCTGCTATACTTGAGTTTTTGCTGTGCTGTCCCAGTAGGGATCTGGATTGCCTGGATTACGAGGTGTAATGTAACTTCTGGATGCTATAGAGGCAAGGAGGCACTGCAAAATATTCTCACGCCTTTCTTTTTCTGTTTCAGGTTTGTTGCCAAACCACAGGCCTCCACTTCCTGAAGGGCATATTCCCAAGAAACCCAAGCTTAACAGGTGAATAGTCTTGTCTTTCCACATGTCTTTTTTTCAGGAACAGATTGGAAGAGGAAAAGCAGTTCCTTATAACTGGGTAAATCATGCCTCAGGCAACAGGGCTCATAAAGAGTACCCATAGCATTTTGGAGAAGGAAGGGCTGTCACAATATTCTCTTGTCAGTCTTCTAAGGACAAACCACATCTCATTCAAACCATTTATCCACAGAGGATTAAAACTGCCATGCATGTTAGTCTGCCCTCCCTTCCTCAGCTGCACTCACTTCCTCATCACTAACACTCAGTAGGGCAGTCACAGGAGGATGCCACAGGGATGGAGTCACAGCATCAGAGAGTAGTTGAGGTTGGAAGGGGCCTTTGGAGATCGTCTAGTCCAAGCCTCCTGCTCAAGCAGGGTCACCTAGAGCAGGTTACTCAGGACTATGTCCAGTCAGGTTTTGAATATCTCCAAGGATGGACCTTCCACAGTTTCTCTGGGCAGCTTGTTCCAAAGAACCACCCTCATAGTGAGACAGTGTTTTCTTACATTCAGACAGAATTTCTTGTGTTTCAGTTTGTGCCCATTGCCTCTTGTCCTGTCACTGGGCACCACTGGGAAGAACCTGGTCCCGTCTTCTTTACTCCCTCCCTTCAGGTATTTATAAACATTGGTAAGACCCTCCCTGAGCCTTCTTTTCTCCAGGCTGAGTCATCCCTTCTCTCCTAGGCTTTTAGTGCCTGGCCTCCAACAGCAGGAGGGTGCCCAGGAGGGGTACTAGCAGTGAGTGGGGGGCTGAGCAGCCAGCAAGGGCCCATCACAAGCCTGTTCCCCTCTGCCCCATCCCCGTTTCCCCCAGTCAGCGATTTAACCTCCGCCTGCCCTTCCTGTGCAACAGGCTCTCTTCCCCCTCCCCAGCCTGAATGGCCCCTGGCCTTTGGTGGGCGAAGGGGAAGCCTGCGGCCGCCTCCTGTGCTGTGCTGGGCACTCGGAGGTGCTAATCCCCTGTTTATGACCTCACACTCTGTTTCCATGGGGATGTCAGAGCGGTTTATGAACCTCGCATTAGCAAGCGTGGGGTTACCAGAGGCCATGGGGCTGTTGCTGGGAGAGCTTAGGCTGCAGGGCTGGGGGCAGCCAGAGACTCCTGCATTTCAGGTCTGACTCTCTGCAGCGGAGATTTGAGCTCTTAGAAATGTCCCGTGGATACTGGCAGGCTGCACACTGGGTATCAGTGAGGATCAGATTAGAGGACTCTCCATTTGATGCAGCCCTGTAGCCATCAGATACTTCAACTCTGAAAACCTCTTCTTTCCTGTGCCGTACAAGTCTTCGGGATTCTTTAGTAGCTGTGTCTATCTAGCAGTTGTGGGGTGGAGCACATTATCTAGTTAGCATTCACATAGCAACCCCGCATAGCAGGTTGAGACAGGAAATGGTAAATCCTGTATCTTGCTGGAATCACACCAGGACTCCAGATCTAATGCCTCGACTCTTATAAATTGTTCCATAGACTTTTAGTGAGAACAAAGAATGGATACCTCCAGATACATTCTATATGCAAGTAGGTGTGCTACACCTCTAAAATTAAGAGATTTAAATTGGAGATTAGTATCCAAGCCCTCCCTATTGCATTGCTAGTCCCTCCCTACACCACCCTTGTTTTTTATCTCCCAGCAAGGGAACGTAGCAAGCAGGGTGGAAGCAGAGTTTAGAAAAAGAGAGCAGAGCTGTTGCTGAGGAGATGGAACAGCATTGAAATAGGCAGGCTTTGGGGTCTGGGTGAAGATAAGAGAATGGGATCAAGAAATTGGGTTGAAAGTTTCGGCGGTGGGGCTGGAAGTAACCAAGTGAGTCCCAGAGCCAGCATAAGGCTGCAGGGGTACTTTAGGAGTGCTCCCTTGGTCCCTCACGATATTGTCTTCTCAGCCTGCTGGAAGGGGAAAGCTCTGCATATTGGAGCCTTGCAAAATCTTGGCCATTGCGGTTCTGTGAGAGTTTTGACTGTGCATACCCGCACCTGCGCTTCCTGCATTGCTCTCTGGAACAGTAGATGGCACCACATAAGTCATGAGATATAAATTGCTTCCTTCCTCTAGCCTGAAGGGAGGACTGAAGGGTACCCACATGCTGAAGACATTCAGCCAGTACTTATTTTGGGAAGGAAGCCAGAGCTATTACCAAGTTTCCCACATAAATGACTTGTCCAAGCTTACCTTGTCTTTGCCTCTGTACTTGTTTCTAAACCTTTCTGTAAGTCCGTAGTAATTTGGGAAGCACTCAACCACTGGTGCTGCCAAATGCAAGTGAGCTGGCAGGGGAGGACAGGGGCAGAATTGGGCTGGGACTTTTGAGTGGAACAAGCTGCCTTGTTCAGTGCCATGAGAACATGACCAGGTCATCCTCTAATCCTGTCTGGTGTAACATCAGGGCTGCGCACCTAACTCAGCCTGTCCTTTCACTGCGTTTGTGTCTGCTGGGTTTTTAAGTGTCAGTCCATGATGTACAGAGATCCTATCATAGCAGGCAGTACATTGCACAGTTAAGTGATATATTTTCCAAATCCTTGAGCTTCAGCTCTTCTTGAGATCACTGTATTGCCTGTTCTAGTCATCTTCACCTCTCTGCTTAAATAAGAGGTAACAGTGCCTTTTTGCACTGCTACTGTAGCCCTGGGAATGCCAATGAGGAAAAACTGAGGTGCCCCATAATACGCTTGGGCCCTTTGTTAAAGCTCTTCCAAGACAGGAACACAAGTAATGTACCTTCCTTAATATCAGTTTAACCAGCCCTTGTGCTCCCCAGCTCTGCCTGCAGTGATGGCTTTTTCCGTGCTCTGCCAGTGGGTCTACTCTGACTGTTGTGTTGAAATACGCTCTTCTGCACCCCATCCCCTCCAAAATAACACTCACCAGCCACACTTCAGGAGCAGGCTGAAGTGCCCATGTTGTAGATGCTGGAGCTATTGAATTGCCACCAGCTGCTTGAGGGTCTTTTAACCTGATCTGTGAAGGAACCAGGGTTCCTGGCACAGCAGCTTGCCCATTGCTGTGCACTGATGCTTGCAGAGCTGAAAGAGGCATCACTTGCGTGGCTCTGCAGCATCTGGTCCTCCTTGTTCAAAAGAAGGTAGTCATGGGGAAACAAGCCAGCAAACAAAGACGGAGACAAACTTGTGTCAGGGCTGCAAACTGAGATGGATAGTTCTCACAGGTGGGCTAGTAGTATCCAGTATACTGAGAATTTAGTCCATTCCCAGTCACATGTCCTCTGTTCCTGCTGTCTCTCCCCCTCGCTCATCTGCACTTATTCTCTTGCCATCAGGAGCTTGCACTGCACATGGAAGAAAGCCTTGCATACAGAAGACAGTTCCTGCTGTACTGTTCTAAAATAGGAGGATTCAAGATGAAAAGAATAGACAGAGCATCATAGAGGCATATAATCCGTCTCAAGACTGTTACAATAAGCTTTGCCCTGGTGAAGGACAGCATTTCTCTGAGTTTTATCTTAGCGAGGTGGGGATTGGTCTCTTCTCCCAAGTAACTAGCGATAGGACGAGAGGAAATGGCCTGAAGTTGCGCCAAGGGAGGTTTAGATTGGACATTAGGAGAAATTTCTTTACTGAAAGAGTGGTCAGGCCTTGGAACAGGCTGCCCAGGGAAGTGGTTGAGTCACCATCCCTGGAAGTATTTAAAAGACGCGTAGATGAGGCGCTTAGGGACATGGTGTAGTGGGCATGGTGGTGTTGGGTTGACGGTTGGACTCGATGATCTTAGAGGTCTTTTCCAACCTTAATATTAGATTCTATGATTCTACTTCTGTGTGCTCACCCCTTCTGCCCTAAAATTCCTCTCATTGCCCCCCTGTAAGCAGTCTGTTGTCTAACTCTTCATTCTGAATTGAGAAATCTTTCACTTTTTTAAAGGAGGGACTTCTAAGAAGTCACTGTCTACTCCAGATGTTGCCCCACATACTTCTATGAGAATTCCTACTATCTGGGGACAGAAAATCTTACGCTGAGCTGAAAAGTTTTTGCTGATGGAAGAGCTCTTGACATTAGACTATACCATCAGCTGCTAGAGTGACAGGACCAAGATGAAAGCCCAAGATAACCTTAGGGACTGATTCTATTCACACCACCTGAGATTGAAGGAGATTCATTGTGGGGAGTGTAACTTGGAAGTGGGAGTCAGAGCCCAGCACCTCTATCATAATACAGACTTGAGCATTCACTTTCTGCATGTAGACTCTGTGGATGTTCCGTAGACTCAGAGCAGCAACCCCTGCCTGGCAGAAGTCTGGCAGATTACTTCATTTGGATGAGCAGTCCCTTTCATTTTTCTCCAGTCTTGCAAAGTTCTGGCTGATGTTCCCTTTGGCCAGGCTTCTTCCAAGGTTGTGTCAGTATTTTTGAGAGCAGCTTCATCTGCTGCCGAAAAAGGGACAAACCAGCCTGATGAAAAACTGCTTTGTCTCTGCTCTTTGCCCCTGAGATGATGTACCGGCCAGCTGCATAGGAGGAGCTCTGTGGCTCCTGGGCAAAGGTGCTAAGGAAGTACATAAAGAAGAGCTGAGGAGTGTTAATGTATACTTTTGAGAGCACCAGAAAAGCTGCTCCTCAGCTTTTCCTTGGCTGCACTTGTGGCTATCTTGGCCAGAATGTTTGGCCTATGTCACGGTCACCCTGTTTAAAGTGAGCCTGCTTCAAATACAAAGTATCTGGCATGCACTGGCTATCACCTAGCTGAGATTAAAATGTAACATGCCACCTTATGGAACTGTCAGCAAACTATCTTATTTTAACAAAGGTCAGGGGTACTGCCCTGCCGTTGATCTAGTGATGTGAAGTGTGGATTTATCATCCAGAATGCCTCTGCCTGCTCTGCCCCTCCAGAAGGTGCTCTTCCGGTGCTTACTCAATTACGTTTTCCAAAAAGCAGAATCCCTGCTCTATTTTCTGAAGTGGTTTTATTGTCTTCATTGTACAAACGTTGGACATTCCCTCCTACATGCCCCAGATTTCTCTGCAGAGAGGTAAGAATTTCCCTGCTTTGCACTGGGTCACTTGGCAGCTGGCTTCCCCCTACCCACCCCATCTCCTGATCCTGTTTCTACTACTGGAATGCGAGAGGAAGAGCAGAATGCTTTGGGAAGTAGTGGCCTGCAGATCGCGCCTTGTTCTTGGTCATCCAACTGTCTAGCACAGTATGGGATCACCCATCCAGGATGTAATGGAATGTAGAGGAGGAGATTGGGAACTGCAGAAGAAGGTATAATGTGAAAGTGAAATGCCAGTTTGAGCCAAGCTGTGTGGTCCTGGGGTGGTAGGTGAGAACACCTTATGGTCAGAATTCAACTGGTGAGCATTCCACAGCTCTCTCTTCTACCCCCTGCAGTTGGGACACTGTCCCAGTGAAACTTACCATGATATTTCTCATTTTTTGGACTTTAGTTCTTTGCCTTTTTGCTTTCTGCCTGATTTGTTTTTGACAGCGATAGCTCATGAATGTTATCATTTAACTGCTTTACTAGCTATGGGTGCTTTTGAAGAAATATGGCCATTGGAGTATCCACATCATCCATAAACTTTTGAGTCTACTCTCATCCCCTTCTCTTCCGTATCATTTGCCTGCAGAACTTGGACATGGAAAACCAATGAAGTTTACCCCCCATCAATGCAGAATTACTCCCTACATTCATTTTCTCATGTTTGGTGCAGTCTGGGGCTTTCACTGTTTCCAAGGGATGATTCCACAAGCAAATTTGTCTTGCAGCCAAGGCTTGTTCCCTCATCCTCAACCTGAATTCTCCCTTTCATAACTTCCTGCTGTTATTTCTGCATCCATTTGTGCTCCAGCCTGGCATGTTCCAGTTAAGTGCTGCAGAAACAAAATATTTTCACTAGCCCATGAGGCCGAGGAAATTCTCAGGGATTTCATCAGCACTGTGCAGAGTGACAGACTGTTCTTATATTCCAGATTCATGTGTGTGCAGGCCACCACACACCAGAACCATTTGGGAAATGGTCAAGCACAGCAGCTGCAGGTCAAAATTCTGTGCTTGCTTTCAGGAATGGAAACCTGAATAGCTCAGCAGTTTTCTTTCCAGCATGGAAGTTGTCGCATGGATATTGTGGGCTAACACTCTATCCAGAACAGTCACTGAGTTCAGGCCAGCACTTAGATGCTCTCTTAATGTGAATATAGCACTCATTTTCTTCTGGCAGGTCCAAGGTTAAAGCACAACACTGTGATGTTGTTCCCCTTCCAAAAGGACTAAGGGATGTCACAGGTTCCCTAAGCCTGGGCTCTGTCAGCAAGAGGTGCTGTAGATTATGGAGTACTTGATTTTGAGTGCTCAGCTGCCACTCCATTTTCAGCTTCCTACTGGAAGAACAGAACTTGGCACAGATAATATCTAAGTCAGTTCCTCTTCCATCACCCGAACTGAAGAAGTTGCTATGTGTTAGGAAAGAGGCAGGTTCCATATGAACTCCTCATGAATTACAAAGTTCTTAGGCTCTGTGGACACCTCTTGTCCCTGGGAGCAGAATCTGATTTCACTGCTATCAGCATTTCACTCCAGCAGCATGTGGTTTCTCTCATCTGCATGGAAACTGTGCTGTGCATAGCATGTGAATTCAAAAGCAAAGAGCCAGAGCGGCTGCAGGTGAGCAAAGCCAAGAGGTGTCATGGGAAGGGATGTGGCAGGGAGGAGGCAGTCTTGCCAGCACTTTGATCGAGTGCTTCCTGCAGTCTGTAGCCCTCTGCCTTCTGCTCTTAATGCAAACAAAAGCCAGACTGAAAAAGTTCAGTGAGGGTTCAGAAGTTCAGCCTTGAACTGTACCAACATGGCCTTTGCTTGGGCTGCCTGCAGGACTGCAGTTGCCCCATGGGTAGGTCATTTCCCTTACCCAGCACATCGAAGCCCTGTGCCTACTCCTAGGCGTTAAGTGGCAGCCTCCGAGTGGGAAGGCTTTGGGGCCCTCCTGCTCACTGAATAAAATCCATAAAAACGGACTTCCACGTGCCACAGAGATTTTAGGCAATTGTAATGACTGCAGGTGACTAACCACAGTTGTTTCCATCCTGTTTATATCTTGCCTTTTCCCATCGGGGAAATCCCACCAGGATTCCCGTCATGCTTTATCCAAACTACTCATTCGTGCAGCTGGAGTCTAGGGATTCTGGTTGTTGACCAAGATAGTACCATACGCAAGGGGGCAAGCTGAGCCCCAAGGTGAGTTGCCAATCCCCGAGACTGGCAGTTCTGTCCCCCTTTGTCCAGAGAGAGAGCTCTGCACACTGAGATAACAGGTTAGGAGACTGTGGACCAGCTGCATTTGGCATCCACATGGAGGCTCTGTCCTGACAACCCTCAACTGGTTGAGAAAATTCAGACCATCTGCCAGTGTGTGTTTGTAGGTTATTGGAAAAACTCCCCAAGACAAACCGTGTGGTTGGATACAATGGAAAGTTGGGTGACTTGGCTAGAAAAGGGGGTACGCTACCTTACATGCTCAGCAGAGTTTGCAGAAAAGTCCTGTGTGCTGGGCTTTGAAACTCTCATGTGTGAGTTCTGTGGATTGTTTTTACTCTCAGCAAAAAAAAAAAATCTGTCTGTGAAACAGTAGGAACTGGAGTTAGTCAAAGAGGAAAAGGAACTTTGTAGACTGACTGCTCCCAGGCATCAGGCTTTTGCCACTGCTGAATCAAGGTAAAAAAAAAAAAAAAGAGGCAGCAAACAAAATAGGACAAGTTTGAGTTCGGGACAAAGCAAGTATTAAAAGCGCTAAAAGCAAATGTGCTCCAGGAAGGGAAAGCGTCCAAATGTCTGTTTCAGCTAACAATGAAAAGCCCCAGCCTGCAGTCCCCAAAGGAAGCCAAAAGCCTGGACCAGAGGGCTGGATTAGACCTGCTCAAAAGAGAAACAACAAAAGCTTTAAAATCAGGCCATTACTAAATCCTCCTTCCTATGCAGAATTGGGGTGTGCACTTCCAGCCCCCACACAGAAACAGAGGGATTTCTTAAAAAGCCACTGTCTGTCTAAACCTGCACACAGCATTGATGCGTATCTCACATTCACACATACACTTCTCTCCCAGTGAGATCATTTATTATCACGGGAGCACTTTCCCGTAAGCGTGTGGACACGTGACCAGAACTGCACTTGGCACACTGATGCATTAAAACAATTTGGGATTTTTTTCCTCCTTTGCTATAAGTGCAGTCTTGCGATATCAAAACTTGTGCTACAGACCTCCCCCTGCAGCAAGGGGAATGTGAAAAGAAGGACCTAGCCCCACGTGCCCGTCAAATACCCCTACAGCTGCTTCTGCCTTGCCATGGTTCTTTGCCAGATTCCGAACCGGGGACCTGTGTTTGGACTCTCTGAACTCCCCTTGCATGTGAAATTAGAGACAGGAGGGTCTCTCCTACTTCCTGTCCTGATGTTGTTATGTAAGGGATTCCACTAATGCACTAGCATAACATTAAAGGTCAAAAGGGACTAATTTAATGCACGCATAGGAGAACAAGTGGCTAGATCTTGCTCTACGCTGTCTCCCAAATCCCTCCTGCTGTTGCTTCTAGGTGTCTTAACTATCATAAACTCCTCAAAGCAAAAGCAAAGCATTTTGGGAGTGGCTCCATTTCAGTGGCAGGAACCTCCAGATGCAATTAATTTTTCAATTTGTGCTGTTCAGGATTGCTGAGGAAGAGAAGTGCTAGGAAAATGGGCTGCTGTTATACAGTCTGTAGCTGCCTGGCATTGCAAGCTTTCTTTATAGTTCTCAGGAATGTGCCAGATGCCTTCAAACAAATGCATTACATGGTCTCTGTCCAAAGTTCTTAATATCTCAAGTTTGCACAATGCAAATAAAAGGTAACAAAGCTGTTTGGGGAGAGGATGACTGATTGAGGTTACATTAAGACCATGGGATTACTCAACGGAGGCATGCAAACATCGCTGGACAAAGTTTATCAGTCTGTTCCAAATTCTAATTTGTTGGAGCATTGTTTGTGCAGATTATGCTAGCGTTTTACTTTGGATCTTTATTGTCTGAAAAGACTCCTCTTTCTCTAAGGACCTCTATTCCCCTCTCTACTGGTAGCAAAAGATTTAAAGCCTAACAAAACTCCAGGCCACCCAGCCACAGGGTAAGATTTCCAGTAACTGATTCTAGATCTGAAATCCCCCGCCTGTTTGCAAAGCCAAGTCTAAAACTTCAAATGGTAAAAAGCAGAGGATATTTGCCAGACGTTGGTCTTCACAGAGATTTGTAGTTGTGAAGATAATTCCGTTCTAGTACCTCTTACATTGTAGGTTCTGACTTTCTGCACCAACAAGCTGCAATGGTATTGTACAGAGAATACTAAAGCAAATTTGGACATATGAAAATACAAGACTAGGCCAGAAACCCATCCCATGCAGAAGAAATAACTGATTATCCTCTGAAAGTAAACGAATCCCTTTTTAGAGACTTTATTTCTCATGGAGTTTAGACTTTGTCATTAGTTTACCTTATTGAGGCTGGCTATTGAAATAACACCTCCCATAGAGGCTGGATGCATTCAGTCTTGGAATTAGTTGCAATGAAGGGATTTGGCACTCCACTTTAGCTACAGGTGGACAACTTGCCAGCAGCCTGGAGACTACACCTGATTTGTTTTGTGACACGGAAGTCAAGCAGGTGCCAGTGGGTTCAGTACAGAGCTGCAGCTTAGAAGTTCCAAAACAAACAAAAATTCCTTTCCAGTGGTCCCTTCTGAATTGAGGGAGCTCTGCTCACCATTATTCCTTTTAATAAAGAGGCACGTGGGGAGGCAAAGTCTACAGTGACTGCTCCTGCTTCAGCTGGAACCTCTTCTCAGTGATCAGTCTCAAACTGAAATGTGTTTGTGTTATTTTGACAGGTATCTGACCCGCTGGTCCATTAGATCTGCAAAGCCCATCTGGAGGAGGGGCCCCAAGTGGTGCAAAAAACCCATGCCGGTCGGACACCCTTTGCTGAAGGATAATGTCAAATATACACACAAGCCTCTCTATTTAAACCACTAGTGGCCAGAACTGGCATAGTCAGTAAGCACAGCTGTTTTCCACTGTTCTGCTTTTTTGGCAAGTTTGTCAGTATCTCCAATTTTCTTATTCCAAAACTGTCATTAGTACTCTATATTGTCTCCAATGAATGAGCTGTGATCTGCTTCTCTAGGAGAATGCAAGATTCAGCAAAGTTCAGAATGATTTGGAGAAAGCAGGGGGCAAAGACTTTTACCTCAAAGCCAGAAAGGATCTGAAGGCTTTTGTTTCATTATGGTCCATGACTGGATTTGGAAAAGGATGTTTCCTTCTTTTTCCAGCAAGGAATGGTGATTCCCCATTAATGTGTGTTTCAACTCAGATTTGCCTCATTTGGGCTTTTGTACCTGTGATACTGGTGGAAGAAAAAGACTCGTGCAGCACTACGTTTCCTTGGCAGTAACAGAAATTGTTAATGACTACTGAAATGAATTTTTTTTATAATCTACTGTGCATAATTTGCAGCAGAACACCTGTGGCAGTGGCAGACAGGCATTGTGTGTCTTACATGTCCCCTTAAGGATTCCTGGCTTGTGCTTCATTCCTGGATCTAGCAAATACAGAATGTTGACACCCTTGATGACTTGGCCTGTTTTTTTCCCCTTGCAAATACATTTGCCATAAGTCTTCCGTGTCAGTGATATGGCTGCTTCCTGGGATAGTTTGGGGCTGATAGATATGCATAATTTTCCATCCTGTAACTAAAAGGTGGCACCATTTCTCTCCCTGTACAGTACATGTATGTACCTTCCACCTATTGACCACTGCTACTTGAGAAGTGCTACTTACGGGCCTGGTATGAAAGGCTCATTACATTTATCAGGGTCATTATTGCTTTGGCTCCATTTCTTTGATACTTATCTGGGGGCTACAAATCAACACAGCTTTTTTATATACTACTGTGCCACTTAACCTTGTACTGCTTTCATCAGAATCATCTGCTAATACCTATCAGCATGGACAGGAACAAAAGGTAAGGATAAAAACCCATATTACCCAGGAAATCAAATTAGATTATAATGGTTCTTTCTAGCCTTACTTTGTGAAATGGAAGCCGTACATTCAGCCCCTTGAGCTGGCCAAGATCTTTTTGCTTTGGGAGACAGAGCCAAGACTTCATTAACTATACTGAGAGAAAATCTTTCGCTGACCGTCTCTATTTTGTGAAGCTTTGAAACCTACAGCCCTTCAGAAAGGAAAAGATTTTTCTTTCTTCTCCTACGTACAGAAGTTACTATGTCTTCTAGCCCAGGTAGCTCTGCTCAGTGAGCTTTACTGGTGACAAAAGTCACTGGATTAAACCATTGCCTTGAGATGAACCTGAACGAGCACATTTTGCGAAAGACCAGGTGATGCCCACAGTTAATTTTCTTTCTACAGTTTAGTGCCGTGAGCTGGAAAGACCCCTCTAATTTTGGTGAAACCTAACATCTGAAAAACAAAATACTCTCTTCAATATGCCTTTCTAGAGTTCAGGGTTTAGTACTGATCCCTTACAGTATGCATCAGCTTTCTACTCTGACTCCAGCTCTGTTTTTGTTTTGTCATTCATGGGTGACAGCAGGCATTCATTCATGTTGTCTCCAAATTAGTTTTTGTGTAAGCATGGTGTCTTTGTAATCAGACAGATGGCCTAGGTTTGATTTCTGACCTAGGGCTTCACCTGTCATGGAACAAAATGCCATTTGTTACTATCTAAAGGATCTGCAGTGACACATTACAGGGAATTCAATCTGGAGTTGAGGGAAGATTGCACACTCAGAAGTCCTAGGAAAAGAATCAGGGCTGGAGTCCAGGCACAAAAGAATCCTGCTCAAAGCGCAGAGGTTTCAAACATTTATTAGAACAAGCAGTAAACAAAAACCTCTAAGTATAAAATCCAAATGTTTTCTCCAGTCCTCGTCCCAGACAGGAGAGTCACAGCATGAAGGGCAGATCTAAGTTCTTCTCGCCGGTGCCAAAGTAGACGTAGCCATACTGCTTGGTCATTGGGACGTGGTAGAACGTCAGTCCCAGCCACAGCAGGCTCCGCAGCACCACCACAGTGCCTCCCTTCTCTAGCTGGACAGTCCAGGAGCCTGTGCAAGAACATGTGCTAATGAGTCACTGCAACGGAGAAAGAGGAAGCATTCCTGGCGCAAGCTGTCCCTAAGCTGGGAGATGGACTGCGGTGGGTTCTTCCTGACCAGTCAACAGTGCACAAGGCTGCATTGGAGTTTGTGACACCTGAAAAGAGGGAAGTCAGGGAGACCAGAAACCTTGATGCCCTTTCTTCTTTTGTCAATTCAGCATTACAGGCTGCCCTTATTTCCAGATGTTTGTGTCTAGTTTCACATAGCATATTCCCATGGCTATGATGGTAATGTCGTACGCGTCACAGGAAGGGATCCTTGGAGCTCCAGACTTGTATTCTTGATCCCTAGGAGAGGCTACAGCTATTCTTGGCTGCTTCTGAGTGGGCAGCAGTTACTCTAACAAGCTCTGCCACCTACTTGGTATAGCTAATAGCTATAGAGAGCCAAGACTAGCTATAGCAATCCTGCATAGGTATAAAATTTCTTCTTAAAATAAACTCATAGCATTAGTAGTGGGAAGAGGAAGAAGGCACTTTCCTGCTCCAGGGAAGACTGGTTTCCCTGATGCAGCAACTGGGAAAGAGGAAGAAGAGAAAGTGAAAAGCAGGGTATTTCCTATCTCAGAGAAATTTACAGAAAAGGTTAATTCTCTTCAGTCTTTCTTGGCTCCACCATTGAAGAGGATGTGCGTGGTAGGGGCAAAGGGATTAGTTTCCGCATTAATTTTGCTTTGGCTCTGCAGAGGAGGTTCAGAGCCAGTGTGAAAATGCAATTTCTCCTGGATGCAAGGAGCTCTGAGCCACTGAGTATTTGTTTTCTGTCTGACACGACAGCCTTAGGAACAATGCCGGAGGGGAGGGGGCTGGAGCATCAGCTTGGATTCAATGCCAGAGGGTAAGGAGCTGCCAGGAGAAAAAATACCAGCTTCAGCACCAAATCAGTAATGCCTAGAGGCTCCAATGTAGGGAAGAAAGTTCCTGCTGAATCTCCATCTAAAAGCAAAAGCAGTGGGCCCAAATAAAAAAAAAAATGCAGTTGGAGCTGTCAGGCTACTATTGGCCTAGAGTCAAGCGGTCAGCCTATGTGCACCCAAAGCCAAAATCTGCCAATTCCAGAATAAGCAGAAAGCCCATAATGTGTTGGGCTAGTTAGACGGTATTCATCCTTGTAGATAATTTTAGGCTCATCAATTTATGCTATGACTCATGCTTACTCATGTCATGGTTAGCCAGGGGAAGGGCTTCTGTGATTGCTGTCAGCTGCCAGTCCTCTCTCTCCCACTAACTTCTGACTGTTGGCCAATTTTAGTCACATCCGACAAAGGGCTGAAGGGCTTTAATACCGCAAGTTCCTACAACAGGTCGCCACAGGACATGGCCCAGGGGTTGACTGCACCTCCTGAAGCTATTTGGCCTGCCAGCAGCTGCGAGGAAGCGCAGGCTGTTTGGCTTGCCTGGCATCCAGGAGGCAGCAGCTAGCTGGGCAGTCAGTGTTTGTCTAGCTTTAGGCTTTTGCACACTCGCTTGCAGTACATGTAGTCTCTTATGCAGTTCATGGCAAACTACAGTAGTAGAGGGCTTGAGGGAGGAGGGAAATTGAGGGGAAACATATAGATGGAATCAGAAAGGAACAATAAAATTCAAAGCCTTGTAAAACCAGGTGTTGCAAGTTGTGCTGCTCACCTGTTACCTATCTCTTCTCTTTGTATTTCTGTACTTTTCAAAAGTTTCTTGGACACCATTGTTTCCCCTGTCTCCTTCAGTAGCAAGTTCCACAGGTTTGTTATACCATAATATGTACAACATAAGTCCTGTGTCATCTTTGATCTGTTACCTTTCAAAGTATGTACCCTTCAGTTATGTGCAAACGTGGAACTAAATGAACAGCAAGAACCCCTACCTTCCGTGACAGTCACTGAACTTTCTGACAAAGGGAGTCTGGCTGCAGGATAGAAGTACAAAGGAGACATTCAGAGTCTTTAAAGACTCAGGAGATTTCTGCACTGGAGAGCTTACTTCTGACTCACTCAGCTCCACTAAAGACACTTTCCACTAAAGACAAACAGCTGGAATCACAATAGAGCAAAGCACTACTTAATATAGGGCAGGATCAGTACAGGTGTGTGCCACCTTTTCACCTTCCTGGCACTGTGACATTCTTTGCACAGGTCCTAGTGAAAACATGAGCTAGTGTCTTCACAAGCAGTGGTTTCACATACAAGGCAACCCCAATCTCCCAGTGCAGTCTCTCCAGTGCCACTCATATGGACACAAACTGGACTGGATCTTTGTAAAGATAAAAACACATTATGGAGTAAAAACACATTATGGTTCAGCCACTGGGATTACAAATTCTGACGGACTGACTGCGTCTCCAACAAAATCTGCATGTTGTTAAGAAACTTCACTACTTGGATAACATGGAAACCCAGATGAAGAACACTTCATTACAAGGCAGATCATCCGGTGGCTGAAGCACTACAGCCATCTGCTGTCAAAGGACAAGCTTTCAAACAGTTTCTTGAACTTTGCCACTAAAAGTTTTCAGCATTTGCTAGTGGCACTAGCTAGACTATGCATAGGGGTGTTGAGCAACTAGTGGCAAGCAAATAGGTCTGAATGTAATTGTGACAAATAATTTTTTCCATTTCTCCTTTGAACGCTGAACTGACTTTGCTTTCAGTGCAGGGTTCTTGCAGCTTGAACTTGCAGAAATGATCTGCCCTTCATCCAAATACTGGTGGTTCTTGCTGCAGCTTTACACATTGGTTTGCAGGGGGGACTGTAAACTATTGGAAGAGTTTCTCTGACAAAAAGATAATGGAATGAGGAACTCTCATTGACTTAGGACCAGTCCTCTGAGAAGCAAGTCTGTCAAGGATAGGACTGTGCCTTGCCTTGCTGGGTGGTGAAAGCCTTTAGGGATTCTCTAGTTTGCTAACGCCTCCCAACATACTGGAAGCATCCAGCAGCCTGGGTACATGTGATAGCTTGTATATATATGTTCATGTACACAGATGAACCCTCTGCCCCAAACTATTTACAAAGAACAAAAAGAAATGCCTGGAGCGTGACAAGTGGGAAAGGTGAGAGGGAAAACAGGGATATTAATGCTCTCAGGGACTATATCTGGATTCAGACTTCTTTTTGTTGGACAAATTTGCAGAGAAGGTAGAGTTCATCTTGATTGAATCCCCAATCTATGCTCTGGGGGAGTACATGGATCCATGATCTCCTCAGAACATTTACCCAGTGTCACACAGCTTTATCAATCTCTGCAGAGTATTCATCAGCAGTTAACTGCTGATCAAAGGAACTTCGCATGCACCTTCACACCTGGCAGAAATGAACAGATGTCATTGAAGACAGCTCCATTCACTTTTATGCTAGAACTCTGAAGGCTGTGATTTGCAGCTGCTTCATTTCCCTACTGTCTGTCCAAACTGCAAACTCTCAAAGGGCTCAAATTTGTCATTTCATAAATGTGAGACCTTTGGGGAATATTAAGTTGTTATACTTTCCAGCTCTTTTCTGAACCTTGACTCTGCATCTAGTTCTATGCAAATATGGACAATAAAGTTTTGCTGATGCTGCATAAGTCTTCCTGTGAAATGAGGACCTGAACCAAACAAGCAGGTTACTTAAGGGCAATCCCACTGGACTGACGCAACATAGGTTGAGGACAGGAAAAATTATAAGAAACTGCCTGAAACTGTAATGTCATTTTCATTCAGATCCTGTTTTCAGCCAGAATGATGATTAGTCATAGAGCTGCTCTTCATTCTGCAGAGCCAAACAGCAGCAGCAGTGCCACCTTCCACCTTTTACTAACCAGATCACTGGGGACATTTTTGTCTAACCCAGCTACCAAAGGTGATTTATTCAGTATACTTTTCCAGACTGGACTTTTGCAACACACAACACCCATTCAGAAACTGCATTTGATACACAATGCTGGTGTCTGCCTTCTAAGAAGACATCACATTAAAGTTCTGGAACCTATCTGCTTATTTTGGTCCTTTTCTTTAAAGGAAGAAATTAGGGCCCATTATCTCGGTACTTTTTTTTTCCATACCTCACCACATTAGCAGCATTTGAGGAAATGGTCCAGAAAACAAAACTAATATTTGAACTCATGAGACATGGAGAAAGTTGTTCTCCTTGAAAGATCCGAGACAATTGTATTCTCTTCCATCACAGCTCAAATCTCACAATCTTCAAACAACAAGATGCTTTTTCAGGCCCACCTTTCTTGTAGGAGTTTTAAATAACGATGTCATAAATCACTCTAAAAGTACTTTAATCAGTAGCTAATGAACAGTATGAAATAATAGCTTAAAATGAATATGTCTTCTTTCCTCCTTCAAGAGAAAGCCTTAGAAATGCATTTAATAATACAATATGAAAAGGGATGAGGAGAATTATGAAAATTAAATGCTGCTTTTATCCTTTTTTTTCTTTTTTCTTTTTTTTTTTTTAAACTTCCCTGCTATTACCAATGGTTCTTGGAGTAAAATCATTGCATAGGTGGGTGTAGGTCTCTATTACTACAAAAATGCAGAAGCTCAGAATAACCCATTGGCTCAGAATATCCCATTGCAGTCCCTGTGCTCGTCATAGTCCCTGTGTCAGACAATATGTCTCTTACTGGGAGGCTGGGAAGCTCAGCGCATCAGTCTGTAAAGTACATCAAGACTCCCAGATAAAAGTTGTCAGGAAAAAAAATTTAAAATTATTATTAGTTGCATTGGAGGGAATACAACTAGAACTAGGAGACAGCAAGTAAAAGTTGGCTTTCCTAGAGTTAAATACTGATCTTAACTTGCATCTATGTGTGAGCTGTAGCGTGTATTGTCCCTAAATCAGGCAGCAGAGTTAACTTCACTCATCATGCAAAGCTCATTGAGGTGCAGGGATCTGGAGGTCGCTGCTCTCATGCTAGAGATTTCTCATAGTAACACTGCTCTGGTGAGGTTTCCATTCTTCAAAATACATTTTTTTAAAAGAGCAAGTTAATTCTTAAGCTGCACCCAGCAAACCTAAGGAAGCCAGGCACTGTCTGTGCTGAAACTATTGCCTGTTGCTGCTCCAGAAGGGAAGGGAGGGAGCTGCTGTGTGGGAGGAAAGAGCATGGGAAAAATATCCGCTGGATGAAGATCTGGAGCTTCCTATTCCCTCTTTGGATCAGGCTGCAGCCTCCACCCCTCCAAACACAGGCAGGAATTCTGAGGAGTTCCTTACATCTTTCGCAAACAAGAAAGTGCTTTGAAGATCCTGATGCTCACCCAGTGTTAAACCACTGCCTTTTTTATGGCCCTTCAACAGCTGCCAGGACACCAGCGCTGAATTTCAAAAGTCAACCTCCTTCTCAGCTTCTTCTTCCTTTCCAGTCGCCAATAGAAATCCCTGTCTCATCCCCCATGTCTGTCTCAGCTACAGGCTGAATCTTGTAATTCACAGAGGCAATAGGGTGCGTGAGACATTAGCTTTTAAACAAAAGCCTTTTAAGAGGGCTGTTTGCAGAAGAACTTTCCTGCTTTAACTGGTCCACTTTCAGTATGACCTCTCATAACATTGCTGCTTTGGAGGTGATTCAGCAATGCCTCATTTCAGTGCAAGCTTGAGAAGAAACAGCTTTAAAAGCTAGACAGCCTGATACAGAGGCTCCATGTCGCAAAAGCTCACAGAGGGTCATAAAAGTGACATTATCAATTCCTCTTCAAAGGAGTAAATGTCTCAAGGGAAAAGCAGCTACAGCATGGCTGCACTTACCATTAGCACAATATGCTGCCACAAGAGCAGGTTATAACAGATCTTGCTGCAGTCAGTCCTCAGTGAGAGTGAAGTACTGAGTTATAGGACAAATACTAACACCCAGAGAGGGGCAACAAAACTGTTTCCCTTTGCAAAAGCAGCCGCTGCTTGGCTGTGTGACCCCAAGCACTTAGCTCTGACAAAGCTACACTACACCCGTGGGATTTAGCTTCCATTTCCCTCCAACAGAAAACCCTACTCTGGGAAGAGCTTCCTACTTCTGATTTGCTCTCTGTAGGGAACAAAGACAAATTGCAAAGCAGAGCAGCTGTAAGGAAAGGTCACTGTGCTCTGGCTCTCCACAAACTTCGCCACACGGACATTTCACGCACAGCCTACCAGCCATAAGGACACATCCAAACACTCTTATATGGGGCTCAAACTCCTTCATGCCACTTACTGGCTGCAAATGAAATCTCTTTCATTTGCTTGACACACCACCTGCACCCCATATGTTAACACTGCTGTCAATATTTCCAATTCCCCATATAACTATTTAATAATAATTAAATAAAAACACAGACTGGTTGCAGGTTCAAGACTGTTTTAAAAAGCCACCAGAGCCAGGAAAGCACAGCCTACAAACAGTCAGATGCTGCCAAGTGGCTCTTGCGTGTTCCTAATGCCTGCTACATCTTTGACACACAAATACAACCATGCTCAAACCTCAAAGTAAAATCATCTTAGTTCAGAGGCTTTTTCTCTCCATTATCTTCTCCCACTGGGGACGCCTCTGCAGCACAAATGATTAAGACAGGCCTGGGCCTTGCCTTTACACACAAAGTACCTGTTTCCTGATGACAAGGAAGACTCAGGGATTGCAGTGTTGTCCCAGATGCACAGTATTCAGGTGCCTCTGAGTACTGGGTGAAATTCAGGCCATACTTAGACATCTGACAACAGTGCTGCTTAATCCAGCTGAAGCAGCCTCTGCCCTCAAACCCTTATTCCCCCCCCTCATCACTCTTCCATCATAGAGACCACAAAAGTGTTTATTTACTGCTCAGTGAACCAGGTCAGGGAAATGATCTGGCTGAAAAATAGTCTAGCCAAAAATAAAGTTATTTTTCCAGCTGGAATCTGGCTGCACAGCCAGCAATGCCAACACAAAAAAAAGGGACAATACACAGACATAAATGAGCAGCAGAGGATGGGAAGGACAGACAAAGCTAGCACAGAAGTAATGCACATCAAATTATAGCCTCCCTTATAGCCGTTAGTTTGCCCTTTAGTCCTAAATCCACTTGATAATTAGACTAGAGCTAGAAGCCGTTCTACTTTTTTTTTTTTTTTTTTTAAGAAAAAGATCCAGACTTTGCACAGAAAGCATCCAGAACAAAGATTTGGAATGGGGCTGTGCACTAGAGGAA
Organism: Calonectris borealis; assembly: GCF_964195595.1. Lineage (NCBI taxonomy): Eukaryota > Metazoa > Chordata > Aves > Procellariiformes > Procellariidae > Calonectris > Calonectris borealis. The sequence goes on along the minus strand of NC_134314.1, from coordinate 93,366,826 downwards.
ACAGCAAGACAATATGCAATCAAAACTCATAAGGAATAGGAACAACTGATTAAAAACCCTGCTATTTGGATTCTGACAATTACAATACGGATCATTGTATCTTGGGTCTTCTGTAGTAAATTTAGAAATCTCTAAGAGTGGCAAAGCACCCTCCTTCCAAAGCACAGGTTTACGCTGGATCCCGTCACACTCCATATTTCTCGTTCAGCTGGTCGCTGTGGAAACGTTTTTGGAGCGTGCCAGGAGTCACGTAGCATCTACCTGGGGAGCCCCTGCATTAATCCGTCACCTTCGTGGGCTTCTGTGAGCCCATTGGTTGGTAGGAAGAAAAAGAAGGAGTCTCTCGCCCCTCCCTGCTCTGAATGAAAGACGCTTCCTCTAAATCTTGCTACAGGATTTCAGGCTCAATTCAGCTTCTTTGGGGCTTTTGTCACCAAACAAATGTGATGTCTTTGAAAGAAAGATTAACAGTTTGATGAAAGGATGCAATGGACAGCTTTGTTCTAGCCTGCTTCCCCCTAGAGCTTTCGGTCACTGTCACTTTCTTACCCACAGGAGAATATCTGTCTGACTCTCAGAGGAGATTATGGCCACCTTGTAAGATTTTGCCTCTCCTGATAACAAAGCACTGGCCACTTTAAGGAGGTGATAATGATGAACAGGGCTGGATTAGGGGCAAAGAACCTCACATTGATCTCTGAATTCTGAGAGAACACAAAGCAGTCGATGTTGGGATTCAAAACCCACCGAATGCTTAGAGCACATCCAATTCACACTCCTGCAGGAGGGGCAAGGCTACAAGCCCTGTCAGTCCCCCAGTTGTGCTTCTTACCTCATCATCAAATTAGCAGGGCTAGTTAAAAGGGGTTAGGACAAGGAACAGATGGCACGGATTATAAACTGTCAATGTTTTCATACTAAACTAGATACGAGTTCTGAAGAGTTTACCAGTTTCTGAGAAGACTGTCACACTGAGCATATCCACACAGCATAGTGCAGTTGTGTTGATATTCAAGCTAATTCTGAACACCAAAAATAGCTAAGCATCTTCTAATGCCTGGGATAGCCTAGTTATCTCTGCACAGCACAACTGTATAAATATACCCATAGATGAACTGTCCCTTGTCCTTTTCCCTCTACACACAGCCACACATTCCTTCAGCATGCAGAATTTCAATCCATATGATATTTGTGTACAGTAAAGCAAGACAAAGCCTGTTGACTTTCTCCCTGCAAAAGTTCTATGGCCAAAGGGGCAGCAAACAGCAAAGCAAAGCTATATGGAGGGCTGGCACCAATGCCAACTGCTGCGTGGGCAGGAGCTGCCACTCCTTATGAGGAACCCGTTCAGAAATAGATCACTCCTAGCAAAAGCTGACCTTGTTCTGACTTCGGTGACACACAGACTGCCCTAGGCTTTCCCCTGCAAGTAATTTTTCATCATTCCCTAGAGAAAGGGTTAGGCCAAGGCTGACTGATGTGGTGATAAAACTACAACTTCTGGTTCTAAGAGGCTTTACCAGCACTTCCCATCAGTTCAGCAAGAAGTTCATCTCCTTTTCCTATCCAATGAACCAGGAACTGAAATGGAGACAGGGTGGGCAATGATTTCTTTTACTGCAGAGGAAAAAACTTTAAATAAAATCCCTCGAAAGTTGCTACGAAGACTCTGTTTCTGTCTTTCGCTGCAGCAGTCAGGAGGACGAAAGACTCCACCACAGCTCTCAGTTGATGGGCAGCCCTGCTCCAGTATAAACTCATCCAAGACCTCTGACTAAACAAGACCCCTGAGGTGATACAGACCTAGGACCCAAAAGCAGTGAATGCACTGCTTTATTACCCGTAGACACAAAGCCCAAGGAAAACAGACTCCTTTCCAGAAATCAAGGCAGACCATGACCAGCCAGTCAAAAGCTATAACACTAGCTGGCTCTGGAGTCCTCCTGCTGTGCTGCCACGTGAGAGGTTCCAGTCTGATCTTGAACTCCTGAGCTGGCAGCGCCCCAGCTGTAGGAGGGACAACATCTTGTATTGCTCCCAGGCAACTCTCTTGGGTCACTGCAGGAGTGACCTTAACAGCCTCTAAAGGCTCCCCAGTCCATACAGCACTAGCAAAAATGAAGTGTCCCTACTTTTGAAGGATGTAGGAGACATGCTTATGTATTTGTGTATGTATGTCCGTTACATGCCTGTGATCACTAAGGATGCTAAGAAAGCTATTGAAAAGTCCAGTGACCATTCCAGAAATTGCCTAAGCTTGGAAGGGACAGTCTCTTCTCCATACCTACAGTTCAGGAGGTCAGTATACCACACACAGTCTGGAAACTGAGGCCTTACCTTCTCCTCAGTCTGATGCTCTTCTTGGTGCTTTTCTTTCACATTTTACTTTTCTGTGGTTTCCTTTTCTGTGCTCAGCACTGACAATGCTGGCATCACAGTGCGCCCTGCTGGAAGGTAGCAGCTATGGCCATCCTAGAATTATTTCAAGGGATGGCTGACTTCAGTTTTAACAAATTCAGGTAGCAATGCTTTAACTAATAACCCACTGAGGCAGCTATTCGGTTCGATTCCCACTGATATGAAAACCGACTGTTCTGATGCACACTGATCTGTTTTACTCCTTCTGTACCACTGTGTTATAAAGCTTGTTTGTCAAAACCACTTGTCTAAATGTCAGGTAACTCCATGGGATACTGTAGCTCAGTTTCACACATTCACCAAGCCTAAGGATCACCTCTCCTAACCAGGAATGAAGATAGCTGTGAGCCACACTAGGTATTTCGGTCTACATTTTGGCTACCTCTTTTTATCCTTGCTAACACGAAGCACTGCCCTCTCATTCATTATAGGTCTTTCAGTTTGGATTTCAGTGAGGCAGCTTGAAAAGCCTTGTCCCTGTGTGGCTCTTGGCAGGCTAAGAAGCAAAGTGCTCTTGCTCTCAGCTTTCACAGGCCGGGGAGGTGCTGCTTATTGTTAAGCAATGAAAGGGGAGGGCTCAGGTCACATCTGTGAAATGTTAGTGGAGAAGGGAGGCTGGGTGAAAGTAGGTGGCCAGCACAGCATAGCACTTTGCTGGATTTTGCAAGGCCACTGGGGAGATAGGCAGCCATTTGTCTTAGAGCCCTGATAACGGACCAACTTGCTCTCTGCTGGCTAGCTGGGGGTTGTAAATACCTCTGCAGACACAGACCCTTCAAACGGCTGGAGACGGAGGCTGATAGGGGATTAATCGCCAGGAGGGAGGCATCGAAAGGGAGTTAATTAGCAGTGTTAATGCATGGAGATAAAGCAGGTTTGTGTCTCCTGGCCTTCTTCCTTCCAGCACCTGGGCTTTTGAGGCAGCCAAGATGGGGCTACCAAAATGGCCCTTGAGAGTGGCCAAAGGAAAGTATCTCCCACTTAGAAATACAATCTCTCCATCTTCAAGGGCCCATTAAGTACCAGCTTTTGCTGAACTGATAAAGAGCATGCTAATGAAGCTCAGAGGACAGGAGGTTAGCATTCTAACCCAGGCTACTGTTAAGCAAGTTTACAGAAAGGCTAGTGCCTAAAGTATTCAGCCATAAATCCTTTTGTCTGAAATGCTGTATAAGGAATGCTCCAAAAACATTGCACATTTTGGTGAAGAAATAGAGCTACAGGCTGAGTGACTGTCATCTCCTCCACAGTCAAAATGGTAAAGGAGCTGAAATGATCTTCTGTCTTGGCACTTCTCCCCTTCCTCTATCTGAATCTTGAAACAGCAAATGGACAAGACTCACCATGATCCACTCTGCCACTGTATACCCATTTAGAATGATGCTATAAAATCTCTCCCAGCATTACAGAGTCAGCAACTACATCTGAGGGGTCTTGGCTCCTCAGTTCACCCTCCACAACGGACAGCGATAAGTCAGGAATCTCCTCAGTCCTCTTTTGAGCCCTCATGGACCATAGTTCAGGAAGCAAAGCCAGCTGTACTGCGAGTCCTGGTCTTAGAGTCACTGTCTCAGGAAACCATTGTCACCTTTGTATTATTGTCACTGACAATGAAGAAGCCCGAGCTAAATATCACCCTCCACAGCTGTCATCAAGTTTACAGCCAGGCATATCAGGAAGTCATCTGTTCTGGACCCCTGCATACCACTAGCCATTAAATTGAACTCAGTTACTCGTGCCTGGGACTAGCAACTTCTATTTGCTTTTGGCTGAAACACAGTTCCCAGGAAGACATCCAGCATGATGCTAAGATAGCAAGAGACACAGACTCATCCATTGCCCTCGCTAGCTGGTAATCATTTCACCGTTAAAAGTTGTACCTAATTTTCATTTTACTTTTTCTGGCTATAATTTTCAGCTGCTGGTTCCTGTTATGCCTTTCTCTGCTATACTAAATAGATCTTCAGTACCCAATACTTAAACTCCATGGAGTATTTACACAGTGTAATACAGTCATTCTCATGTTCTTTTCCATAAGATAAACAGATTGAACTGTTTATGTCTCTCACCGGCCTTTGAATCATTTTGTGGCTTTTTTCTGCAGCTCTCCAGTTTTGCAATGTGCAGTAATCCAGTTCTGATTCCACTAACAGTATATGCAAAAGTAAAGTCACCTCCCTGTTCCTATTTGCTATGCCCTTGTTTATGCATCTACAGATCAAATTAGCCTTTTAAGTCTCAGGATCAGACTGGGAGCTGATGTTCAGTGAGTTGTGCCTGGATTTCCTTTCAGAGCCACAGCTTCCAGAATACAAGTCTGGCTTCCAGTCCCTGCTCTTAGATATGTGATTTTGCAGATAGGTACATCAAAAAGTACTTTATTTAAGTAAGCCAAGTTTGCCAGATCTCTGTAGTTGTCTTGCCCTTGTCATTATTTGTCTCTCCACCAATCCTTTACTTCTAGATCATTTATAATTAAGTTGAAGAATATCAGTACTGGCACTGGCCCCAGCTGAAGCCCCTTCTGACCCCTTCCAGAAATACACCCATTCAGTGATTTCTGAATCACAACTACTAATCAAGATCAGGGGAATATCTCTGCAATGCTGGGATTTATTAAAGGTTAGCATCGTAAGCATGCCACAAATCTCCTGAGATAATGATTTCAGAAGTAACTTATCTGGCTCTGCCATTTTCATTTTTTGACAAACAGAAAAGGTTGCCTAACTCTACCCTTCCTTAGCAAATAGTCTGAAAACTGTTTGAAACAGTATTTTATTGTCTTCATTTGACATGAGTCCATATTCTTTCCAAAAACAAAACCAGAAAAAAATTATTGAGCATATCTGCCCTTCCACATTCTTATCAGCCTTTTTACCATCACATTTAATGACAGTTTCCAGTACCATTACTATGCTTTCTTTTCCTCTCAATATACTTGAAAAAATCCTCCTTACAGTTGTCATTGATTACTCCAGGTTATCCTGGCTTCCTTTGTCATTTTCTACTCATTATCAACTCCAACTTATATCAATCATTAATTGTTCACAACTTTCTGCATTTCCTTTTATGTTGCTTTTTTTTAATTCTAATTCCTACTTTTACTCCACCAGTGAACTGTGGTAGGCTTTCAGCCAAAAGCAGCTATTCCTTGACAGGGAGTCATGACTTTTGAATAAACTCTTCTCATAGAAATCCTATTTTCACTCATATCTTTTCCCATCTACATTTTTCTTTCCCTTTGCCTTTGACATACCTCCCCTCTTGCATCAGTTTTTCAGAGTGCCCTGTTGGGGTCCCTTAGCTCCATATCAAAGTGATCTGAGTCAGTAATCTGTAACAAACCTTCAGAGTCAAGTTATTGCTTTTCTGAACTGTAGTTTGAAAGCGCCAAAGAACTGAATTCTCCATCCCCTATTTTACTTCCTTCCAAGCTTTCCATTCTACACTAGTACCTTAGGCTTTCTCCCATCCCCTTCCTTTTCCCTTGCAGAATGTAGCATTGCCTGATCTGACACCATGGTCACAGTAAAATCATCCTTCCCCCTCCATTTTCACTTTCCCCATCATGCCACTGCCTGAAAACTGACTATTATTTCATATCTACACATCAGGTCATCAAGTGAAAATGCTGTAGGCATGCTAGGAATTACTGCTATTTGCTTTGCCATTCCATTATCTACAAGCATACGTAAAACTGCCACAACTCTAGTTCCTGAAATGCTACCGCCCAGGGTGCCGAACTCCATGCAGCAGAAAGGACCAGGCTGGCAATCTGCCAGCAGCTGAAAGGCTACATCTAATTGTGCATAAAGTTGAGCAGATTGTCTGCTTAGACTAGAACAAACAAGCTTATCTTTAATGCAGACATATGGCCAGCAAAACCTACAGATCCTAGCATGCAACATTCTAGCCAGCTGGCCATTTAGATCAGAATGAAGCATTACACGATCTGATACTGTGGTGACAGAAGATCAGTATCACAACCCCTCCATGTTCAAAAATCTTGAGTCAGGCCACTCAAATTCATGAGTTTGGCTCAGAGAGCTGGCGATTTTAAAGGGGATAAACCAATGGAATTTGCATTTGAGACAGGGTTCATATTCTCCTACTTTTCTCTACAATCATTAAAAAAATGTGTTTTTTTAACACAGTCACTTGTCTCTGGGAGCTGAGACACCAAGAAAAAACAGAGAGACTCACAGTATGATTAGGGGAGGAGCAGCAACATATTCTGAACTCTTAAAGTGCACAGATAACCTCATAGGTAGACACACAGATAGAATCTGGAACCTGCAATCACCACAGATATCTCTGGTAAAGATAAGGGCGGCAGACAGTTTTGTTACAAAACTCCAGGTTTTCCAATCTTGCACTAAACTCTCTGCTTTTACCATTGTTTCCTTTATTCAACCGGTTTAAACTTCCTTTCTTCCCACCTCTCAGCTGTCATATAAAATGTTCTCTCTGCCTCCAACTTTCCATTCTGTAAGACACCTCTGCTCTCCTATAATGACACACCATACATTTTATGACAGTTACGCCCTTGACAGCCGTCACAGATGCTCAGGCTCCAAGTAATAAAGAAAACTATTCCAACTGAGTTGTTACTTTTAGACAGGTTAAAATCAGCCCTTAATCTCTCAGTCCTGTTCTTTAGGTCTTTTAAGATGCTAGGGAAATTCTAGCCAATGCAGGCTGGGAGGGGAGCATCACTCAGATGTCGCTCACCTTCAGTCCACTTTTTGTGTATTTGTTGAGGGCAGAGACAATTCTGGCTTCACTCACAATTCTAGATGCAATAGATTTGGGAATTCCTACTTCTGCTCTGACAGTAACTGTTCAAGAGAGGATCTAGCCAGGAAAGGCAAGAAAAGTTTCAGATTAAAATGAGGGGATTTGCCAGAGCTATGTCAGGAAATAGAAAAAGCACTGTCTGCTCTGGGTCAGGACCAACATGCACTGGCAGAGTTGAAAGAAGGTAATCCAAGAACCAAAGCTTGAGTGCCTTGCAGCCAGGACTGAGTGACTTTGGCAGAATAATGCTGATAAAATCAGCAGAAAGCCTGTGTCTGCCCTCTGTTCTTTTTTTTCCCCACATTTTCACAAGCAACCAGTACTTTAGGCAACCTGAATGCTTGTTAAAGGGGGGTGGGTTGATCTTTCTTTAATGTCAGAGCTCCTATCTGCATGTGATAGAGTGCAATTAGAAATGCTACATGCCTTGCTGATCCTGTAACCAGTTCCTGTCTTACTTCCTTCACCTGACAAGCTCATTCCATCAATCCCCAGGTTCAGTCCAAAAAAGAGCAGGACAATACAGCCAGAGCTGCACAGGCACCGTGATGAATCTTCTCCTCTTCCATTAAGAAGCACGCAGCTGCACTTGAGCTCAGGTAGTTTTTGAGAGGTAAGTTTTTCTGAGGAGACTGCGATCTGCGCTAACAGCAACAACCTCCTGGGAAGGGGGCAAAGGTTCACACTTACACAGACCTCAGGTTGCCACAGGAAGATAAACGTGACAGTGGCACGGCTGAGCCCCGCTTTCTATCTGCCACTGGGTAAAATACAGCTACAAGTCAGATTTGATTTAAAGACTTCAACCATCTTCATGTCTAACATACAGCATGACCTGCCAGTTACCTGGTCCCTTGAACTAGACATGAAACACTGCAGAATGGTATCTGTAATCTTTCAAAGGTGCCATTCTCCATCACAGCTAAAACCAACTCTGTGATGCAAATTAGCCTTAAGGCTCTTAGCCCTTGGTGCCTGTTTTCTAGTGGAAACACAGAAAGCATGGCAGATTTATGTCCTGCTGCAGTGGCTCTGTGGTTTCAGGCCTCACAAAATTAAAAAGCATACCTACTACAAACCCTAGGAAAAAAAGAGGGAAAAAAAATGCAAACAGTAGCAATGCTTGAACTACCATATGAAACTGCAGCTAAAATTTTCTTAGGAGGTATCTAGGACCTAACCCCCCTTGCAATACTCCTTTTTGAGTCAAAAGGGCCAACGAAATGAGCCAGTGTATGTAAAAATATGCAGTCTCTCCAGACTACACCTCTGGAAAACAACAAGGACATTCCCAGTAAGTTGAACAATGGTTTAGATTTTAGCGCTGTTTATGCTCTGAACAGTCAAAAATGTTCAGAATTCAGGCAGAAGCTCACTAGGTTCATTCTCAGTTCTTTTTTTGCCAAAGGGAAGACTGGGGGATATAGATATATATATATAGAGAGAGAGATATGTGACAAAGTCTGAAAAGCTATTTACAGCAGTGGCAATTCACTGTCCTTCCAGCCAATTCCATCTGGCACAGGACGTCTACTATCCTATCTTGCTACTCCAGGATAGGAATAAAATAGCAAACCTAAGTTCTGATTGTGTCCAAAGAATCCTTCTAGACAGCAGGATGTGGAAACACTTGGCCCAATCTGAAAAATGCAGCAAATCAGCAAAAAGCAGTTAGAAACAAATAACAAGTCATTTCTATCTCTTTAGAGAAATATCCTGCCAGAGAATCCCTGGAAGAGGCTTTAAATATATTTTAACAGTTGTCCAGCAGAACCGTAGAGATGTGAACTGAAGATACATTCCAGTATGCGCATCTTCCTTTTTCCTTCCACAGTGTGTAATCCCGGGAGAGTAGAGATTATTCCTCACTACAGCATTTCTAACACAGTTTATCAAAGGAAAGTTTGAATTCAGCCTCTCAGAGATACCAGCTTAGTATTAATGAGAGCCCATTTAGATAAAGAGGAGCAACACTGGGTGGGACAAGAGGTGTGAAATACTTCAAACCACATAAATTTCCCTCTGTCACTGGTGGAGTTCTCTCTCCTGGTAGGGACACCAGCTGTCACAGGCTTTACAGGAATCAGGAGGGAATATGGCACTCAGACGGAAAGGGTTACTGCTGATGGGGTCATACCTGTTGTGAGGATGTGACAGCCCTGGTACACTTACATCTTACCACCGTAAGCATTTATAATTGCTTAAAAAGGGAATTAAGTACAACACTTACAACATTAACAGACAAAGTTCCTGTACAGATTTGCAGGAGCTTCTCCCAAGCATACCAACTCCACGGTAACCCACACCTTGTCGCCTCAGCGTTTCCCAGGCTACTTAGACTGCCTTCCCTCTTGATTCTTTACCTTGTGGGATATCATGCTCCAGAGAGTCTAGAAAGTCAGTGGATGGGTCCAGGTCAGCCTTTTCCAGCAGGGTTTTATTCTTCAGGTTAACAGGCTCAGTAAAGTGGAAATAGGAACTTAACTTTTTTGCCTCCGTCAAAGAAAGACCTGCGAACAGCCATTGATGACTGTTAATACAGTGAGCTGGGCTAACATACATTATACCATCGAATGTCATATTGTTTCTCTAATGCCACAGCATAGGACAGAATCACAATCTTTCTCCAATGGACTCCACAGAAGGCCAAAGACTTGCTAGAAATGCGTGGCAGTACTCCCTGATGTTGTGCATTACAGACCATGCTAACTGCAGTCCCAGATAAGCAATGGGCATGAGTTGAGATCAACTCTCTGTGCCCATTTGGTTACATCCTATCTCTAGATGGAGAATTCACTGCAGCTATAATTGCTAAACACTGACATAAACTATACACAGACAAATGAAACTACAGGTTTAATGAGTCAGAGCCATTACTGACTCTCCTCCCACCTTCCAGAGTTGAATCATGCACCTGAACATTTGTGACATTGGATTCTCTCCTCCTTGTTCATTTTACCCAAGATAAAAATAAACTTTAAATCAAAACAACAGCTAGAGAAAGTCATCTTAATTTACAGCCTTTATGATCAAAGTACAGTTGATCCTGATAAAGATGATGAGAATTTACCTTCAAAGTTTCTGTTTTCACGCACAGACCCAAGAGGAGTCTTCACAAATGCCCCCCGGGGGATGATACCAACTGCTTTGTCTATCTGTTCTATTGTAGCTACAAGGCGGGACTCCTCCTTGATCATGGGCTTTAAAGAAAAATAGGCAAATTTTAAAGGCAGGGCTTTCCTTGTTGTCATTTCTGAAAATAAACTCGAGGTGACAATAGAAACCACAACAGACTCATCAGCTTAGAGCCCAATGGCACTAAGAGGAAGACCACAAATCAGACATTCTTCTCATAAGAAGTGAAGCAGGAGCAGACAGTCTAGATTCACCAGAGAATGAACTGTCCCTCCCTTCATCCATCGTTTCCTCCCTCTCAATTAAGCTACTTATGACTTGTCTAATCAGTTATAGAGAATGGTACCTGCAGTTCCTATATAAAGCTTCAGACACTGCAGTGAGGATCTGTACCAATTGTGCATAATAAAACATAAAGGAGAAAGAATATTTCTGAGCTGTGTCCAACTCTAGGAGTAACTGAAGTAAGAGTTCAATCAAGAAGCCGTTGCTATACAATGATAGCGAAGAGGAAATTGTATATATTCTGCCTGAGCAGAGGCTCAGGCTGCTTATTACAAACAAGGAGGAGGAGCCACCACCTGTCCAGTGTGAGGGGTACAACTCTAGCAAAGAAAATTCAAAAGTGTTTTGCTCTATTTACCTCCTTACCATCTTCAAACAATCTTTCAGCATCTTCTGCATTTATCTCAGTGTACTCGTACTCAAAAGAAGGATCCCCCTGGAAACGGCCCTTCAGCTGCTCAGCCTGCGCAACCATCTCCTCGGTCACTGGTGGCAGGAGGCTCCATTCCACGCAGTTCAAGCTGCCAGCGACAAGCACGACACAGGCCCGAGCCCGTTGAAGCACAGGGCTTGATGCAGCCTTGCCAGGCCCCTCAGGGGCACAGCGAGGCTCCCTCCAGGAGAGCTGGGCAGCCCCCTCTGACCTCCCTCTCTTCTCCCCCCAGCCCCTAAACCGGCCTCCCCGGTCCCACCTCCCCAGGCAGGTGCCGTCCGCTGCACGGAGCGGCGGTGAGGCCGGGCCTCCGCACCTGTAGAGGCGGCTGCGGGGCGCGGCGCGGTCAGGGCCCAGCCCCTCGGCGATGTAGTAGGCGCCGCGCACGCCCCGGATGCAGCCCCAGAACCAGACCCGCTCGAAGCGGTAGTCGCGCTGGAGGAGCAGCAGCGAGGCCCCCAGCACCGCCCGCTTCTCCGGGCTCAGCCCCGCGCCGCCGCCGGCCGCCAGCTCCAGTGCGGCGGGCAGAGACGCCGCCTCCATGGCGGCTCCGCGTCGCCGTTGCCAGGCAAGCGTCGCTCGGTTGCCAGGCAACCGTCGGCAACGGCGCGGCGCTGGGGTCAAAGGTGACGGCATGCTTCCGCTGGAGGGAACGGCCCAAAACGTCAATCAAAGTCAGCGCCCTGGCAACGGCAGGGAGGGGAGAGGCGCCGACATGGCAACGGCGGATCCCGCCTCTCCGCTGCCATGGAAACGGCGCCGGTGGGCGCAGGCGGGCAATGGCGGCAGCTCGCCGCCGTCGCCGACCCCGCTGGGAGGCCGGGCCGGGCCCCCGGCCCCGGAGGGCGGCGGGCTCGGGCTGAGGGCCCAGCCGGGCAGGCCCCGCGGGCGAGGCGGGAAGGGAGCCGCTGCCTCAGCAGCTCAGCGCCTGAGCAGACACGGGGCGACGGCACCTCCCGTGCGGTTCAACCGCCGCCTTGGCCCGGGCCTTCTCTCCGCGGGGAGCTGAGGAGAGCAGGGCGGTCACGGCGAGGAGGCTGTGCGCCGTCTGTGGGTCAGCCGCGGGCTTCCTCTAGAGCAATGAAGGAGAAAGCAGGGCCCTGGAGACCCTGCAGGCAGCTGCCTGTGCAGGCAGCTCTGACTGTGCCAGTCCTGTGTAAAGCTAACCCTGTCCCGAGACCCAGAGACACTGACAAGCAACAACCCATTAAGAATGCAGTTAGGGGTGGCTGTCCTGCATAGGTGTTCCTCAATTTCAAGAGACATAAATCCAAAGGTGAGTTCAAAAAGACGGAGGGCATACAATTGCATTGCACCTTAGCTGGGATACCACAAAGGGCTCCATTTTCCTCATTTCTTACATGAGCAGCAGCAACAAAAACCCCTCTGAATCTCACTACTTACAGTGTCATTTTTACAGATCTTATCTAGCTCATGTACATCTATAAATAAATGGCTTATTTATAAATGACAGCATTTGGATCACTCATTTTGCTGAATCGTGTACAGACAGGCATTCACGAAACAGCTCCTGCCCTAAAAATCTTGCAATCTGGCTTAATACAAAATGCAATATATAAGTAATGAGATTGTGCAGCTGCTTAGACAAATAGAATTTCTGTTTGACGTCTTTAGGAAGTTTAAGCTTTTATATGTGTGCATTATATAAATAAATATATGTGTGTGCACTTACATTTCAATCCATTGTCATGTCATAAATTCTTGGATTTCTTTTTCATCTGTTTCCTGTTCACTTCTAAGGAAAACACTGATCCTGGGACTGCTGCCCGTAACAGTCGTCACCTGCTTGTCTGTCAAGTGAGATGTTTAATGAGCTGTACAGCACAGAATCTGACCCATTAGTTTTACTTACGCCGCGCAAAAAGCGACTCAGCTTCCTGAAGGTTAACCACCTCCCTTTGATATGAATTTTGCAGAACACGCAGGAGTGACAGCAAACTTTTTGTCCACGCTGTCACCTACCACTGTGCCATAGTCTGTTTTTCTCAATGGGAATAGGAATTTTCAGGCTTTGTAAATTCATTTAATCACCAATGTCTCTAGAACCGTGTGTTAGTATTTTATGTTATGGCTATTATCTGTAGATAATAGTAGAACAGTAGAACTGCAAGCCAAACTCATTTCATACAAGTCAGAGAGGCAACCTGAGACCATAATGAGTTTCTGCCACTGTCAACCACAGCTGGATTCAAACCAGATGCTAACAGCTGAGAGGCTCTTTAGCCTGTTATGGATCTTCTAAGCCACCCAGTCTCCAGTCTTTGCCTGTCTTGACTGAAGATTATCAAAAAGGAAATCTGTAGCTTAAGGAAATTCTTCCTGGTTCAGTAAAGTCTGGTGGGTAACTGTACTCTGCTTTGCTTTGTCTTGACCCCAATTACTAAACACTGATAAGGATCGGGAAGTAAGTGGTTGTATTATTTAACAAATGAAAGGTCAAAAGCGCTGCTATTCAGCAAGGTCAAAGGTTACCATCACTGTTATTAAACAGTTTGAAAGCAGTTTCTCCCATCCGTTGCCATCCCACGCTCAATCAAGGAGCTGCTCAGCAGTCGGGCAGCCAGGAGGCAAGAGAGGCACCAGGCATCATTCAGCTGGCCGCTGGCTAGGTGGCTTTTCTCCGAGACCTGCTTCAGGGAGGGAAGGTGCCATGCTCCAGCAGCGCGCAGCAGCTCCCATAGGAGCACTGTCTTTGCCCAGAACACACACGTACCTGTGTGCCAAACAGCTTCAGCTCCTCCCAGCTCCACCCTGTTAGAGCTGGCATCCTTTTGGGTGAGAAATCAAACTCAGGTTCCCTTCCACTCGTCGCGGGCAAGGTACTGAAGCTCACAGAACTATTTGCAGCATCAGAATTAAACATCTTGAAATACATGTACGTTACCGCTGAGTGCGCAGTGGCTCCTGTATGCTTGCACAGCTTTATGAAACGTATGAAAATACTTTTAGTGATGTAGTAGGAAGTGAGCTTCCTTCATGTTCCTTAGTATACCTCGTTTCAAGAGAAAGAAAAATAGTTATTAATCCATGTCACCATTTCTGCTAGTACAGATTAAGAAGGCTGCCTGCAAAATACTCTTGCAGGACAACCGTAGCACTGTCCTTAGCATCCATGAGGCTGACACTGCTCACAAGTTATACTGCTATCCATCATCCAGGTCACTTCTTCATGTGGTGGAGACAGTCTGCAGTTGGTTCTGATGCAGCAAGAAATAGATAGGGGTTATTCCTCCCAGGAATAACCTGGGAGGTGTGTTGAATATAAAGTCTGATTTTCCTCCCAATTATCTCAAAAGTTCAGACTGTCTCTGGTTTCAGAAACATTGTGGCTTTGAATAATTTTCCTGCATGTAAGTCATTAGTGTATAAGGCAAATAGGATAGTAAAAGGTAGTAAATAAGAAAGGGAAGTACAGAGTTTTCCTCAATAAGGAAGGCATGATAGATGGCTGCTTGACAGAAGGGGAGGAGATTGTGGATGACAAACGGTTGAACAAACTTCAAGAACTGCAAAGCGAAGTCTTGAGCTATGCTGAGCATAAAGTAATGAACTGGAGCCAAGTAACAGTTTAACAGCAACAGAAGGGACCAGGCATGTCCCTACCTGGTATAATACAGGCACTTTCCTCTGTCTTGGAGACTGTACTAAATATGGCAAAACTCTGGGAATGCTTTGACTGCAAACTGTTCAAAGAAAAAGGATGTGGGTCCTTTGGCTTGTCTGGAACCAAAACCATTTTCTCCATTAGTGAGACCTGAGCTAGCTGTGTGCAGTCACTGGGAGACTCGGAGAGGAAGGGGTGAAGGTGCAATGTGTGCCATGGGCTGGACTCCTCCACAACTGGAATCCCTGCAGTGGCATTCTCAGTAACAAGTCAGCAAGAAATCAGGCTAGTAGGTCAGGATGGGAACAGCTGCACTGAGATAAAGAGGAAATCTGCAGGATGACTGTGACAAGCCTTCCCTGGAGATTCTCTTTGGCATGATCCTGGGCAGGTAGTATGCCCAAAAAAAGTAGTTATCCTGCCCTATTCGGGAAAAGACAGGCACAAGAGCCAAAGAGATTTGTGATTTTTGTGACATGAAGTTTTCTATGTCTTTAAGGTTCATTTCATGCTTTTCATCACTCCCCTAATAGCATCTATCTTCCTGACTGCTCTTGGCACAGGGGCCAGGTAAAGAGTTTACTGGGGTAAGAAGTACCAATGTGCTTATTATATCATCTTGCCTGGGCATCACATGAGTAGCTGTGATTCTTCCAGCTGGCAACAGAACACACACATCTTTCTTTGTGTTTTTCAGGTACCCAGAGGGGTGAGATGCAGCCCTCTGACCTTGCGCCCATGATGCTGCCAGTCAAACTGCCGACAGGCTGAGTGGGAGGATGCTGTTGAGGAACCCTGGGAAGGGAAAAACAGCACGGTGAGAAACTGCTATTTAAGCATAGTCCTGACTGTGGTTAGGCTTCAGAAGGATTTAATGCATTCATATAGGTATTATCCACATTTCAGGCTGCCCATCATCCTAATGTCTTGGCACTAGGAGCTAATATATTCACAAATAACTAAAGCAAGTTTTTTTAGACATCCTAAGCAAGGATAGGCATTGCATGAAAGATTGCCGAATTGTTTCGGTGATTCCCTGGAAGCACCTTGCTGACGATGATCCCTGGTCTTTACGAGTTCAATTTTTAGGACTGACAATTGTCTCGTCTCTACAAGCTGCAGTTGCTACAGTGAAATGATGGAAGAGCGTGTCTGACAGCGGCAGGGACCTGAATGATTGAGGCTTTTGAGAGCCATGATCAAGACAACATATCACAGAGAGGAAAGAATCAGCAGCCATGAGTAAGCACAGTCTTAGTATAACAAGGTTTAATCAACTTGTCCTTGGAAGAAAGGCCAACAAGTCTGCAGCTTGCAGGTGGCTCCAGGCAGAACCTTTCTAACCATTAAGCACAGGGGCAACAAAGACCTGGGTGATGCGTGAGAAAAGCATGTGGCAAGCCGACGGTGGGATGAGCGTTTCTGGCCTACTGCCTGAGAGCCCGGAGCAGAAGTGAGGAAGTGGATCCGAGGGGACTCTGGGATCAGAACAATTGACAAGGCAGATCTCATTAACTAAAGATGACGTTTTCAGAAAACATCTTTCTTCTAGTAAACTTTGCTTTTATCTAGGCAGAGCATATTCCCATTGGAGACATCCGTGTCTCTCCCTTTGCCAGATAGTCAGAGAGAACTGGCCTTTTCTCATGTCACTTTCTATATAGTGATTGCTATTTCCAATGCCTTTTTTTTTTTCCTCAGGAAAATACTTCCCAATCTGAAATTTCTGCTTAGTCTCAGGCACCTGCTTAGAACTATTAACCTTTAAAAATGTGCAGGAGCCAGAGACCAACTCAGGTGGGGTGGGTGGCTTCAGATGACCATCTGCGCCCTCCAAGCATCAAACACCTGGAGAGGCATTTGCATCGCCTTCTCTGGGGCACTGACTCTTGTCAGCATAGCTCACAAGAGCTCATCCCCTCAGCAAGTCTTTTGCCTTTGTGTGGATTTGCTCTTCCCACCTGCTGCTGAATTGCTTTGTTTGAACAACCCAGCTGCGTTGTGCTGACACTTTTGTGTGGTTTGTTTTCCCAGTAATAGAGTTGAGCCAGGTAAATTATATCTGAAAAGGGGAGGAAAAGAGGGCTCCCTGCACAGCATCTGCTGCAGAGTCGGTCCCTCCACATGCAGCACGTGGTCCTTGCCCAGCCAGCCTTGCAGTTGCACTAACAAAGGAGGGTTTTCCTCATTTTTGTTGCAAGACTGAAAAATATGTTCTTTCTAGTTCTGGAGAAAATGTTACTCCTCTGAAATTTCCAGCCTTTCTTTCCCCGCTGTGCTCAGTTCTGGGCAGAGATTGAGGAAATCTGAGATGACCCAGGAGAAAGAACCCAGCAGAGACCTCTGCCTAAACTGTTTGAATAGCTAATACCCTTTCCAAATACTGGCACCTGGGAATCCTTTAATGACTTGGATGGTGCTTTGGGTAGACTGAATATCTCCTTTCAGAAACAAAGACTTATTATTATTATTTATTTATCTGCCTTAAATCTTACAAGCAGTTAGAAAGTAACCCTTTCTTGTATTGTATTCCTGCCCCTGGAGGATCATGCTGGATATCATGAGGCCAAAGTGTGCGCTCATTTATTCTCATTTAACAACAAGTGTAAGTCTATATTAGGGCAGATACTTCAGATTTATGTCAAATTTTCAAAGAGCAGAATTTGTCCCTATTCATTTAGTAAAATCTTAAGCACACACTGCCCATTCAGAAGGGAATTATATATGAAAAATGGCAAATATTAAATGGATGTGTGCCTCCAACATAGCTATTGAAAAGCTAAGTAATCATTTGTAACTGAGAGGAGAAGGGTTGTCACTGAAAGAAGTAATAGACCACCCTGTAAAATGTATTTTATCCTCTGTGTTGGGAAATTGTTTTAATCAACTGAACTTTTATTGACATTTCTTTATTGACAGAGCTCCGGTAGGAGAAATTTTTCCTTCTTGTCTGCTTAGAGACTCGTACATGATCTAAAGAGAGAATGCAGTCTGTGGTTTCATGGGCATTCATGAAGACTCTTCTTAATAACCTGATCCAGAGTCATAATCCTTTGAAATTTATTTCCTACCTCTCTCCTTCTTGCCTTGATTTGTTTATCATTGTCTGCATCACTCCTAAAACCTGATTAACTCTATAAGATCATATTTGTAGGCTTGAGCCACACAGTTCCTTGCAGACTCCAACCTTTCTTGGTTTGATCTCTTTTCCAGTTCTCTGATCTTTAAATAAGTGACGGAATTTATAGCAAAAAAGCAAACAAGTAAATGCTGCAACTTTAGAGATTTTCTTTTACATGAGCCTGACTTACACCTGTAAACTGCAAAAGTGGAGAGTCGCTCTAGGTTTGTTCAGCACCTAGCAGAATTAATCCTCCCCCAGTCTCACTTGTGGTCTTCAGTCTGTACGGGAATACAAGTAGTGTCACATATAATAATGATAACAATGACTACCAGCTTGGTTTCCTGCAATAATTGTTCTGTTTGCCTTTGCTTCTACCAGCCTCTACCTTAGAATTTCCCACAGCATAGTGACCTTGTCCAGCAAGGTCATTGCAGATCTGAGCAAGGGAAGTTTCCTCAATGACAGTAAGAGAAACCACATGCCCAAGCCCCCGCTGTGAGTTTGTCAATGCAGCAGCACAGCACTATGCCAATGGAAAATGGAGTGGGTCTCACATAGTCAGTTGTTTGGGCTTTGTAGCCAGCCACAGGGCAATTTCATGCTCATAACAACCTTTGAAGCATAGAGGTGCATCTGAACTAGGAGGCCTGGGACTGTTTTCCAGCTCGGAGGCTGAGATGTGCACTGCAGTCACATCCTGCTTGTTTGTCAGGATGCAGCCTAGATGTGTAACTGTCTGACCTCTCTTCCCTGTCCTTCCTGCCATGCTTCCTGGTTTCCATTGGAAAGAAAACTGGGATTGAAGGCAGGGGAGTGGTTGCTGTGGTGGACTCCTGGTTTAGACAGCCATAGTGTCTCTTACAGTTCATCTCAGACTAATAACAACACATCGCAAAGCTCGACCTGGCACAGTAGAATCACTGTGGAATGGGCTGTTAGCCAACTTTTGAGCACCTGAGACATGCAGACTTGGACTACAGCGGTGCTTTTGAACCAACTTTCCTTTCCCAGAGAACCTCCATGAGGCAACCTCAAGCACTGTTTGTTTTACAGCTACCACTACCAGCAGGGATGAGTTAGGGTGTAATTGTTTTGGGAGAGAGCTGTTCGGGCCAGTACTGACCTGGATGCCTAGTTCTAGGACTTCAGTGGGTCTCTGTGTGTAAATGCTTAATCATTTTCAAAATACAAAACAACTTAATGTTTTCTTTTCATTTGACCACAGCTTTATTTTTGCTCCTGTTAACCCAGAATCACATCTTCGCAGCTTGAGATCATTTATGTTTGAAATGATGGGCCACAGCTGTATGAACTTGGCTGAGGGCAGGTGAAAGCTGCAGGCTATTTCAACACATTATCCACTTGATGTAAGCAGAAATAGGAGCTCAGGTAGGCTGTTAGATGTGTGTATTGCTGAGTGGTTGGAAGAATTGTACTGTGAAAAAACTGAAATCAGAAACTCTATCTGGGTTAAAATACAGTTTAGTGACAGCCAGGGGCTACTGGTTGAAGCCTAGGTCTGGCAGAAGTCAGTAGCAAAGCTTTCATTGATTTTGCTGGATCAGGACCTCATCTGTAGAGTGCAAATGAGGAGCCAATGGAACAGCAGTAGCAGAAACAGCAGTAAAGCAGTTGTGGTAAGGTGGGGTATGATGCTCGATGTTTTGCATGAGAAACAAAATTATAAACTTATAATATGTACTTGATGAGAAAGTTAAAGTGGTTGTGAGTTGGCTACATGCTCTGAAGAAAAGCTGTAAGATAACATCATGGTAGATGATTAGAGCATGACCTGGGCTCTGGTCATTTGGAGTACCTCTCTCCCAAAGAAAGCTCACAGCTGCTCCACATTACTGACTAATGTGGACTCCTAAGGGGAGAGATGCCTCACAAATTACTTGTTGTGAGAGCACATCAGCGTGGTTCAAACTCCCAGAGGACTTCTGGTTACAATTATATAACAATGCTAAAGTCCACTGAACTGATTGCTCAAGCCACAAGTAACCTTGGCTGATGACTAGCTCCCTTGTATGCTGTAGAAATCCTACCTTGTAAACATCCATAGACTTCGTACTCACCAGAGCAGCCCCTCTGCTCCCTCAGTCTGTAGTAAAAGCATCAAGGCACTCATTCCTACCCTGTAAGAATTGGTTTGGGAGAAGGCAGCATGCAAGAAATCTCTCTTCTGTTTAGTTTAAACAGCACCTACTTGGGTGCTGTGAACATCTCATGAATAGTAACATTATCATTTCTTCTCTCCTCCACTGTTTTTAAACTGAGAGATTTAATGCTAATAGAACCTGAAGGTAGCAAGGGAGGCTTTTGTTTGTGCATTTAGTAAGCACTTCTCTTTTTTAAATCATATTTTATAAGGATTCTTTCTTTGCAGGGTTATGACTAGAAAAGACCTGGGGTGGATGATGAAACCTCTCTCTCTCTTAGGTGCTGTGTTCCACAAACAGATGTGAATTGTGTTCTATGGGCAACTCATGTGGATTTTTTTTAATTGTTACAGTGATTGGGTCAAAAAATAATGGGTCTAGTGAAGGTAGTCGAGACAGCAGGCCTGTGAAAGTAGGGAGCAGGCAAGCAGAGAATGTGGATTTCACTGAACTGATTTGGTACAGCAAAAGCTTGGTAGACAGTGCCCTCTTTGTTCCACAAAGAAGAATGCATCCCTCTGAACCTTGCTGTTGCAAGTAAGCAAAATTCTGCTAAGTAGCATGTTGAAGAGATGCCAGCCGTTCAGCCTGGCCTGCTTAATCTTTATGTGTTTGGAAATCCTATGCAAGTCAGGGATCCTCCAGCCCTAAGTGGAGACCACAACAAATATTTGAGCATAGACTTTTGTGTCCTTGCAGAGAGATCTAGCAGACATGGACACGCAAGCCTTTGCCAGCAGAAATAAAGAGGGGCTTTGACCCTCTATAGGAGCACCAGAACTGTCTCTACTTCAAATGCTGTTTCTGTTGAAAGGCTCTTGGAATTTGGAGCCTTTGCAGGACCCAAATGCAGGGATCCAGCAAGATCCTCAGTCATTATATTCCCTGTGCCTCTACTAGAGTTCAGCCAGGCTTGTCACAAACTGGAACCGTCTCTGCTCTCCTCATTTTGGTAGCAACAAGAAGATGGTTTTTTTTGGGGAGCCCTCCTGTTTAAAAGAAACACCAAACATGGAGGTGCCAGGGGCTGAGAGCAGAGTTTTCATGCTGCAGGAAAACAGAAAGTTTCTGGGCTTAGAAACAAATCTGCATGGGAAGGATCTGGAATTAGCCTTATTGCCCAGTGGTGTGGAAATGAGTGTGGCGGACAGGCTGCACTCGGCATCGGGGGATGCAGCAGCTGCTGTGCCTGGCGCACACACTCAGGTGCTGCAGAGGCCCTCAGCTCCTCGCAGTTCCAGGAACTGGAGGAAGAGGCAGCCAGGAGGAGCAAAGAAAACACAGACTGAATAATCAGGAAAAGAAGATAAACTGTGCTGAGTGGCAGCTGGTCTTTAGAGAACAGGCTGTGTAAATACCCCGAGGGCCTTGTGCATCATCCCTGGGAAGCTAGTCCCGGGAGAGGGACTCAGCTGGATCACCACACCACTCCACACTGGAGGTATGTTTACTTCTGCACAGCCCTCAGTGTTTCCTGTGAGAACATTCCCCTGCTCATAACCAATATATGCTGACCTTTCAACAAGCAATGTTTCCCTTCTGTGTCTATACACATCTGTCCGTGCCAGAAAAAGCCTCCGAATAAATTATGTACTGCTCATCCTCTTCTAGGCACAGAAGGCAGAGGTGCAGTCCAGTCCCACTTTTCCCACTGTCGAGTGGGGAGGCCAGCCACCAAATAACAGGATTCTTCATTTTGCCTTCCATGCATAGGTGACATACAGTGTAGTTTCTCTACCTGTATGTTCTTATACTGGAAGCAGTTTGTAGGGAAAACTTGCATGGAATAATTTTTGGCATCATATATACTGACAGCTCTACACTGATACTGTTGCAGTGGTCAGGATGGGTGACTTTTGGAAGAGGGATGCAGCTTGCCAGCACAGTGGAGTTTTAGTGCCTGCTGCTAATGTTGCTTCTGGCTGTAACTGTGCAAACCATCATTCAATGAATATTTAACAAAAGGTATCACCAGTTTGCCCTTCTAATTTACCATTAGGTCCATTTTGTATCTGGTATGTCCCTTTCTTTTTCTTTTCATCCTTTGCTCTGTTTCCCTCTTCTTTCTCTGTCTCTGTCCCCACCCCGGATCTCCAGCAATGTGCCTTTTTACGTTCGTTCCCTGCAATTCAGTTGTACTGGTAGACTTGCCAGTGCTGGAGGCACACAGCAGTGTTGGCACTGGCTTTGACGTGATCTCCGGCGATCTTGGCAAAAGAACTGACCTCAGCCTGGAGCTGTGGGTTTCCTTACGGCCCTCTGCAGAGGCCCCATGGAGCAGGGATGGCCAAAGGAGAGGAACAGCTGAAATGATTTACTATCAAACAGTTGCTTTGTAGAAGCTGAGGTTTGGATCAGAAGACCAGTGCTGTCAAAGCAGCACTTACTTAGGTGCCTTCCAGCCCTGCTCGGAGCTTGGGCTGTAGCTGTTGTAGCAGTGAGACGTTTGGTCTTGCACCAACCAAATCCTTGGGCTCTCTTCCACTGTCCCTAGGCTGCAGTTTCCACCCTCCTCTTCCACGCTTTTGGTACTTGTCATCACCCAACACCTGGTTCAGCAAAGGAGCTGTCTGACACAAAACTTTCAGTGACTGATTTACTCTAGGAAATTAATAAATAAGAAACTATTCCTAGTACAGTCTACACCAACGGCCTGTCAAGCATACTGCAGTGCTATAGGCAGACAACATCCCTGCTCTAAGAAACTGTCAGTCTGATTTAGAAATGAAAAATGGCAAGAGGCAGTGAGGAAGAAGAGAGAAGATATGCTCGGTGGCAGGGATCTGCCCACTGTCCAAAGCACACACGTTACTTAGAGTGTTTATTCATGCAGTGAAAATGAACTGGGGATTAACTGTTGTCTTTACTCTGCAAGTGAGAGGCAGGTAGTAGAATCAAACCAGGGAGTGGAAAACAAATGTAAAGAAAGAACTTGGATGTTCAGAAAAGGAGGTGAAAGGGACTAATTGCATGGAGACTCCTGGGATCTACTTCTGCACTTACTGTCCCACTCTAAGATCCTTACAGTGTCAGCTAAGGATCTGAGTCATCCTCTTGTTTATTGGCTGTTGATGGTGCCCACAGGCTCTAAATGAGAACAGATAATTATTTGCATTTACTGCAGTACAGGGAACTGCTGCTGTGGATCAGAATCCAATTGTTCTAGGAATACAAACAAACAGAAAACACAGAAGCACAGAAATAAGCAAAGTCGCTTTCAGTCTAAGTAGGTAAAAGAAAGAGCTGGAGAGAGAAAGCATTATCACCTCCTTTTCATGGATGGGAACTAGAGCATTAAGAGATCAAATAACTTGCCCAAAGTCATAGAGAGCGTGGGCCAGGAAGTGAACCCAATCCATCATGAATCCAACCCTTGCTTGCAATCCCATCTTTTCTTTGCATAAGGATTCTGCTCCACCTGTACAGGGAATGCAGTCATTTAGCTACCGGGCAGTAGTCTGAAAGCGAGCATAAAACTCCCGGTTTAGGATGTAAATTAAGTTGTAGTTTTTATAAGGTATAAGAACTAAACTTTGGCATTTCTGTAAGAACTGATGCTGCTAATGACTGGCTACTCAATTCCATGGACCTATGAGAAGGACTCAGTTAGATTATTTCTGTGTTCATACTCACTTGCACCTGCGACTTGCCTAAATCTGACAATTTACAGGAGGTGCAATAACCACCTAAATACTAAGGGCGATGTTTTAGGACAGGAAATCAGTGGAACTAAAGACTTGGAACAAATCTCTGTTTTGTGCTATCTGTTTTTAATGGAGACTGTATTGAACATCCTCTTGAAGAAAGTCTGTCTGGAAGTTGCTGAGGGATGGAAAAGACAGCTTGTTTTTCCAGAGGTTGAAGTGGTTGCAGCCACTTGTTGTATTGCAGGTGGGCAGTGGGCACGCAGCTGGTGGCTCCTGTGAGCCCATCAATTTGCCATTGTCATCACAGCTGCTGGAGATCCATTCCTGCATCCTGCCCTCTGTAAACAGCCGCTCATAACCACAAAGCATCAAGCGTCTCTGGTCCAGCATCAGCTCAGGGAGCCAGAGAGCTGCTTGCTGAAAGCTGCCTTCTGTTTGCTTGCAGACATGTCAATATTTACTGAGTGAGGCTCCACTTTTGCCCAGCTGGAGCATGACAGCTTTGCCACTCTTGCACTCAGTGGCCCTATCTTCCAGCATTAACATCAGGAGGTGATGAGTGACCAGGCTGGCCTGATAAATGAGAAGAGATCTGCAAACAGAGAACAGCAAACACTTCCTGGGGGGCTCAGGACACCTGCTGAGAAAGATGTTCTTTTTTGCAAGGGTCAGGTAGCATATGATGCTCTATCAGGAGAGACACAGGAAAGGTGCTATTGGTGGCGTTGGGTGCTGGGGAAGCTGCAAGCAGGGGTACGCGGTGAGCTGTTAAGGTGGCCCCACAGAGAAGGCACGGTGCAATCTCAGAGCTCTGGTCGTGTCGCTGGGCTTTCAGCAGAGCCCTGTGAGCGCAACAGCCTGGAGCATGAGGCAAAGAGAGGGGAAAGACAGTCCAAGAGGTGCACCAGCAAGGTTGACTCCCTCTCCTCTTTCTGACTATACAGGAGATGGGGAAGGCAGGACGCAGGATACACTTGCAGGGAAAGTACCGTCACAGGCTGGAAGGCAATGAGCTTCACTGGACGGTTACAGCTGCAGTTCCTCAGTTATCAAACGTGTATGAGTGAGCCATTATGTGCAAATAAAAATCAAGAGGCCAGTTTCTGCCATTAAGTCTTCAAGCTTAATTCTCCGGGATTTCACAGCTATTTGCGGATACTGTAGTGGTAGGCACATTACAACTAATGGTTTAAACTTGGCCAGAGCTTATTGGCATGTTCTGCTCCGCATTAGGCAGACAATAGCTCCCAGTGGTGGGGACTGGTAGAAGGGAGGGATCAGTAAACAGTAGAAAAGGCTTAGAGATACTGAGGGAGAATATTCAAAAAGGGATAAGCTGTTCAGTTTGGACTGTTTCTTCTTGATTACCTTTTTTTCATCCCTCTCCATCAGGACCCTCTAGGGAAAGAAATTTAAATGACTGAAGACTGGGCCTTTTTGTACTGTCTAAGTGACACAGGAGCATAAGTTCTGCAGAAGTTGGCTGAGGCACCTTCAAAAATCCCTCAGAGACATCAGTGTGGGTGGCAGGATTTCCCTGAGGATTTAAGAAAAAAGAGAAGGGTGAGCAAGGAGGGTATGAGGAGAGGGAGTCTAGCCATTATATGAGTAAGTGGTGGCTTGATAGAGCAGAGTGCAGAATAAGGGAGGCAGGGATAGACAGAGTATTGAAATGAAGGCCACGGACAATGAAAGGAAGGCAAGAAAAAGATACATAAATGTGGAATAATGTGGCTTATGCACTAAGAAAAGTGAGTTTTGGCAGCTGAACTGTGTATAGAGTCAGACAGTGTCAGTAGCCTGTTCCGGCTTTTCTGATGGCAAGCTTGGCATCACAGATGGTTTAACGTGGCTTGGGACTAATGACCCAGTGGTTCAGACCTCCTTTCCCATTACGGATTGGACAGTTCACCTCAGTGGGCCCAGCATCCCACAGTTAAATGCTCATGTCGTATGATCACGGGGGTCCATTTAAATGAATTTTTACAGAAAGGTCACCCCATGAAACAAGCTGCCACAGCAGAAAAGGGTACCAGCAGGGCCATACTCAGTACTGTCCTCTGAAAAGCAGTGGAAGGCTGCAAGGATCCCAGCCCTGCTACCCTGAGCCAGCGGAGCCTGGGGCAGACAGCAGCTGCCTCCCAGGCTGCAGGCACCAGGCTGCCTCCCAAGAGCGGGGTGGACAAGATCAGCCAACATCTGTTCCACTTTAATCTCTTGTTCCTTTATGTTTTGGTGTACGCTTTTGTGCGTAATGAGTTGCATGCTCTGGCACATCCCCAGACACTCTCCTGGACAGCAGTTCCTCAGGCAGGCAGTGCTGCCGGGACTGAAGAGCTCTCCAAGGCTGGGATGTGTCGGGAGACAGTGCAGGCTACAGACCCAAGTGTGTTTCTGATGGCCCAGCTCCTCCTGACCCGCCAGACTCAGCAGGATTCCCAGGGTTTACCAGACCCCATCAGGAAGAGGCTGAACCATGCAAGTTGGCTCCCCTTCATGTCACTGCTTCCAGTTGTTTTGGTGACAAGGGGTTTGTGTCAGGACAACCTCCAGGGCTTCCTTTCACTCACACCCCATTATGCAGTTAGTGTCTGCACCTGCAGGGTCTGCTCGCCTGGAGCCACCGATGCTTTTAACCTCACGCGTATGTCATTGAACATACTCAGTTGCGTTAAGAGAAATGAAAAGGCAGGAATAATGTACTAACAGTCTTCCACAAAGGCCTTGTGCTTTCTCAGCTTCCAGTGGTGCCTCCAGAAGTTCACTGTGGCCCTGGGAAGGGAGCCAAAGATGGTCTCCTGCTGAGAAAAGCAGTCACAGATACTCCGTGGCATTTTTCTCCATTTAACCCCCTGCTGAAGAAACTCACAAACCAGCATCCAGGGCAGCAGCCTGGAGGGTGAAGGCTCCTTGTGATACAAAGGGTTTAGACAGACTTCAGGAGGGGAGGTGTTTTTGTCTCCAAACAATGTATGAAACTCTAGATAACTTCCTTCTGCCTTGGTGTTTGATGGCGTCCCTGCAACTCCTCCAGGTCAGGAAGCACAGGAAGATAATATTAATTGCCTTCCACCTCTGAGCCTTTTGAAACACGAGGGCCAGGATCCATGCAAATGTTTGTCATTCAGGAAATCACCAGCAAGAGGAATGTACATGGGACTGAACTTAGCTGAAGTAGTGAGGCACCAACTTCTGCACGACAGCACGCTGCAGTCGAGCAGTAATGATGGCAGTATCGCACATGGAAGAGCAGTTCAGATGGCAAAGGGATGTCAGGAATACCCAATGGGACAGATATTGGAGGCCAGCGAACCCAGAGCAGCTCCAAAGGATTGTGAAATGACCATTCTCTATGTCCAGCTGTAAGACAAAGCTGGCTGGATCTATATTCCCAAAACTCAGAGCAAGGGAGGATGAATAAAGCATGAGGCCCTAAGCAAAGGGGGCTGCTGGCTTCCAGATTTCCCAGACCAACATCATTTCATGCTGGGCAGTGTGTCTCTGCTTTGGTGGACACGTTCTCCTCCTCTTGAAGTCAAACGGGGAAAGAGTGGGATAACAGCACCCTGCAGCTGAAGTAAAAGAGCGAGAAAACACCTGGAAAGCTGAGCTGCTACCCTGCTCACGCATCCAAGAGGCAGGAGCCAGTGATGGCTGTCACCTTTTGGTGACACACCAGCAGATATTTGGACACCTTTTCCTGCCCCTATCTCTCTGCTAGGGAGAGGATGCTGGACTTTCTCGCACCTCCTCCCTTGGAGTCTGTGCAGCAGGGAGGGGCTGTCATGGCTGGGGAGCACATATAGCTGTGGAAGTTATTGCTGTTCCACGGGTCGCTGTTCAAGGGCTCAACCCTTTTTTTTCTTTCATGCTTACAACAGCTTTATTTTCCAGAAGCCAGTGAAAACAGGATGTGATGAAATCAAATGAACCTCTCTGCTTCTCCGAGGAAAACAGCCTATGGGCAAGGACCCTACAAAGCCAGGAAGGAACTGCCAGGAAAAACAAAACCGTCTCCTAGCGGTGACTTCCCCTCCAGCTAGGGGCACCTCTGCCATGTCTTCCATAACAGAACAGTTTGTATCTCCCTCTTCATGTCACTGCACAGGTCAGGTACTTGAATGCATTGCCAGATACCCTTTGTATGTTGCTTTGCAACAGTGGAACCTAAGGGTAGGAGATATTAAAAACCAAAACGGAGCAATAAGCATTTCAGTACTGGTCTCCTCCTTTCCCCTTCTCATCCTCGGCTCAGAGATACCCAGGCTGGGAACCTGCAGAGGATGCTGGTAAAGAACAGATAGGGCTTTAGGTTGCCAGAAAAGCCATGGGTTAGTGTCCTCTACTGGAAAATCACTTTGCATTTTTTTTCCTAACAATCTCTTCCAAGTTTGAAGGATAGGGACCTGTCTTACGGACTTATGTGCTCCGGGTCGCAGCCTCTGTGCTAGGGAGGCATGAAAGCCTTTTGGGCACAGAGCTGCCCACACCAACTGTCCAGAAGACGGAAAGAGAAATTTGTCCTCTTTCCTGGGAACCAGCGGTTCTCAAACAAATGAACATTTGTTTGGTTTGCTTTTGCTTAAACAGAGATCCAGACTTCTATTGGTATTAGAGTGAAAACAAAAGCTGTTTGCTCTTTGATTATTAATCTTTAACAGGAACCTGAAAACAGCGGGCTGTGGGGATAATGCTCTAGCGGAGAGAGTGCATTAGGCTGCCGCCAGGGTCTGAGATGATAGGCTGATGTCTTTGAGTGTTGATTCCTCGATCGCAGGGAAAAAAAATATTGCTGCAGACTGTAGGAAAGGGATCTGGTTAGCCATATTTGCAAATAAGCCCTCTGAGAGGAGACAGTAGATTTGACCAGCTTTTTTTTTTTTAAGACCTGTAATCATTGGTACAGTTCAGTCCTATAATGGGACTGTTAGAAGAGTTAGGATTTTCTTTCTTAAATAGCAGATCTTGGAAGGGAAGGAGGGGTTGCTGTCTTTTATTGCTTTGGAGTCAGTTTAGTTACTAGAGCTTGGTCTGCTTCTCAGATTTTCAAGGCTCCGTCACACTTAGGGCATTCCTACCACAGCATCAGTGTTTAATTGCAGCATAGCAACTGTGTATAAACTCTAACAAGGATGAAGTAACAGCAAGACGGGCTTCCCGGAAGGCCAGTCAAGTCTAGTCAGGAGCTTAAGCAAGCTTGTTAGACAACGCTGCTGCGGCTTCACTGCTGCTGACATCCCGACTACTTGGAGCTAGATGAGTCTGCCTGTGCAGCATTGCCTTCTCCAATTGCATTTTAAATAAGGAACATCTTGCGGATCCTTCTGCAAAGTCCTGGTGTAATGGGGCACTCCACATGTTGGACAGGTCCAGAATTGCTCCTTTTCCAGGGCTCTCCCATGGCCCCAGATCACCCTGAAGCTTTTGGCTCTGCATTTTTAAGAAAATTAATCCCAAATCCTGTGCCACTGAGATGCAAGTCTACAGCTGCTAATCATTTCCCTTCAGGATTAGCTGAGCCCGCTCCACTTCCGCCTAGGGGCCAGGCACGTATGAAAATGCTGGACAGCTTTCCATGGTTGCAGGGAGCTCTGTGCGAGGCGCTGATTTTCATGCTGGCATGTTCCAAGGGCTGGTGTGGTCCCATCAGTGGCTAATGGAGGAACAGAAAGGGAAAAAAGGGATAGCCTGGCATGGGGAGCTTTGAATTTGGGTGCCAGGTAGATGATTAACAGCTGGCTGAGGGAGAAGTGGGGAAAGAGATGGCTTTCAGCTAGACCAGTGTCACTCAGACTTGACCAGCAAGGGCTACTGAGAGAGGAATGGGGCAGGAGAGCTAGGGCTCGTGAGGGTTAGTAACTCCAAGACCTGCACAAAAACACCCACTCAGTGCCACAAGGGAGCTGGATACGGCAGAAGAGCAGACTGGGTTTAGACAAGCAGACAGGACGTGCCGCCCCTGTACTGTCCTGGTTTGTAGCGCTTGCTTTATTGAGCACTGTTAACCCGGGCAGGCTGGCAGCTCCTACCAAATGATGGGCCATGCCTCTGTCTTAGCACCATTTTCTTGCGTTGTGCCTACAGGGGCACGCAGAGTCCCCTGTGAGCACTGCGTAAGCTTTTTCCTTCCTGAGCAGAGGACAGATGCTAACCTACCCCCGAGTGCCACAGCTTTAGCTCTGCAGCTTAGCTCTGCCTTCAGCACTGGCACAGCATGATCCTGCCAACTATGTACGTTCCCAGGTTGCTAAATCCGCTCTTTGTCCTGGAGAGGCTCAGGCAGTACCAGGGCTTGCGGTGCCACAGCTCTGTTAGCTTGTCCAGTGCATCCAGCTCACCCTGTCCTATCCTCCTCGACCCCTTACTGGAAGATTCCTTAAGCCTCTCTCCCTCCTTGTCCGGCAGCTGGGGAGGGCTGCCTGCCCCTGAGGAGGGACCAGGCTGGACCAGTTCTGTCATGGCCATCTTGTGGGCCATTAGAGCTGCCCAGTTGTGTCCACACTGCACAGTGCCCAGTTCTCAGTCCCCTTGGGTCCCTCCAGCACAGCCCTCCCAGCCCACAGCTCACTACTCGTTCATCAGCACGGCGAACATCTAATCGCCTACTGCCATGAGGCTCTGCCACAGTTGTGCTATGGTAGACAAATCCATGCAGTGAGGAAGCCAAACCTGGACTGCAGGGCAGGCAGGACTTCTGTGTCCCCTCTCTAGACCTGTCTGCACACATAGGTGGCACTTCACATCAATACTATAAATTCAGCGCTCCCTTCCATGCCTTGTTCTAGGCACCAGCTCAGTGTTTGCACAGGGCACAATGCCTCCACTCCCCTCCCCACAAGAAAAATAATTCTCCAGAACTGGAGCAAATGGTGATGTGTCCCATGGGCTGCCTCTAACCACTGTCATGCCTGACCAAGGGTCCAAACACCTGCTTCCTTGGAAAGACATGGGAAGGTGGACAAGTAGTCCCTGGCCTGAAATCAGTATTGCTCTAGAGCACCCCCAAAAATATGTCATAGGCTGGCAAAGAAGAAAGATTCTTCTTGGGACCATATGTATTTTGAAAGTTGTGGATGGGAGAGAACAGCTTGAATTTTCCCAGACTTCTGACACTTTTCTTGGAGAATGACTTTTCTTTTTCAAAGAATTTCTTACTTCGTGGTATCCCTATCTTCCTGCCCCCACAACATTTTACAGTGTGCTTTACCCACTAGTCATCTCCTGGCTGTCACATGACTATGAGCTGCTCTTCTTGACCGAGGGGCTCTTCTATTCCTGGCCCATACTATGCTTACTCTGACAGAGCCTTGATCTGTCATTAGAGAATCAGAATATTAATACCTCCAATTCACAGCCCAGTATCTCACAGATAGGAAAAATACAACAGGAAGACCAGGCACATTTTCCTTGCCTCATTTCCACCAATTACTCATAGTTCTATCTTCCTTTATTATGCTGAATAATTTCTCTTCACTCTTCAAATATTTGGAGACCAGGATCCTGCTCCTAATCAATCATCCCTTAGACAAACTAGATTTTGCTTTTGTAATGTTTTTCTGCATAGTAGCTCCTGCCTCCTAATCATCTTTGTTGCTGTTCTTTGAGCTGCTTCTTGTTTGTCACGATTTTTCTGGTAATGCAGTTCCTGGAAGCAAGCGCAATATTCCAGGCCCAGGAGCCCGTAGTGTCCCATTGCATGTGTGATGTTGCCCTCAGGTGGTTACTCCAGAGAGAAGATGCAGCTTTAAAAAAAAACTCCGATATCCTCGGAGTAGAGATTTGTAACTGCATGGGAGCTGTGGAAAGGATAACTCTGCGCTCTCTTAAGTGATGCCTTTGCGACAGAAACAAGGATTACACTGGCTTTTTCTGGCTGTCCATCCTCAGCTCTAGCTCTCTGCACTTTAAGTGTATTTCCCCATGTGGACACTGCTGTGCTTAAAGAACAACAGGAAGAATCTCAACTTTAGTGAGCTACACAAAGCTGAATGGGAATCCTAAGACAAGAGGCACAAGAACTGACATACTTTCACCATCAGCAACTTTATTAATACTAATTTTATTACTACAGTTACTTGTCTTGGTCACATTTTTCAGCAATTCTTTTTGTCTCAAAATTATATGTGGCATAAAATTAAGATTTACTTTCTTTATTACACCAGGTGTTCTGTAACTCCTAAGTTATAATTCATATAAAGTCATGGAAGGTGCTCAGAAAGTGACAAGAGTCTTTATTAAAGGTCAAATTAGAAATCCATTCTGCTTATCTCTCCTCTAACTCAAGTCTTCACAAAGCTAAGCTGTCCTGCTCACTCATTCCCTTCCCCCATCACAGCCTCCACTGTCCCTGTGATTATGGTGCTGTTTTATTTTTTGCCTTTTCTATTCTTCTCTGCCCCTTTGTTATAGAAGTGATCACACCTAACACTGATTTCAAGGTGGAGATACACAGCTCATTTATTTAGGAATTATTATGGTAATATATACGTTCCTGACCTATTTAATACATGACGTCTTATTTTGGTTTTGCTTTGCTCTGCATTGAGTTTCCTCTCTCAAGACTGTGCTATCCACAGAGGTGCCCAGAGCTTTTCCCTGAGATCAGCACTAATTCAGAATTTTTCATTTAAATATTAGGTAAGTGAAAATTTTTTTCCAGCTTCCCTTAACTCATACTGGCACACAGAGAGCTCCATCTGCCATCACTTTGTCCCGCTTGCCTAACTTTTGGTTCATTCCTGCTCCCACTGAATGCAAATGCCAAAACATGCATTGGGTTTAAAAGGAGCAGCCTTTACCTTTCAAAAACTTTGAAGTTTTTCCCAATCTTACATAGATTTGGCTACCTCACTGAACACTTCATCCTCAGGATGTGGTGCAAAAGTAAGCTGTGGTCTCACTAACGACTGAGCTCTCACTAAGCTGAAGATTTTGCCATTGTAACCAAAGGAGCTGGGCTGGATCATTCTTGGCTACTGTACATGTCAGCACTGATCATGGGGCATGATGCCCTGCAACTCCTGTCAATGCAACACTGCTAAGAAATGGATGCTTTCTCCTATGTTTTCTTTCACAACTTCACGTTAGTTCTTTGCTTCCTGCTTGTACAAGTGTGTCTATAGGTGCGTCCTCCCAGTAACTTTTTGAACTGTTTGCTGATTTCAACAACTTTGGCAAGCAGAGATTTCAAAAATAGTTCTGAAAGGTTTTTCTACGTGTTTCATGAAAACTGATTGCTTTGGGAAGTGCAGGGGGAATTTTATAAACATACCTAGAGAAAACAAAGTCTTAGAACAATTCAGTTATTTAGAAAGTTTTTGTGTTTGTACTTGCAAAATACAAATTCTTTGTATTTGCAAATAGTAGCTGTATTTTGCAAATACATGTAGGAAATGAGGCTTCATTAGTTCCACTGCTTGTGGAACTGCTTGTTAATCTTTGGCAAGGATTCATCCTGCAAGCTATTGTTGCCAAGTTTTCTTAATAGCCACTTGCAAAGGGCTTTATCCTTGTACCTTTGGGAAGGACCAGTCAGTTACGTATGCTGGGATTTTGCTTAGATAAGTCTCCAAGAATGCTGAAAAGCTGGAGGAGAGAAAAAAATTATACTTACAGTCTTGTTGATAGAGTCTTGTTTACCATATTCAGACTGATATCTTAAAATACAATACCTAATTATTTTCCCAGCTGTATTTGTGGGTCCTCGTATAAGGCTCAAGGTCCATAGTGCTATTTTCTTTAGATAAGATGTCTGCAGTGCTGTTATTACATTATACTCAAACATCCCTGGTTTTCCAAACTAGCTGTTTTTAATGAAAAATGAAAATCATATCCTTATGTTAGAAGTTCAGCTGATTCAGCTGATTCTTCCTTTTCTTAATGCCTCTGGACCTGAAGAGTTTCTTCTTATTACTGTTGTTGTTGTTATACAATGTAGGCATAACAACTAATAATGGACAGTAGGAAAAACCATAGAGAGAATAAATAATTATTCAGAAAGGAGGCCACAGAAATATTTCCAAATAGCTAGCACAGTTCCCAAAAAGGGAGGAAATAACACACAGGATCAGAGCAGAAAACTTTCGAAAATTTCCAGTGAATTGAACACATCATGAGATTGACTTCTCAAAAAACACATCTCTTGCACTTTTCTTCAGGCCTGCAAAGGGGAGCTCACATGCTCCAGCAGCCCCTCGGCTGCCTCCCGTACGGATCGTGGGAGCTCTGCGGGTGCCTAATGCTCAGCTGATGTCTCTGCAAAACCCATGCTTAGATTTGGGCTTCTCCTTTTCCCTCTGAAGCCCTTCTTCGTAAGGGCTAGTTTCGTGAAGTTGGCTATGCAGAGCTACAGCAGAGCAACGGGACAGAGTCAACCTGCCCCTCTCCTGCAATGCTTCTGCCCCTCGCAGCTGCTGAGCACTGATGCCCACCGAAAGCAAGATAAGGATGAAGGAAAGGACCTTGGGACCTCGCCTGTGGTAGTAGTTACTATTACATGATCCTCAGCAGCGGTCATTGTTATTGAGAAGGATGGAGATCATTCTCTGCCATTTCTTTTTGTCTCAGCCAAATACAATAATTGCTTTTTTAGATATTTTTTGGTTAAACTAAATAAATTATTGAGTATAGACCCCGTACGCATACTGATTTATCTGCAACCCATTGTTGAAGATAAGGCCTTTTTTTCTGCCACCAATGCTTCTGTCACTACGGTAATGACAAATCACCCAGGATATTCTTTTCCATAAGATATTTATATCTATACTGTCCTATAGATCTTAAGACTAGTTCCTCCTTCAAGTGCCTTTGGTCAGTTGCATCCTTTTTTTTTTAATGATTCTTGCTTTCTTTGCAAGATTATAATTTTACATGGCTTGGAGCAACAGTTGCAGGAGATACACAAAGCACTCTGAAGATTGTAAGACAACAAAAATGGCATAACTGACCGGCGTTTAAAGCTGTGTCTGTGCTGATTGTATGG
The DNA here is from genome assembly GCF_964195595.1 of Calonectris borealis. Lineage (NCBI taxonomy): Eukaryota > Metazoa > Chordata > Aves > Procellariiformes > Procellariidae > Calonectris > Calonectris borealis. Next base: position 93,332,219 of record NC_134314.1, on the reverse strand, counting down.
AATTTCCTTCTGTATAAGAAATTCCTCATGTTCAGGCTGCTGGGCACCCAGGTTAGCTGAGCCAAGCCCACAAGCCTCCACCACGCTCACTTACCAAAACGCCAGCAATGTGTCCAAGCCCAAGAGGGCTCTGTCTCACATTATGCTCCAGGATTAACACTCCTAGTGCGCAGCATAGCAGGACCCATATCCCAGAGCAGAGAAAGGACCCATACGCCCTGCTTTCAGTGCATGGCCTGGTGCACATGCAGGGACCATCACGTTTTGCGCATCCGGGCTCTGACACAAGCTCCCAGCGCCTGCTGCCCGCCTCCCATCACCAATATCCCCGAGATTATCCCCGGGGTATCAGTGACCTAAATACACTGTTTTGGACTTGAAAGTTGCTTTTGTTTTTAATGATGTTGCTGAGTCTCTAAAACCAGCACACGTAACAAACTGCCTGTTTCCAAGCAGCTGTTGTGTAACTTTGCTCCCCACCCCCAGAGATGTTGCCTGCCATTCATTTAATAGGCTCGGTTTCACTGGGAAGTGCCTGGGGGAACCTCTTAGCTCCCTAATTAGCAACAGAAGGGGCCAGTCCTTGCTGGAGGTAGCAGTGAAACATTTGTGAGGTCTCCTGAGAATAAGGGAGGCCGAGAAGGGGCCATTTCCAGCTGGGAAAACATTAACTTTTATTCAGCATACAGTGCAGAGCAGAGGACTAAAGAGAAGGTGTGGGGGTACTTGCAGAAATGATGATGGGCTTTCTAGGCAAGACAGGAGCATTTGTGAAGGGGAGGAGGGGATAGGAGAGATTGTCCCTGGCCCTCCCAAGTTGTTCATCTGTCCTGCAAACCGTGGAGCAGCACAGAAGCCTCATGGGCTGGCTGCCAGTGAAGGCAGGAGCAAGGTGTTGCTGCGATCTGCTCTCAGATGTTTGAGCTGGCACTTGTTAATAAGATTCAAGAATTAACAGCTTGGAAGCGCTTAGGAGCTCAGTGTTTCCTCCAGGGACATGATCACTGAGGCTGAGCACAGAGCCTGCCATTCAGGGCTGGAGTAGATTTTGGTGCAAAACAAATCTCCCGACAACCAGCTGAATGTCCTGAGACCTCACTGGGAAGGTGAAAACTTCACCAGTCCGTTGCGGGTGGGGTGATGTGCTTGGGGCTACTCCTTTACGCCCAGGACACAGCCACACGTGGTAAGCTCTCCGATTTTTCCCATGTGATCCCATTTCTGGACAGTGCTTTTTTCATACAATGCCTATTGAGAAGAGTTGCATGTGTATGGACAGTCCCAGCTTGGACCTGTTGGACCATGGGGACCATTCCCCTTCAGAAGTCACGCAGGGAAATACAGCATTCGGTATCTTTGGCCTGTGGGAGCACAGATCCAGTGAAGCAAAGGAAAGCCTCGTTAACCTTAAGGATCTTCCTTAAAAGCAAAGGAAGAAGGTGAAGTTCAAAGACAGAGTGATACCATGGGGCGAGCAGGGTTGCAGGAGGCTGGAGGAGCACAGGGGAGATCTAAAGCTTCCAGATATTGCCCTGCCCTGCAACATCACCAGCTAGCAGCTCGCCAGTAGTGGCCACTGACCAAACAAAAAGGTGAGAGCTGGTCCCTGGTCCCATATTCATAAAGATCCCCTGTCATTGAGCACCATTTGCTCTCTAGTACTATTCTTAAGACAATGAAGCTGATTTTGTGCATACAAAAGGAAAATTATGCAGCAAAGTCTTCATGCTGTAAGATGAAGGGCAGAGCATTACAGCCTGAGCCATAAATCCCAGCGAGGGGCTTGTAATGGCTCTAAAGGTCAGAATAATAATTTCCAAGTTGCCACAGCATCTCAAGCAATAAAAGAGTTATGTTCAAAGCTTCTGTGCTCCACTCTTACCTCTGTTCACTAGCTCATTTCATAACCAGAAGTAACCAGCTTTCCTCCCCATATGTCAGGTTTCGGTATTAATGGTATTTATGAGGCTTGGATTATGATTATATGCAATGGGCAATGAGAAAAAACAGTAAGTCCAAAACAGAAAAAAAGCCCAAATAGAAAAAAAAATACATATACTGGTACATATACTGCGACCTCCTCTTTCCCACTAGAGGGCACCCAGTGTTTGCAGAACTGCTGCTTGGCCTTTGGGTGCTTTCTCCAGCAGCAGGTCACGCTACGCCAGCATTAGTGAATGGGCCTGGGAGAGCTGGCAGGTTTTGTTGTGTTTGGCTCCTCCTGCTCGTATCCAGCTGCTAAACCAGCTGAAAAAATACATTACGGTAACATTTTCATGTGCGCATTTTCTATCGTTGCTGCAGGGGTGATCCTGCAGGTCAGTGACAAGAGCAAGAGAAAAACATAGGAAACAAGCTCTCTGTTAGTATGTGATTTGTGCAATGGAAATGTATGAAATCCCTTTATAAAATGATGCCAGTCATAAACGGACTACAGGATGGCAGCAATTGGAAGTTTAGATGGAGACGCAATAGTGAGATACAGTATATCAAATATTATTGTCTCCTTTTTCCCCCATGCCAGAATAGCAGCTGAACCAGCAAAATCACCGCACTGGGACAGAGGTAGAAAACTTTCTAATGGTGCTCCAAGGAGGCTTTTTAAAAATGCGTGTGCTAAGACGTCTGTCATTAAGGATAAGGGATCCTGCCCCAATGCAGGGAGATGCTCTGAGACACTTCTGCAGGTCCTTTCCTGTGGGATTGCCCTTTCCATTCATGAGACATGCATCAAAATCTGCTGGGAGGCAGGCTTGTTGACTCCAGCAAGAAGCTTCTGCCTGAAATTGTGCATTTTGGCCACTAGAGGTTGTAAGAGAGAAGGGAAAAACCTTGTTTTCCACGAACAAGCTGCTGCAGCATCCCAGGGCAGGGGATTTCCTCTGGGACACTTTGATCTCTGCCCACCAGCACTCACACAAAACTCCTGCACATACCCTGCATTTCAGTAGATGAGATCTTGGCATCTCAGCGGTTTCAGATTTATCAGTGGGGGTTTGTTGCCTTTTAGCCCCAGGGTATTAATGGCTTTGGTGTGTCCCTTTATATCTTAAGCAAAAGCTGTTCCAATTCTCCCAGATCTTTTAGACAGAGAGCAGCAACTTGTATCTTTTCTCTGCAGCTTTAACTAGCTCTGCTGGCTCTTCCCACATTCCTGGTATAGATAATTTCACTCTCAGATATTTAAGCCAGACCTTCCTCCACCAGCTTCTGTGCTTTTTCGAAGCGCTAGGTAAGAAATAGAGATTTCCCAAGGTCTCTTTTGTCTCCTGGAAACATCACAGCCTGTTGTACCTCAACCTGGCACTTTACGGGGTTCTCAACTACCTTCCACATGGGTTGTAATTCTTTCCTCTTGTTGCTAATAATTGTCTAGTCTTCCAACTATAGTCCCCTCTGCATTCGGGGATACCATCTTCCAAAAGGCTTCCGGAGACCTGGTTTTGCTTTGGAAATAGGACCTTAAAGCTATGTAATGACAGATGGACATAACCAGAAATAGCTATGGTGTAGCAATAAATTGAACTTCGACCAAATGAAGGATTTACAAGCTTTTCTTCCTGATGGCTGTTTTTGATGGCACAGTGGCTACGTGAACTCACAGCAGTATGAGATTAATCCCCACAGATCTCACTGGTCATGGTACTTCACTTTGAGCATTGCACAGAGATAAGAATCATTTCCTCTGACAGTAAAATGTAGCTATTCCTGGAGTGAAGCACAGCAAGGACACTGTGCAACAATTTAGGAAGGAGAAGCCTTTATCCAGTAAGATTTTACCGACCATGAGGGAAATAAAATCTAGTTCCCTGAGCTAAAACAAAGCATAGATTTCTGTGGAAAACAAAAAACTTAACTTTTCCTTTTTGTTTTGTTTTGGCTGTTGCAAATCACATGTGCACATGGAATAGAGCCACGTCATACAGAGGTTGGAAGGGACACCTGGAGGTCAGCTCGTCCCACCTCCTGCTCAGAGCAGGTCCAGATAGGCCGGGTTGCTCAGTGCGTTGTTCCTGTCAAATTTTGAATGCCTCCAAGGATGGAGATCCCACATCCTCTCTGGGCCCCTGTCCCAGAGTCTGAATGCCTCCATGGTGAACGTTTCTCCTAATATCTAACTAGAATTTCCTTTGTTGCAATTTGCATTTATTGCCTTTTGTCCTTCAACTGTTGCTCCTCCAAGATGAGTCTGGGTCCATTTTTCTGTGCTTTCCACTAGGTAGCCATAGGCAGCAATAAGACACCCCCCCCTTTGCCTTCTCTTCTCCAGGCTGAACAAGCCCAGGTCTCTCTGTCTCTCCTCGTATGCCACGTGCTCCAGTCCCCTGGCAGCTTGGTGGCCCTACACCACCAAGGGTGAGCTCACTCCAATCTTTCCTCTACCAGCAAGGCCAGAACTGGACATGGCACTCCAGATGTGGTCTCACAAGCGTTGAAGAGAGCGAAGGATCACTGCACTCAGCCTGCTGGCTAACATGCTTGCTATACAGCCCTGTACGCAGCTGGCCTTTGCTGCAAGGACACCTTGTTGACTCAGGCTCAGCTGAGGACCTCAGGCCAGTCTCCGCAGAGTTGCTTTCTATGCATTTGGCACCCAGCCTGTGCTGGTGTACAGGGCTATTCCCTCCCCATGCAGGACTTTGCATTTGCTTTTCTTGAGCTTCATTTGCAACTGCACGCTTAGGCAATAGGTGGCACTAATGGATGATGTAACTTGTATTGTCACAGAGAGAGCGTCACTGCCCAAGAGAAAGCCAGCAGAGGAGACACCTGGGTGGCTTCGCTCAGAGCAGCGGCCAGGAGAGGAGGGGCAGACATGTGGCAGGAGATCCTTCCAAACGCCTGGTGAGATCCCCTCGGCGCGGGGAGGAGGGACCCCGAACGGGGCTCCCCAGGGCTGGGGCGGGAGAAAGCCCCTGCGGGGTCACCAAGCCATCGGTGGGTGGGAGCATGTGGCTGAGTTCTCCTGAACGTGAGTGGGGAGGAGGTTTTATTAGACTGAGCCTTGTTTTGTGTCGCTCAGAGAGCTGCTTCTGGGACACGCTTGCTTTGTTAGCAGTGCCGAGTTTGTGCTGTTGCCTTGATAACTGGTTCCATGCCTCTGACTCCTAAACTCCGGGATGGAGGGATATTATTACCTGTTGCATAAGCTGCTCAGCCTCCAGGGAGGTGGAGACTGACACTGTTTGCTCTTAGGAGCCCTGTTCTTCCTTGTCTGGGAGTGGTTTAAGGAGATACCGCCTTAAAAATCACACATAGGCTGTCTCAGAGATCGTTACCAGATAGCCTTGGGGACTGCTGGGGTCTCCAGTACAGGCACCGAGTTCTGCATTACAGACAGCAGTGGGAAATGATACGAGGTAAAAATAAACAGCCAGCGGACTTGGTTTTTCATGGAGTTTCATGTCCTTTTTTTTTTTTTTTGTCTCAAGGTATCGTAATTATGACATCAAACAGCTCCCTAATATAGCTGCCTTCCACAAGGCAGAGTAACAAGACTTTCTCTTGTTGCTTCTAATTTTGCTAGATTTTAGACTGTGCTTTTCTTGCAAGACAATCTACCAGGCTGAAAGAGAACTAAGGCAGATGTTTTCTTTTTTGCAGGCAGATGAGACCTAAAAGCTTGGTATCTAGTCAGGAGTAGCAAAGGTTTAGCAGCTCATTGAACTCTGAACGGGGAAAGGTCCCACAAGCCTCTCCTCATGCCAGCCCTGCAGCACGATGACTAGCACATGGCTGGCAGCAGAATAACCTTTGAGCTTGAAAGTCCCCTGCCAAGGCTGTGCACCTATCGCTACACAGCAGTCAAAATAAACTATTTTCCTGGCTGAAGTAACACAGCCACTCGTAGGATGAAACACCGCAAGGACACCTACCCAGTTGTTTAGTGCCTTTTATCTAAATTGTGCTGAAGGAGGGAATATTATGGCAACAAACTATCTAGCTAAAACACAGCCCAGAAACACTGTCTCTTTGTGCAGAGGCAGTATCTGAGTCCCTCTCTTTCTGTCCCATCCAAAAAGTAGGAAAAATAATGGCAGATGTTGCCGGGTGGCTAAACAGCTTGTGATCCCATGGCTTCGCAGTAAATGGTGCTGGCAGGTGACGTTCTTTGCACCATCCGTAACGGTTGGTACCATTCAGACAACACTATCAGACTATAAGGATCTTTTTTTTTTTTTTTCCCTTTTGTAGGGAAAGCATCTTGTCCCGGATCAGGTGAGTGAAATAGCTGCTCTGTGCTGAGGCCTCCACTTTTTATTATCACACTGACTGGGGCACAGCATAGTCCCTTCCCTAACCTGTATGACACCAACAACAAAATCTTCATTCACAGTCCCCTTGCAGCCCCCTGCAATAGCCCCAGACACCTCTATTAATCCCCAAGGGAAGCTGGAGAGCTTGAGGCACAGGTCAGAGGGCCAGTGCTGCCCTGAAAGATGTTTGAATCTGTAGGGGAGCTATGTATAAAGCACTACCAAGAGGGGCACATCCAGCTCTCCCGCAGCTGAAGACCCTTGTCTCTGCTCCTGCTCTTCAGCCGATTCTGTCTGTGCAGTTTTTATTCCTGGAGGAGTCCAGCTGCTACTATCCCATTTGCTCCAGTACCTGCCTTAAAATAGACTGGGCCATATCCTATTGACCCTTGTCCCCCAGGGCACCCTGGTTCACAAGGAGCGGGACAAGGAAGCCTTGTGATCAGCAAGTCCTAATTAGCAAGGACTTGAGATCCTTAAGAAGCACAGGTAGATGTAACCCTGCCCCAAATCTTGCCTGTGATCTTCAAAAATAATAGAAACCCCCAGCCCCTGCCGACTCCATGGGTTTTGTAGGCATTTGTTACTGCTCAGGCCCAACCAATGTGAATACAAGCCTCAGCATAGTCCCTTTACCCTTGACACTTCCATTGTTGAACACAAACAATTTTATGCCTCCCCAGGTCTTTTGAATATTCTCAGAAGAATGCAGTCCTGGTCTCTGCAGCCGCCCTGGGGGTCGGAGGGATGCTGGTTTACTGGCTGAGATCTAGACACAAGATCAAGACTATTGAAATGGGAGATGGATGGTGGGGCTTAGGTGAAAGACTCGTAAAAGGGAAAGAAGATGAAAGTATCCGTCCCTTCAAGATTGAAACATCTGACAAGGAAATCGAGGTACCGGTGGCTGGGATGTAGGGAGGGCCAGAAAGCTGCAAGGTGGAGTCAGTCTGTCACCCACTTTACTGCTTCGAGGTGACGTCTTGGGGGTGGCAGCAGTGCACTTACATATGCCAGTGCAGCTACCTACCACCGTTAGATGATGCTCTGGCTCACCGCCCTTTATGAACGGGATTTGAGCTCAGATTCATTGCAATGCCCCATAAAGGCCTTCTGAGACCACAGACCCTCCATGCAACCTGGGGCTGCTCCTGCAGAAAGGCCACACTTTGAGCAGCAGACTGACAGTGGGTCTGCGGATGGCGGAGAGGGGTGGGAGGGCCTCGGGACAGCAGCTGCACCGGTGGGGCAGGACTGAGGGGCTTCCACAGAGGGAAGGGCTGGAAGGGTGAAGAGAGATGGGGTCTTGACTGAGTCACAGCACCTCTGTCCCTACATGCCTGTCCCTAATTATCTGGCCAACTAGCAGTCGGCAGCTCAGGCTGAGCTGCTTATTCTTCTCCCAGCCAGCAGTGCCAGTAAGATCCTAATGCCAAATCCCTATTCAGCAAGGCAAGAATAGGACCCTGTACTCCTGGGTGCCCTAGGGGAATTGGTAACTTGTAGAAAAATATATTCCCCATATAAATGATTCAGGAGGTCATGCAGAGTATGCCACCGCTTCAGGAGGCCTCGTGGTATCCCAGATAGTGATACAAAAGCCAGCAGAGCCAGGAGAGGCCATCCGTGCCTGCCCTGGCGTAGGGCACACACGGGCAGCTGGCCAGCCTCGCAAGAAGGGCTCCCCTCCACAGGACCTGCACCGCCGCCTGGAGCAGGCCCGCTACGCACCACCGCTGGAAGGTGCCGCCTTCCACTACGGCTTCAACTCCAGCTACCTGCAGAAGGTTGTGGCCTACTGGAGGAACCAGTTCGACTGGCGCAAGCAAGTGGAAGTCCTGAACAAATACCCCCATTTCCAAACCACCATTGAAGGTGAGGGGGTCTCTGTGGCTTGAGCAGGTTCGCTCTGAAATGCACGGAGAGAAGGGGGGATTTAAGAGGGTACAATATTTAAGACAACAGTCTGCATAACAGCTTAGTGATATGAGTGAAATATTACTAGTGGAGGCTATATAACTAATAACCTTCTATAGATTAAAACCGTTACACCGTGGCAATAACATTAGGTCCGCTTTAAGATGGGCTTCATCTGGCTCTGAACCTGTGCTAACTAATGATGAGGTTTTCTTCTGCTATTGCCTTGAAGCCACCTTTGAAAATTGCAAAATTTACCCAGACTCTGAGGCTAGAATTTCCCCCACCACCACCCAGTTTAGCTAGGTGAGGTTAGCCAGACTTTAGGTAAGTGATCTGCAGGTTAAACTTCTATTTTGCACTTACTTTTTCATTTTTCTCTTTTTATCACCCACATATTTTGTAATTTTGTCATGTTTTTGCATGTGTCTTACCTGCATTATGCTATTCATTTAAGTGCAGCTGTACTTACATACTGTGAGACCAATTTCTCAGGAGATGGATGCTCAATCTCCTGTGACCCTAATATCTGGGGCTGGGATCAATACCTCTGTCTGTATGTAAAAGATGAGACATAGGTACAATACCAGGCACCCCCTTTCAGCTAGGCATCTTCTTGCAACAGGTTGATTGTGTAACTTCTGCTACGAATGCTAATTACAGTTTTGCCACCCTCCTTCTTCAGAGTCCAGAGCAGAAATTGTGATGGAACCAGAGCTTTAATTTATCTGTCTTGGATGTGTGGCAGGGATCGCTATTCATTTTATCCATGTGAAGCCCTCCTACGTCCCTCACGGTCGAGCTGTTCAACCTCTGCTGATGGTCCACGGCTGGCCCGGCTCCTTCTACGAGTTCTACAAGATCATCCCTCTCCTCACAGAGCCGGCTGGGCACGGCCTGAACGAGGGTGACGTGGTGTTTGAGGTCATCTGCCCATCCATTCCAGGCTATGGCTTCTCGGAGGCACCGCACCAGAAAGGTAAGCGATGAAAAGCTTCTGTTGGAATCACAAGGTTTTTGGAGTAACACCTCAGTCATACCCAGGCCCCCTGGGCACTGCAGTTTGTGAATGCAGGTGCTTGGCTCTGCACTAACACCCACATGGCTGAGGCTCTGGGGCTGGCTATGGAGATTTGGAAGGCAATGGTAGCTGGAAGCCAGGTCTGCTTCCCACTTTCTCCACTTTCTGCTGAATTTCTATCATCTTGTGTTCACTTTATTGCCAAGGAGTGAGGCAGAGCAGCATAGCATGCTGTGCCTTCACACAGCAGCATAACCACTGCCATGATCTTTGGCCAGAGGATGAACACTAGGACAAAGAGGTCTCCTGTGTTTCTCTTTACCTACAGGCTTTGACACCATAGCAACTGCTCGGATATTTCATAAGCTGATGAACAGATTGGGCTTCAAGGAATACTACCTACAGGGAGGAGACTGGGGATCTCGTATTACCACAAACATGGCCCAGATGCTGCCACAGTGAGTAGCAAAGGGAATCAGGGCATAAAAGTTGCCTCCAGTTCTTACCCTACCTTCTGGCTCCATGGTCCTGGTCCTGCCTTCTGTTTGCCCTGCCTCTCATCCCCTTCTGCTTTGTTTCCTTCAGGGACATCCCCACACCTGTGCATTCAGTTGTATTCATATGCTTTGCACAGTTCTCACACTTTCTAAATTTCAGTGCTGTTTGGCTTCTCTTTCACTAGCTGTGGAAGTAAACTGCTGCATTTTGATTTGAGACCTCAGGGAAACAGATCATCATTCTAAATCAGGAAGGAGAAAAATTTAAAATCAGCAGGGAGAAAAGGAAGGAAGGAGCTCAGCCTTTCAGCAGCTGAATAGTACCACGAAGTATAGGACTTTCCTATCTAAAATGTAGATTTGAGACTGATCGGAAAAGAAACACAATACCTTCCTTAGAAGATGGCATCACAGCTCATTGCTTAACATTTAATGAAAAGCAGGCACCATAGCCACACTTAGGTCAGAGAACAGATAAAGTGGGAAAGCTCTTAAAGCAATTAGATTGCAGGCTGAGCAGCTCACTGTTCCTGGTTGCAGTTGTGCTTCACACACCCAGAGCACTGTGGCCACGTGATCTACTCCAGCTTTTCAGAAAATACCCAATGCAGCCTGTTCCCTACAGCACAGAACAACCCAAAATCAACAGCCAGAGCTACCAGCATGGATATGCCACATCCAGAAACTGAATACCTAAAGCTAACATCATACCAGTGGCACAGCTGGATGGAGATGGCACCAGCTGTATACCATTTCTAACTCCCATTATTTTTTTTAATCATGATGAACCTGAAGGGCTTTATGTATTTGGCTCAGTGAAAGGCTTCTATCACAGCTCCAGCCAGGCTTATTTTCTATAAGATTTCGAGACAGAAAATTGCTTGATTTAACCTTCAGTTCACTAACTTAATTTTAGATCTGTGAAAGGGCTTCATCTGAATTTCGTCTTCATCAGCAGACAAGGTTTGAGAAGGATGATTTCTGTGATGCTTGGGGCTTATGTACCATGGCTTGTAGGCCTCACTAGGGAAGATGTTCGACGTACATACCCTTTCATCCAGAAGAATATATATGAACTTCTGCGAGAGTCTGGATACCTACACATCCAAGCCACCAAACCAGACACTGCAGGTAATGAACCTTCTCTATCGCTATGAACATTGTATACTAACTGCTTATGGTATATAAAAACTTGTAGTTGAACACAGGCCAACAGTGTTTGAGAAGCAATGAGTTCTGGTGACTGAATGCCAGATGTGGGGACAAGAGCTGTGTAAAAGGAAGTTAAAAGGAACAGCTTAAAAAAAGATGGAAAAGATGGAAACTACAAATATCACTTTTCAAGGTCTTTTAAATGGCACGCCACTTCTCTTGGGGAAAGAACCCCTTTGCAAAAAGCCTCTTAAAGTAAAGCATACGGTCCTGAAATTGAAGCTTCCAGAAATAAATGTGGGTGAAAACAAGAAAAATATCATAAGCAAGTGCAATGTGAAACTTGCAGAAAGGTAGACACAGCCCTAACATCAGAAAAGCCAGAAGCCTGACATAGTTAGTGGGGCCAGTAGATAAGAAGTCCAAAGAAAGATATGGCCATCTCAGAAAAGTTAGGTGAATTATTTGCATCAGTCCCCACTAGCGAGGATTATGGGGTATTCCTTTATTGAAATAATCCCTCATCAGGAAAGACAGCGGAGCTGTCTCAGACTGGTGTCAGTCTGAGACATAGAATGAATAGCACCCCATCCCAGCAATTCACTGGAAAAGAAGAAACACGAACTGAAATGTCAACTAATGCCTAGTCTGTTGCTTGAACTGATCGCAATACCAAAGAAATAAAAGGAGACAAACAAGACACCAGGTTGGGTTTTTTGGGCTTTTTTTTAAGAGCCAAGCAGTGAAGGTAGTCCAAGAAAAATGAAGACCAGTATGTCTAGTCTCTGATCAGAAGACTAGCAGGACTATTTTAAAGAGGAGAACTGATTTACAGGTGATAATATCACAGGGAAATCATGCTTCAAAAATCAGAGCTCTGGCAGAATCAAAGAGCTGTGGATGCAGTAATGGAACACACTTCATTTCCAAAAAAGTTTTGTTGAGGTTCCTCCCCCAGTGTTCTTAATGAAATTAAACTGCCTTAAGAAAAGGATTAAGTTCATGGATTAATAACTAGTTAACATGAGAATCCAAGCATAGGAATAAGTAAGCAAGTTCCAGGGGAGGAAGAGTATCACAAAAATCTGTGCTGGCACCTGTACATTTCAACATGATCCTAATTTCTCTACAGATAAAAATTAACGGTTAAGTGAAAATTTTACAGCTATCCAGGGTTTGGTTTAATCTAAAGATAACTGCAGCGAGTTGCAAAAACGTTTAAGTGACCAGTTGATTAAACTGGCCAATAAAAACTGATGTCAACAAAGTCCAAAGTACATGACTTCAATTTGCAGCAAATCACTCTATGCCTGCCAGTGCAGGGAAACCATTGTGCCAATGCACAAACTTACTTTACATTAGCTACGTCCACTATTAAGATGAGACCATGTTGTGCATCTTCTACAAAGTCACTCAGTGCTAGTCACACTAAAATACGCTTGAGAGTAGGCAATACTGAGTATACTGTAAAAATACAACCTAGGGTATGGTACAGGAATTTTCCCAAGGCAAGCCTCTATCACTACTGAAGTAATCCCTATCCCTGTTTTACAGGTAAGAACACAGATATAATATACTGTGTACCTGCTGTGTTTATAATGTTTGTTAGTGTTCCCCAAAGGCAGGAACAGGTAACAGATACACAACACTCCACTGTTTAAATTAGAAAAAAAAGTGATGAACAACACTCAGGGTCCTGGTTATCCATCCTAAGCAGGACAGTGCTCCCAAATAGTTTACCTGAAATTTCTTTTCAGAGTGTAATCCCTTTACATCTGAATTTGCTCCTTCTGCCACACAGGACTTTCTTAGCTCCTAGCTTCTTTTGTGTAGGAATTACCTGAGTTTGTAGTGCTGTCAGTTACAGCTGGAATTCCATTGAAGTGAATTGTCAAGAATAAAGTACTACCAGGGCTAGTAAAATACAGACTGTCTAATGAATTCTCGTAGCAAACTCTGAAGAATTCATGAAAGTCCAGTTTAACTTCCACTGAGTATTGCAATGCCAGGCAACTGCAATAGCTTTCCCATTCTTCTCCTGAATTAGGTTGTGGACTGAATGACTCCCCTGTGGGGCTTGCTGCATATATTTTGGAGAAATTCTCCACCTGGACAGATAAATCATTTCTGCATAAAGATGATGGAGGCTTGGAAAGGTAAGAAAACAGATGCTCTTCCATGAGGAAGACTCATTAAAATAATGAGTGATGATAACTAATGAGGAGATAGGTAAGAGACTGGCCAGTCAAAGTTGAATTTTAAGGATGAAAGATTACACATGACAAGTAGTAGTTTAAACTTATAGCAGACTGCCTGCAAACTACTGCTTCAGCACCAGGCAGTTTTGCTCTGGGCACATGGATGCCAATTAATTTGCTGCTTGAAAACAAGTGGAGAACAAGAGGAAGAACTGTTCTTCAGGTCATGAGCCCAATGTAGCGTATTGAGAAACAGCTTCCAATGATATTTCTTCATCTTTCTCTCTCAACAGCAAATATTCTCTTGATGAGCTTTTAACCAACGTGATGATTTATTGGGTGACATCCTCCATTGTGTCCTCAATGCGATTCTACAAGGAGAACTTCTCCAAGTACCCTGGTCTAACTGCTGATGCCAGGTAATGAAGTAGCAGGTGCAAGACAGATTTACAAATGAGATTGAACCACATTTGCCTGTATAAACATTTAGATCACTTAAAACAGCAAATTTAACTAGTTCAAAAAAAAAAATCCAAGTTCTTATTTTCTTTTGATAAATATAGTTAAGGGTCACTTTTCTTTTGAACCTATAATTCACACAAGGTAGCTTGTGGCCAAGACAATTCAGTCTTGTTTGTGTTCAAAATACAGGTCTGTATACTTATTCACCAAAGAATTCTCCAAGTGATTAATCATACAAACAAATAGGAGAGTCTTTTTCTTTGTAGACTGAACCAGTTTACCCTTCCTCTTGAGAGAGTCATTTGTTACGCTGGTACCATAAGTTCTAAAGTAAACATGAGCTAGCTCATTTCTGACTTTCACAAAGAGGTGTGGCATCTTGCCACATATCACAAAACTACAAAACAAGGTAAGCTTAAAAATCTGAAACATTTCAAGATTGAACTGTTCTACTTTACACATCTTTGGGTATAACATTCTTAAACTCAAGAAGATCCAAATACAAATGAAGCTCTTCAGCAGAGTACAGGCCACAAAATGGGTTGCTTTGGTGAAACTTCTCCAGCTGACTGTGGCAGTTACCAGAGTCAGAAGATCTTTATAGAGTTTCCCCAGGACTTACTTCAAATATACCATTAACTAATGTCTTCTAGGGTTGGAGTATATGTTCCCACAGGGATTGCAGCTTTTCCTCAGGAGCTTGTACATACACCACACGCCTGGGCAAAGGAGATCTTCAAGAACATCATCACTTACTCTTACATGCCACGTGGAGGGCATTTTGCTGCCTTTGAGGAACCAAAGCTTCTGGCTCAAGACATCATGCACTTTGTCAGAAAGGTGGAACAGCTGTGAACCTGCAGTTTAGATACATACTTAGAATGGAAGCAAGTTGTTCTGCCACCAGCAGAGCCTTTACTTTGAGGGATTAAATAAATCCAATGTAATCACATCCAGAAGCCAGCATTTTATTTTGATAATTATTATAGTACTAAACTTGTTAATCAAGCTCTAAAGCTCTTCATAAGGGATAAAAAAAAAAAGCATCTTGTCTTCTTTCATTCCTGGCACCGTATTATTGCTGCATTCGTAGTTCAAGTATAACAGAATATGTAAACAGTTTAATGCAGTAACATTGCACTCATTTGGGGAAGAGAGTAGAAAGGAATTGGCCCCTTGTTGCTCAGAACTAAGGCTTCTGTTCAAAAACTTCTTTAAATACTTGAGTGCTAGCATTCTTAAATATGCATTACAAGCGGCTTTGGTAGAAGTATAAAGGGTTTTGATCTCCTGAGCACAAACATGTTCAAGTTATATTTCATTCAAGAGACCTGCAATTACATATTCAAGTGGGCAGCTGCACATAAGGCAGCTTTCTTCATTCTAGCAGTTTTTCCCCTAGAGCTAGCTTTAGCAGTTACTACACATAGTAAACAGTTGTTAATGGATAATAAGGCAGAAACAGCACTCCTAGTGTTCTCCAAGCTCAAAAATACCAGCTTGATTTCCTCCTAGTTCTACAATGTCATTCCAAAAGGTCAAAGTTAAAATATGCACCAAGTGTAGAGGGTTACTTCGACCTTTACCCTCACTTCAAAGGATTTTTACCACCCCGTTGTGCAATTTTTGCTAGCAAGAAACTGCAAGCAACCTCACTACCAGTAGGCTCGAGTTTCTCCTCAAATGGGATAGAGCTACTTGGAGCTATTAAGCTCATTACATTACAGATACATACCCAGCTGACTGAAAATAACTCCAGCAGATATCTAGTTCTGACACACTGTGCTCTAAGGGTTTCTCTCCTTCCCTCCCCATCCCATTCTGCACTAGACACCAGGCCAGAAGAAAGGGCTCAAGTTCTGCTTCCAGGTAATATATTCTGACTTAGAACAGGAATTTGACAGGTAAAGATAGTGCTGTACTTGATCATACTCCCCTCACCTCTTCCTCACATTTCAGAAGCATTTAAAGTCTAAGACTTCTAAGAGGTAAAAGTAAGCAAGAAACTAACTTTGTTGTTGTTGTTGTTGTTTTAAGTGAGAATAAGCTAGCATATTTGGGCAGGAGTCCTAACTTCCTCTGAAGAAGGTTAGAGCAGAAACTGCTTACTTTTAACTGTATATCTAACTGATTGTCAGAGCTGTTGGACTGAAGGTTAGTAAAATAAAAAAATAGGAAGATGTGCTTCCCTGCCTCTACAGGACTGCTCAACCTCTTTTCCTCACCAGTACAAGACAGTGCTATGTACAAGACCCCCCAATTGCTGAGAAGCCCCACTCTTTGGATTATTAAGTAACTGAAATTGAATTATGGGAAAGTCTAATTTTATCAAATAGATGGACAAACACTTGAGTACTCAAGTCTGATCAGACTGCAAGGAAAGATCTCCTTTTACAGGAACAGGGTAGGTAAGAATGGTGATGGCCTTTATAGCAAAGGCCAAGTGTATTAATAATCACATTATCTAGAGTCCAATAAGTACATTATCTAGAGTCCCAAACAATCAGCTAACGTAATTATTACCAGAGAAATGGCCACATTAAAACTCGGGATAGAGAAGACTGTATCCAGTATTTGCCAGTTCAGTAAGTACGCAGCAGGAAAGTTCTACTCCAAACACACTAATTCACCTCCTGTGCCACAACTCAGGTCCCCAAAGAATCACGGTATCTGTGTGCAACTGTGCCTTAAAGGGTATTTGCTTTCAACAACAATTCCGGAGATGAAGACAGATGAACACAGTCAAGCTACAGGAAGGCAGCAGATGCCCTGGAGAAGAGATCCAGAGAGACAAGAATAGGCGGTTACATTTGATAAAGTTATTATCACCTAAAGCAGCACCAAAGGTCATTCAATATTCCACTGAAGTTCTACAGAGCATGGGTCATTCATGAAAGCCTTTGAGCGTCACTGGTGCTTGAAACCAGACGTAGTCCTCCCAAGTAGAAGTCATACGCTGAGGAGACGAGGCACTTATGTTGATGTCTCCATCACAGGACAAGTTAACAGTTAGTTTCCTCCCTCGGGTCGGCACTTTATAGTTGAGCTTGGGCCGGAACCAATCAACACCACAATCGCGGTGTCCTTGGAGCATAACAACGGTGCCCATGACAGGGAGAGCCTTAAGTTCACTGAAGACATCCGCAATGAAGAGCGAGTGAAAAAGCTTGCGAACACAGGATGCAGTTTTCAGGCTCTCCTCAGGACTGGCCTCACAGATATCCTCCAAGTTGAGCTCATAGAGCTCCTTGGGGCTCATGACATTGCCTCCAAGTAGAATAAGAACCCGAGGAACCAGTGTCAAACTAAACATTACTTCCAAGTGCTGGAGCACTCCCTCCAGATCCATCAGCACCTGCTGGCACTTCTTACTTGCCAGGTCCATGGAGAGTGGCTTCTTAATCACATCTCCATCCTGGAAAACAAAATAAATAAAGATTAGTACATTTCATTATTAGGACATATTAGTCCTAATATACTCTTCAGAAAGCATGGCCCATCCCGTCCCTGAAAGCCAAGGAAGGTTCAAAGGGGTTTATGCTCCTTTTAAGAGATATAGGTACCCACATATAGAATCAGGAGATCCAAGAGGAACACAAAAGGCCACTCTATAGCTCCTCAGTTTGAATCTGAATCATGCTATTGATGAATTCTCACAAGAATTAGAAGCTCCATCTTTTAAAGATCAGCTATCACTCCAAAACCACACAACATTTTTTTTTCTTAGAGCTGAGTAACAAACAAAACAGTGACATGCTTTGAGCAGAAAGTGGGACAAGAAGAGATAAACAGTAAGTTGTTGAGGCCTTTAATCATCTAACCTAAAGTTGTGGGTTTTTTTTTTTAAATGAAGTTGTGGTAACATTTAAGGATACAGCTACAATGAGTGCTTTACTTTAGAAGCAGCTGACACATTAAAATACGAGTTACTGAGCTAAAATAGTTAGCTGACAGGCAAGACTCAAACGCCGCAGCCTCTGTGGCACGGCCGCCCCCGGGCCCAAGGGTTCCTCCCGGCCGCCCTCCCGCGCCGCCACGGCCCCCCTCACCTGCGCCGCCCGCCGGCAGAAGTAGGCGAGCTGCTCGTAGGGCAGCGGGAGCTGGTGCCGCTGGTGCAGGACGTGCTTGAGGAGTTCGCAGGCGAAGCGGCAGCAGCTCTCCCGGCTCACAGCGCCCGGGAATACCACGGACACCGAAGGGCAGGCCGCCACCGGCCCACTCCGCCGGGGCCTCCTCCCGCCACCACGATCCAGGGCCGGCGGCGCCTCAGCTCCGAGGAGCGGGGACGTGGCAGAGGTCGCTCGGGCGGGGGCAGGAACTACCGTAACGCCACGAGCCGCCATTTTCTGGCCAGCGGAGCGCGGCCGGCTGGGATTTGAATGGCCGCCGCCGCAGAGCATCATGGGAGTAGCGGAGCGCCCGCCCCGCACGGCTTCCGCGGCGCAGGCACCGTGTTTGGTGGGAAGGAGCGGGGTTTCCGCCCGGCGGCTCGCCCCGGCCTGGGAGGAAGGAGGGTCCGTGGGCAGCCCAGGCCAGCCCCGGGGAGCGGGGCGGGCTGACCCGGCCGGGCCGCTTCTCCTGCCCTGGGCTTGACAGCCACCAGGGAGTAAGTGCAGGGACCGTTGCCGGGGTGCTCGGTGGGGCTAACGACCTCCGCATGAGGAGGCACCGCGGCGGCTGCGGCAGGCCCGGGTGCCCCAGCCCGGCCACCGGCGCCGAAAGCTGCGGCTGCCTCCTCGCAGGGGGCTGCGGAAAACAGGTCAACTGGTTTTCCCCCCGCCCTGTGCTGAGGCCCATCCAGAGCACATCTGCAAGGTGTGCGGCAGCGAGGGGGCAAAGCCCCGCCGGCCGCTCCCAGGCCGCTGAACTCCCTTCGCCTCCGACTGGCAGCCCTGTTGGCTCCGGTCGCTTGCAGAGGAACTCCTTTCGCCCCGCGGCGGGCTCTCCTCCTCCTGCAGCTGGGAGGCGGAGGCGGGGAGCGTGCAGTGCGTGGGAGCTGCCGTGTTTGGAAACAACGTGGCCGCAGCCCCATTGGGTGCTGCCTCCAAAACACGGCGAGGGGAGGGCGGTCGCTGCCGGTGGGTGGCGGGAGGAGCCGCTCCCCGGCGGGCGAGGTTACTTTACGGCAACATTGACTGCCTCTTAAAAGCAGCCGAAGAGTGTGAAAGTTCTACAAACACTGATCCAGCGTCGCCCTCCCCAGGGGACATGGCGGAGAGAAATGAGGCTTGGTGGCGGTGGTATTGGAGACTGGCAAAACACTCGCTGAGGGGACGCGGCGCGTGGCAGGAGGGTCTTTTGCTGTTCCCCCCCCCGCCTCGGCAGGAGGTGAAGGCGGCCTTTGGGATAGCTCTGTCCTGGGCTGCTGCCTCCCTGTAGTTAAGAGGTACCTCCAATGCCGAACACCTTTAAAAACGTTCCAGCTCCCCGATGCCAGTAGGACCGGTGCTGATAGCTCGCTGTCACTGACCTGGGGCTCTGCCCCGCCGCAAAGCCTGTGAACTGCCGAAGGGGAAACCCGCGGGCACCGGCAGATCCCGGAGGGCAGGGCCGGGGGAGCGGCGGCACCCTGCGCGTTGCCCGCCGCGGCCGCCAGGCGGCGCCCCCTCCCTCGGACTCTAACTCCCATCCGCCCCCGCGGAGGGAGCCCGTAAGGGAGCGAGCGAGGTGCGCCGCGGGGCGCGCCGGGAGCTGTAGTTCTGAGCGGGCGGGACGCGGTGCGTGCTGGGAGTTGTAGGCGGGCGACGGGCGGGACTCAGTTTCCCGTGGCGCCGCGCGGCGGTTGCTGACGCCGGGGACGGGGCGGCGGGGACGGGGCGGGGAGCCCAGGCGGGGAGCGGGCGCCGCACCGGGGCGGCGGGGCCGCGCCGGCCGCCATGGACTCACGGGTGTCGGAGCTGTTCGGGGGCTGCTGCCGGCCGGCGGGCGGCGGGGCGGGCGGGGCGCTGCGCGGGCGCGGGGGGGCCGCGCCCGGCGGCGGCGGCTCGAAGGCGAAGAAGAAGAACGGGCGGAGCCGGGGGGGGAAGGCCAACAACCCGCCGTACCTGCCGCCCGAGGTGAGCTCCCCCGGCCGGGCCAACGGCCGCCGCGTCCCGTCAGCCGCGGAGGAGGCGCCCCCCGCCCCGGGGCCTGGCGCCGCGGGGGTCTGCGCCGCTCCTTGGCAGGGCCGGGCAGAGCCGGGGGGCGCCGCCGCTGCGGAGCTGGAGGGGGCGGAGGGATGGTCGTCGTCCCCCCCCCGAGCGGCTCGGTGCGACGCGGGCCTGCCCCGGACCCTGGCAGGTTTGGTCGCGGGTCAGGCTGGAGGCAGTTTCTGGAGAGGCTCGGCCGAGGGTCCCGGCGGTGTCGGTGCGGGGTCGTGCCGGGGTTGGGCTAGCAGCCTTGCGGGCGGTCCTGCAGCCGGCAGCCCCGGCCCCGAGAGCGGTGTGCCCTCCTGGCCCGGTCTCTCCTCCGGGGTCTGACGTGGCAGCGCGCAGTGCTTGTGCCCCCAGTGCCAGCGAGCTCCCTGCGTGGTCCACCAGACCCTGTCGTATCTCGCTGCCTGGCATCCATCTGTGGGTGCTTTGCCGTCTGGGAACTAAATAGCTTCGGAAATAAAGCTTTGCTCAACTCGTAGTCCCGAGCATCCTGTTCGCATCTCTCCCTGAGAGCCGATCTGGTGGGTGTAAGTCCCTTTCCAGCTGCCAAACTCATAGACATTGCTCAGCAGGTTTTAGTGACTCCCTTCCCAGCTAAGTTTTCTTACATGGAGATACAGACAGTACTGACAGAGTGTGAGGCACTTGCCTCTTGCAGCAGGAAAAAATGGCATTGGTAGTAAGTGGGTGTGTTGGTTAGTTCAGGCAGTTGGCACCACACTAATAGGACTGCCACTGTAGGCAGCATTACATTGCCCTCGAGTCGATTGTTTGGCCCCACTCAGTGAGCTTTCTGTAAAATATGTGAAAGCCTGCACTGGGAGGGAGCAATTCCTCCACAAGGCAGGGCTGTGACTCTTGGCAAGAAGGGAAAACGGCGCTTTGCTACTGTTAGATCTTCTCCATGGGCAGGACTGTCCCCTGCAGCCGCAGTTTAGTTTTTGTTCCTTTCAGCTGGAGGCTGGACAGCCCCCTGTGGTTTCAGCACAGCTTCCTGTCCCTGGCTACCCTGTGCAGTATGTGGCTCAGCAAGTCTAGGCTTGTTGCTTTTCTAGTCTTAGCTGCCTTGAAAGAGACCCACCCCCTTATTTAGACGACAGCGCAATATGTGACTCTGTTTTTCTTAGAGCTGGAAAGCTGGTAGATATAAAAGAAGAAAACCTTCCGCAAGTACTCTTTTCTCACTGCATAGCTCCGCTGCCCGAGAGCTGAGCTGACAATTCAGAACTTCCCTCTGTTGGCCTTTTGCCACCATAAGCACCGCTGTGGTTAGGAGCTGAGCTAGAAGGCAAGGAGAGGGCTGTTGCCTCTCCTGACATGCAAATTGGTGTCCAGAGGAAAAGGAAGTGCTTAGTGTCAGCAGCCCCATTTAGTCTGCCAGAGTACTTGGCTTCCTGCAGGCTCCAGGAGGAGGTCAGACTGAAGGCAGTTTCTCAGTGGTCCTTAGACTGAATCAGTGGGAAAATTACTTCAATATTGGCTATACGTTCTCTTCGGAAAGCTGGAGCCTGTTGTAGTTGGAGTGAGCTTGATGAGTACCCAGGTCTTTCTGTGACAACCCAGTCTGGCTCCAGCCCTTCCTGAGAAAGTTCTTCTGAGTACGTTGTGTACAGACAGTCCCAATCAGGTCTGGTTCTCCAGAACTGCCAGGCCAGTGACCAGCTTGCTGTACTGCAAAGACGACGGTAGCTTGCTTCCTTATGTCTGTAGTCCCTTCTGTTTTGCAGAGAGAAGATAGGCAAGGGTATGGAAAGGAGTCAATGAAAAACTAATTGAGTGAGGGAGGGTGCAGGAGAGGAGGCAGTGACTTCTGTTCCAAGTCCCCTGTTTCTGTGCAGATTGGGTGGATGGAAGCTGCTGGATAGGGTAGGAGTGGGATGCTATGGGTGGCATTGTGGGTCATGGGTGGATGAGGAGGGAGACTTAATCATCTGCTGGCCTGTGCCTTTTTGAAACTGGAACTCTCTCTCTGTGACTGTTAGACTGGCCCTATTCTTTACTGGCAGTAAAAAAGTCCCCCAAAACAGTACTACACCCTGTGTCCCTCTCTAGTTTTGTCCTCTGGTTTTCATGATGTGGGATGCAAACAGCAGAAACAAACCTAAAGTAAGTTCCAGTTGAGTGTAGGAATGAATGGCAGAAGAGGCTGTGACCTAACACAGTATATTTCTGCCACTTTCCCTCTCTCTGGAACTGTCAGCATGAGCTGCAGAGAATCTGGACAGCTGATGCCTATAGAAGTCCCTGCTGGCACAGCATCTAACCTGTCTTGTTTCATTCTCTGACCAGGCAGAAGATGGGAACATCGAGTACAAGGTGAGCCTTTTGAGGTTGCAGAAGGAGGTCTTCCTCCCAGAGGGTTATTTTGCAGTGAGTAACTTCACCAAAGACAGCATACGGGGAACATGTCCAAGGAAGGGACAGAAAAGTGGACACTGTACTAAGGAACTACCAGTCATCTTCTGTATCTCTGTGCCTAGCAATACCCAATATGCTGAGCTGGAAGAGTTTGATCTCAGTACTCATTTTTAGGAATCTGTTTTAGGAGATGAGACCCACTGCGTTTTTTCTTAAATCTTCCTTTAGAGAGTGAGCTGCAGGTGTCCCCGATAATCATTTGTCACTTTCTTGTGACTGTTCTGCCATTTGCAGTTACTTGGCTCCTGTGTCACAGATAGGTACACCAGCGCTGTCTTTACCCCCACAGCAGGCAGGGTACAGATCCCTTTGGCAAGATGCAAGAAAGTTCTTCTACCTTATAGGTATGCACCTTTGTGAAACCCTTCTTCTATCCTATGGCTTCTGTGCAGACACTAACATGGGCTGTGATTTCTAGAGGTGGGTCAGTCTTGGGTGCGTTGCTTCACGGTGTGGGTTAGGGAGTTGCTGGCCTGGGCAATGGGATTCCCTCTGCATCCAGGTTGTGACTATAACTACCCCCTCCATTAAACAGCTAAAGCTAGTGAATCCCTCGCAATATCGCTTTGAGCACCTGGTGACACAGATGAAGTGGCGACTACAGGAAGGCCGAGGTGAGGCTGTCTATCAGATCGGCGTGGAGGACAACGGGCTGCTGGTGGGCCTCTCAGAGGAGGAGATGCGTGCCTCGCTCAAGACACTGCGCCGTATGGCAGAGAAGTACGTGTTCCCTTTCATCTGCAGGACCCGCAGGCATAAACAGTCTCCCGTGGAGAGGCTCAGCCCCAGGAGTCCCCTGAGGAGCTGGTGGCTCCATTCTACAAAGCCCCTGTATGACTGAAATTCCCTCATCATGAGGCTTTAGAAATACGAAGGCAGTTAGAGGGTTTTTGCCTGGAAGCTTGAGGCTTCTTCCCTGCTATCCCCAGCTTTCATCCCATTCACTTTGCCAGCTGTGATTCTAGAGGTGCAAGAGCTGCTGAGTACAAGTGTGTGTGTCTCATTCCTTCCTTTCGTATTTGTGGCAGGGTTGGGGCTGACATTACGGTGCTGCGGGAGAGGGAGGTCGATTACGACAGCGACGTTCCAAGGAAGATAACGGAGGTGCTTGTCCGAAAGGTGCCTGACAACCAGCAGGTAGGGACCTGCAACTTGGCTGTCCTCTCCTGCTGGAGACTTAGAGGCTTCATACAAGCAGCTTCTTTTTGGGATGGGAGCCCAAACCCTAAAGGCACTTTGTCATAGATTGGCCCATAGCAGATGCTTTAAAGAGCTGCCAGAGGGAGGCTTGATCATAATGCTTTTCATCTCCAAGATTGTGGTCGAGGCAGATACCAGTAGGGGAGATTGCCTGGATCAGAGGTGAGAAATTATTTCACTTCTACGGCAACAGTTCCGATGCAGACCAGTGTGCAAACAGGGAAGGATTTAGAGGTCCTGCTGCAGCAAATGGCCTTTTTTGTGATATCAAAGCCTGATGTGTCACATCACAACTCTAGAGAGTGTATCACAACTCCTGGGCAGTGGTTTACTGGGAGCAAGAGCAGAATGTGAGCAAGACTACACTGCACAGTGTCCATCTTGGAGGGAAGCTCTCTGAGGCACATCTCCACTGCCATGTAGTGTTCGTGCATACCCAGCACAGCAGTGGTTAAGTTTCATGATTTTTCTGTTCTTCTTCCTGTAGTTCTTAGACCTGCGAGTAGCTGTGCTGGGGAATGTGGACTCAGGGAAGTCAACCCTGTTGGGTGTCCTAACGCAAGGAGAGCTGGACAACGGGCGGGGCAGAGCACGCCTCAACCTCTTCCGGCATCTCCATGAAATCCAGTCAGGAAGAACGTCGAGCATCAGCTTTGAGATCCTCGGCTTCAACAGCAAAGGAGAGGTGAGGGAGTGGGCTGCTGAACTCAGAAAGCTGGAGGAGAATAGGACTACCCTCCTGCTACAACTGTGAGTGGGACATGAGGGAAGAGAGCTGGCACAGCTCTGTGTCCCTTTAGCTGAGCCTGAGTGCTACTTTTCCATTTGCAACAGACGTCGTTTCTTGCACCTATGGTGAATGATCTCTCCTCACTAATTCTGAGGTCAAAGTGGATAGATAAGAGCTGGGTTTTCTTCACTTGCCTGCTGGGGCTCCTTCTCTCACCGAGTCCTTATGTTCCTCAGGTGGTAAATTACAGTGACTCCCGAACAGCAGAAGAGATCTGTGAGAGTTCTTCCAAAATGATCACTTTCATTGACCTGGCTGGCCACCACAAGTATCTAAAAACAACCATCTTTGGCCTCACCAGCTACTGCCCGGACTTTGCTATGCTGGTGGTTAGCGCCAACACTGGCATTGGTGAGTGTTGCCTGCATGGATTGACAGCAACGTGTGAAGAGAAATGCAGAATGGGGGGAGTGGGTCCTTGTTAGCTGGGAACGGTTGTCAGAAAAAAATATTAGTCTGGAAGCCTCTACTGATTTCCTGTAAACCAGTGCCTACGAGTGCCTGGGAGGGGAGCAAAGCTGGGATCCTCTTACCAGCTGTAGACCACATTAAACTGTACCCTGGACAGAGAGGCTTTGTTTGGAATTTGAGGCTGTGTTTGTCAGAAAAAAAAAAAACAACTTTGACATATTCTTAGGGGTGCTGAATCCTGAAGCCTTGTAAAAAGGCAGCTGGAGTTCTCCCACATCTTTCCTTGACGTTTTTGTGGCTGTTTTCTGGCAAACTCTAGCCCAAGAATGAAAACTACTACATCTTTCTGAAGCAAACAGAACAGTCACAAAAATTCTTGGTGGTTTTTGTTTTTCTGGACTGATGTTTGGTTTTGTTTAAAAGAATGATTTTGCTTTTTCGTTGCCTGATGAACTAAGCAGTTAGGGTGAAATCTCTAGAGTGGGCCTGTGGGAGAGCCAGGAGACACAGCTGTCACATAAACAAGCAACAGTGATGACTGCTACTGTACCTACACTCTCGCTTGTCTCCTGCAGCAGGCACAACACGAGAGCACTTGGGCTTGGCCATGGCCCTCAAGGTCCCCTTCTTCATTGTCATCAGCAAAGTTGACTTGTGTTCGAAAGCCACCGTGGAACGGACAGTGAAGCAGCTGGAGCGAATCCTGAAGCAGCCAGGCTGCAACAAGCTCCCCCTGCTTGTGAACTCAGATGACGATGCTGTTACAGCAGCACAGCAGTTTGCACAGTCTCCCAAGTAAGGGACCATTCCTTTCTTCTGCTGAGAGCGGGCAATTCAGTCTGGGCTGCTGTGCGGAGCTGGGGAAGGGCGACCACAGGGGAGGCGACCACATCTTGAACATCTTGGCTCCTCATCAAGTTTCCTACCTTTGCATTCTCCAAGAAGGCATTTTCCCCTCCCAGGCCTTTTTCTGGGCTCTGGGAGCAGAGGGTGCCCGAGGCTGCACTGGAGTTACTTCTCCATGACAGAAGTGTGGGTTGGCAGGGGATTGGTGCCTCTACCAACCATTGAGGCAGGGGTTACTGCAGAGTACTGCTCTGTACATGGGCTCCTGCTCTAGCCATTTATCGCTGTAGTCTCTGTCCTCTTGCTGGACTCAGTACATTCAGAATCCCAGCCACCTTCTGCAGCTGTGCTCTGGCCTTCTGCTTATTCCTCTCTATTTGTGTCTGACAGCATCACCCCAATCTTCACGCTGTCCAGCGTTTCTGGGGAGAACCTGGATCTCTTAAAAGTCTTCCTCAACATCCTCCCTCCACTGACCAACAGTAAAGAGCAGGAAGAACTAATGCAGCAACTCACAGAGTTTCAGGTGCGTAAGGGTAGTTTGTTTCCAGTTCTGGTACTGCACTCATTGCTGTGACATGTGACAAACATCTGTGGAATCTGGACACCATAGGGAGAGACATGGTGAACTCCTGGACTATTGGGAGACATTAAAGTAAAGAATGGACTCGGTCCTTGAAAAAAGCCTGTTAGGCTGGGCTCTGTCCTAACCAAGGATGCCCATCTCAGATATAAGATTGTTTCTCTGGTTGCCACTTAAAAGGCAGAGGTTCCTCTAATAGGAAGGTAGTGGGAGCTGGTGAAAGCTCTGACATGGTGTCTGATGACCAGCAGAGAGCTCACCTCCCTCTACACAAGGGGCGGGCAACTTGTCGTCATTCTGGAGTGCTATTTCACAGTTGTCTGAGCAGCTTATTCTTGTTGCCTTGCTGTAGGTCGATGAAATTTACACTGTGCCAGAGGTGGGGACTGTTGTGGGAGGAACTCTGTCGAGGTAAGTGAGGCCAGGCAGACAAGTGTGGGTGTGAATGATTGCTGGAGTTCCCACAAGGTTAGAGTCACCCGCTGCAGATGTGGAAGCAGTGCAAGGCTCGGTCCTGACTGCTGCCAGATAACTGAGCCAAGTGAGGGTAAAGCCCTACAGGGTGTTGGGAGGTGCCATGAGCAGACCATTGGTCATGTGGTGGTGAGCAGAGAGTCTGCTCTAAAGTTGCTGGATTAGGAATGTGACCTGTAGCGTGCTAAAGGAAGGCATGCTGGGACCCAGAGTCGGCAGAGGTTAGCCATGATCCCAAGGCATTGCTTTCCTCATTCCTCAAGCAGGGGGAGGAAATGTAGAGGGCAAGTCCTCCGATCCCAGCAGAGGTTAACTGCATGCTACCCCATGAGAAGGCAGCTGTCCCTCAGTGTTGGGGAGTGATCGGAGCAGTTTGGCTACCAGCACATCCACACAGAACAGGCGTCGGCTGCAGTCTCTCCAGCAGAAGCAATGCAGTGTGGCAGAGCACTGGGGACAGAATGGCCCCTGTCTGTACCTGATATTCTTAGGAGTGCTAGTGTGGCTTTCGCTCCTACTGTAGGAAACTCCTGTTCCCGCCAGCTTTGCATCCCTGTTAGCTGGTCCCAGGTAAGAGTCCAAGGACACTCACCTTCTTGGCCCGGGGGAGTTTGTGCAGTTGATCTTGGAGGGTGAAATTTCTTCCTTGTCTCCTGATGAACTCTGTCCTGCTTTTCTGGTTTAGTGGTGGACTTGGCAGTGCTAGGTTAACAGTTGGACTTGATGATCTTAAAGGTCTTTTCCAACCTAAATGATTCTATGATTCTGCCCTGGGCAGTGGGATCTGCCGAGAAGGCGAGAACCTGGTGGTTGGTCCCACTGACGATGGGAAGTTCCTCCGGCTGAAAGTGTGCAGTATCCAACGCAACCGCTCTGCCTGCCGTGTGCTGCGGGCTGGACAGGCAGCCACGCTGGCCCTCGGACCCTTCGACCGCTCCCTGCTGCGCAAGGTGAGTCCTGCTGTTGCCAGGTTGCTCACTGGTCCAGTGAGCAGGACTGGAGGCTTCCCTGGAGATCCCCCATTGGTAGGGCGGGAATGAGTAGAGATGTTTGCAGGAAACTTGCTGGAAGGGGAGGAAATGGCCAGGCTACGAAGTAGGATGAGTACAAGGCTGAGAATGGGATACAAGACCAAGTCACAGAGTGGAGATGTGTTTGTGATTTTGGGGGCTGTTCAGAAGCAAGGGAACTGGCCCTAACTGATCTGAGCTTTGGGTTATTTTGCAGGGCATGGTCATGGTGAGCCCAGAAATGAACCCCACCATCTGCTCAGTGTTTGAAGCCGAGATCGTGCTGTTGTTCCATGCCACGACTTTCCGGAAGGGGTTTCAGGTGACGGTCCACGTGGGGAATGTGCGACAGACTGCTATCGTAGAGAAGATCCATGGAAAGGTAGGCATGGGAGGAAAGGGGAGGAAGATGGACCTCCCTGTGGGGTTTGTTGGAATTCCACCATGCCCTCTAGTAAAGCTAGGGGCTGCTGGTATCTTGAGTAGCTGTGTCCCGTCCTAGGAGCACGCTCCATCCCTTTATCCTGCCCATTTGGTTGCTTTTCCTCCCAACATGTTAAAGAATTCCCTCCTCACGAAACGAGCAGCATGATGGACTACAGCAAGACTGTGAAGGGAGGTGAACCCTCCATTCTCCAGAGCTTGTGTCTTCCTGTCTCCCCTTCCCAATAACGGAAGGGCTCAAGCCATGCAGTCTGAGGGAGGCAACTTGCTCATTTGCCTCACCTTTGTAGCATCCACATGCACCTCTCCTGCATGCATTGGTATGGTAGATGGGTCTAAGCTCTCCCCTTTTTCTTTTCAGGACAAGCTGCGGACAGGAGAGAAGGCAGTTGTCCGTTTCAGGTTCATTAAGCATCCTGAATACTTGAAGATCGGAGCCAAGCTGCTTTTCCGTGAAGGAGTCACCAAAGGCATTGGGCATGTCACTGACCTCCAAGCCATCACCACCAAAGAAAACGGTCTGGAGGAGTCCCTGGGGCCTGGACAGCTGAGCTTCTGACTACCACTAGGTCAGAGAGATCTCCACTCGCCAACACACGGGGAGAAGGATGGAAGCTCCCGTGGCTCTCTGAGTGATGCCTGGAGCTGCTGCTGTCCCGTTCTAGCATGGGTGTCCCTCCTCTGCACTATGAGATGCAGCGTGGGAGAGTTTCTCGCATTCAGTGCCGTATATGGGGCAAGTTAAGCATGTTCTCCGCATCGCCTGCAGCTTTTGTTACCCTGCCCTCTTCAGAATAGATGAGAGGCACCTGCAGACCTGGGCAGGCAAGTTCTGGCTTTGTGTACTGTTTGAAAATTACTGGTTGGGAGGAGCAGAACCCTTGAAGACTAGCAGTGAAGGGATGTTTTTCCATCTGTGAGACAAGATCTGGTCCCATTTCTGCTCTCTGAGCACTGGGTTGATAACAATCCTCTCTTGAGTCATCCTGCAGCACATTCTTCTGGGCAGGGGATGGAAGAGGCCCTGCTACCCACAGCAGGGACTTGCTTGAACCTCTCAGAATGCATTCAGGACACTTTTTAACCGTTTTAATCTTGGTTGGCTTTAATCTGCTGTGTGTCCATTTGTGTGTTGGTTTTGCATTACTCCGATCTGAGTGTCTTACTGTTGGACAAATGCCCTGTTCCCCACTCACACGTACACACTCCTTCAGCATCCCACTTTCCAACTCCGGGGAAGCTGTGGCTGCTAGGAGTGGCTCAGCCTCCCGAGATAACGTCGTGAAGGCAGAGTTTGCACTTGCATCTGTTCCTTGCAGCAGCTGGGCAGGAGGCCGTTCTGTGGAGCAGAGCGGGGCCTGTGCCTGTGCTGGCGTGCGCAGGTTGTTTCCGTGGATGTTCGGCTGACGGTGTCATCTGCACGTTGGCAGCAGTGGTGTGCAGTGGGCTCCCTGGTGTGGCTGTTCCAGGTCCCAGCCCACCTTGCTCCTCACAGGCTTGCCTTAATGTGTGAGGAGGACAGGCTGCATTACTAACACAAAACCAGGTGACTTCTGTTGTTTAGATGTGATTTGACAGTGGCATGATTTTATTTCTGTTTCTCCTGGAGGAAGAATTCTTTTCTTTCCCTTGCCACTGGGGTTTGTTGTCAGAGGAAAGCTGATGTTGCCAGCAAGGACTCTGTGCACAAAGAGTGGAGCACGTTTATCTCCCACTCACTGTCGTGCAGCTCTCCTGTGTAGCCTGGAGGGTGCAGCAGGGGCTGCGTAGCTGTACATAGGCTTTTGGTTTTATTGTTGACTGTTAGACCAAATGTGTCTGCCGTGAGCAACAGGCCTTCAGCCAGCCCTGTCGCGTGGCATGGTGGCCTGCCAGCCCTGACTGAAGAAAAGGGTGAGGGTCTGTGATAGCACTTGGACACCCTAACAGTCCTTCTACCATCCGGAGAGCAAGTTCTGCTTTTGGGCTGCGGGCACAGGCAGTGCCTGCGGGGCTGAGTGGCCCATCCTGATCTGTGGAGGTCGCAAAGCAGCGCTCTCCTCTGGGCTGTGCTCTAGCAGGTGGGGAGGTGGCGGCTGCACCCTGCGAAGAGCATGCTGAGGCGTGGGGATGCCAGTGAAATGGCGGTATCAATGAAGGGATTCAGAGGCAGCTCAGTAGTGACAGGAGTGACCTGTCCCTTGTGGGGAGCACTGACCCAGCTGAAAATCTGCTTCTTTGCCATCAGCCCAGCAGTGAGACAGCAGCTGCTTCGCTGCTCAAGCAGGATCCCTCTTTCTTCCCATCCTGGGAGTGGTCTGGGTGTTACAGTGAGATGGTCTTTCACCATGCCTGCAAGAAGGACAGACCCAGCTGCCAGCAGGCTCTTCTCTTTGGTGCTCGTGGGTCACAAAGAAGGCTGCCTGGAGGGTAGGGGGCACTCCAGCTGTTTGCAGCAGCCCTAGTGTTTTCTGCCCCAAAGCAGGTATGGAGTGCTGTGACCTTCTCTGAAATAGCTGATGGCTGGTCTCACCTCGTCCCTGCCATCTGTGGAATGGCTGTTCTTGGTGCCATGTTCTTCATAATTGCTGTTTTGTTGTCTTGAATTTTTCTAATGCTGGGGGTTGTCCCTGTTCCCCAAGCATCTATACATAAATGTACAGAATAAAGATGTTTTATTGAGCCCTCTGGCTGAGTTGTACAATGAGCGAGGGTGGAGCTAGGCTCTTGCCCTGCTGCCCTTGGAGCTGGGTCACGGTTGGAGATGGCTGCCCTTCACTCCTTCCTAAGCTTCCTGCATTCAGGCCTATAAATACCATCCTGTGGTGTGGAAGGAATGCACGCGCACTGCTGTTTACAACCGTGCTCTCCTGGCTTATCTGAGCAAGCCTGGGTGTGCAGCCTGGGGTGACAGGCAGCCACGTCACCCTGAGCACAGCACTTCGGGCTGTTGTGGGCGGAACGGGCTGTGGCGGGTACTTCCTCGCAGCCACAAATTCCCCCAGAGCCTAATTAAAGGGATGCTTTCTAGGGCACACATCTAACCGGTGGTTTGTTTTTAAAAATATCTTCGACCATATCAAGGGGTTTGCGATTGCCTTCTCTCCATGAGAACAGGTTGTTCCCTTGGGACAAGCAGAGGCAGAAGGGCTTCCCTGTGGAGGTGACTTGTGTCACTGAAGTGATTTGCCTGTTCTCAACTTGTTTTTGTGTAAGGTAGTGGCATCTGCTGAGTCCGGTCCTGCCACTTAGGAAATGAGACGTGCTGCTGTCACAGGAGTGTGAGGCAACCCTGCCAGACTGGTTGCTACTTCTCTTTACATGAGGATTTTGGGAAACTTGTCACTTTGCAATGTGAGGACTGTCATTAATGGGAGTGACTCTATAATTCTTTCCTCTGCTGATTACCAGCAGAGCTGCACGCACCAGAATGAGCTTCTTGTGCTTCCTGAAATCTCGCAACAACTGTGTTGTGAAGTATTAGACCCCCACTGACAGCGATGTAGCAGCTTCCCAGCACAGGCTGTCTGCTGGAAGGAGCAGCTCAACAGCTGCAAGTGGGATAGTGCAGTTCAGAAATGAAAGGGAAACAGCATGTGCAAATACAGCTGCACTTTGCATCATTATTGGCTGCCTGAAAGGCTCTCTCCCCCTGCTCAGGGAGGGGAAGCCGGCAGCTGATGAAACTCTCTGCAAAGTGTGTTTCCAAGCCCCACCCAGTGCTGCCTTGACGTGGCACATTCCTCCTCCTGCCCCAAGAGCCGAGTTCAAATTATCGGCAGCAGCACTTGTGGAAGAGGCCGGCGGGCTCCAGGCAGCTAGCGGTATAGCACGGAGCTGAGCCCTGCCGGGCAGCTGAGGGCAAGCGCATCTCTTGCCCTGGAGCCGGTCTCTCCCTCTCTCAGTGCCCGCTTGTCCCCTCCACCATATTTTGCTGTTGTAATTTGTGGAGCGCTGGGGCAGCCAGCGCTCTGATGTGAACTGTGGCCCAGAGAGCTGAACAAGTCATTTGGCAGAGCACGATCAAAACAGATACCTGTCATCAAGTTGCATATAGTATCACCCAGAGTGTGAGAAGGAGGAAAAATGTGGTTATGCACTCTTTCCACAATGGAGGAAAGCTTTCACAGAGGGCTGCGTGACTGGCATGTTTCCCATCCCTTCCATGAGGACTCTAGCAGTAGACTGTTTATGTCAGTAGCAATTATCAGGAACTGGTGCCGAGATTTCAAAAAGCCCAACAAAAAGTATGCCTGTGCAGCTCCAGCTTCCTCAAATCTTATTTGACAGGAGCAGTCTTTCTTGTGCACTCCAGAGCTGGTGATAACCATAACACAATGGACTGCTACACAGAGGGAATTGCCAAACCATCTATAACAAAAATCCTGATGGAGGGGGGAATAAAAATCAGTGTCTTCCAGGTAGAGAGGGGAGAAGGAACCACAGGACTAAGCTACCGTATGTAAGTTATACAGTAAGGGCAAGGTCTGCAACTGCAGTCAGAGGAGAACCACCATGAGGTGAAGGCTCCATACCAAGTGACTGGATAGGGGTTCAAGCGTAGGCTTGGCTGGAGATTCCCTGGGATAAGCCGCTGTGCTTATATTGCCTGCTTTTACAGTAGGAACAGAAAGCTGGAGAAACGGAATTACTGAGCAATGGAAATACCCATGGCAGGAGGTGTGGGTGAGAGTACAATGCAGCTTCTGGTAGCACCAAGCAGGCAGAGGCAAGCTAGCTGCCACCAGCTAAACTGGGTATGTCCAGCATCATACGCAATTCCCGAGTTCCAGTTCCTCTTAGACTTGGGGTAGAGATAATTTATTAGACTTTTCTGCATTAAAACGTGACAGGCAGTATAAAAACTTTTAACTGTATTTAAAAACACTGATTCTTTAAAAATACTGATTATCTCAAAACTCCCAGCATGGCTGGGAGTTAAGGAGGTAAGCGCTTAAAGAAAAAATCTAAAGTTCTTGTCACACCTTCTCTGGGACGTTTTGCACTAGATCCTGCTGGAGTCTTGGGCTTGTTTTTTGCCTTGGCAGGAGACCTGGAAGCTGCAGCCTTTGGGCTGGGAGCTGCTGCTGGAGCCGTGAGAGCGCTGGGCTCCAGGAAGGAGCTTTGCAGCTCCAGAGCAAAGTGGTAGTCCATGTGCTCTGGGAACTCCCACACCAGCACGAGCTGGCCACACTTCTCACAGCGTTGCTGGTCCCCTGGCGAGGCAGGAGGGAGTGGGACGAGCTCAGGAGAGGGTGGCAAATTCTGCTCATTCCCCTCCATAGCTGGCTCTAATTTCAGAAGGGTCCTGGAGCTCGGTGGAGTCGAGGGTGTTTGTGTAGCATCAGCCAGCGACTTCTCACAGGGAAGCCTCTTGTAAGGAGAAGTAGGGCTCCCATCTTTGGGGCTCCGCTTCACAGGGGACTCCAGGGACTGCACAGAGGCAAGTCCAACACCATCCCTCTCTTGGTGCTCTGGGGAGCTGGGCACAGGTGACTCTGCAGTGGTAGCAGCGGGCAGGCTGGTTGCTGCTGCTGTCTGCGACTCCTGCCTTTCTGCCGCCTTTTGGAAGAATGACTCAATAGCATTAGCTGGCTTCTGCCTAAGCTCTTTGCTTGGGCTCCTAAAGAACTTGACCCTGGGCCTCCTAGAAGACGTGGTGTTTTGGCTGGCGGTGGCAGTGCCATCAGCCTGGGTATCACTCGTCAGGAAGGTGGCAATGCCTGCAGAGAGGAGTGTGGCAGGCTCTGAGAACTTGTTTGCTGAGAGAAGCACTGATATGAGCGGTGGAGACCTGCAAAGGACAGACCAACATCAGCTCAGGCACCAGCCTGGGAAGCAAGAAGCCTTTTGAGGTAAGACTTTAAGCAACATAAAATGTTCACAGGCAGGGGATGGGGAACTGCAGTCCAGGTATCCGGCAGGGATGGGACAGATGTTTCCTCTGACTAAATGTTAGTATTGCTACCTCCAGAACAGAGTCTGACAGACATAGCAGACTGTGTTGGGCAGAGCAGAAAGCCTCTCCCCAGGACAGCACTTCCCAAAGGAAAGGGCACTGAAGCAGGGGCAGCCGGCTGCCAGCCTGGACTTCAGGCTGGAGCGGCTGTGAGACTCCCAGGCAAGGTGAGAGGGCCTTAAGGGAGCAGCACCCTTGTCAGAGCCTAACAGAAGGACCTTCTTGCCTTAACTATGCCTCAGTCTTCACTGCAGAGCAGGAGGAAGGAAGGAAGGAAGGAACATTGAATACAGGAGCTGTGCACCTTAGTTTTCCTTCCTGCCCCAACAGCCTCCTCCCAAAAAGCACCTTTGTCCTTAGGGGAGGAGGGCAAGGCCTAGCTAGCTTCTCCAGCCCAGTAGGGCAAGGTCTGCCTCACTCCAGCTGGACACCCCCCTGCAAGTACAATCAGCTCCAAGTACAGAAGTCAGAAGTGTCTTGCCAGAGGTGGGGCTAGGAAGAAGCCAGGCTCTCACAGCTGTCCTACCGCTAACAAGCGGAGGTCGCTGCACTCCACTGTGCGTGTGCTGGGGATCACTTTTCTTGCCAGTCGGCATAACACTCCCCTTCCTTTCTGTCAGGTCCCTGGCTCATCCTGCACCTCCTGCAGCAGAACAACCCCTGGCGGGGATGTGAACCGCTTCCTCCCACACTCACCAGGCCGCCTGGTGAGCCCCAGCCATGTTGCAGTTTTGGATGAGGGCAAAGGCATCGTTGCACATCTTCTGGGCATCATAGCGGGACAGAGCGCAAAAGCGCGACACCCGGGTGTCTCCCTGCATGCGGATGACCACCATCAGCTGCTTGGCCACTCGGTGGTTCTGCAGAGAGAAGAGGTAGCTGTGTTTCAAGCGACACCTGCAGGACAAGAGCAGGAAAGGCCGAGGAGACCGTCTCACTGCCCAGAACCCTGTACTATCAGCTACCACCTCCTGATGATGCCGCGTGACAGATGGCAGCTTGTCCTGCCTGGCCTGATCTCCAAGGGATGAGATACAGGACAGCAAGTGCTTGTACAGCTGTGCCACACAGGATGGGAAGCAGTTAGTCCTTGCTTTCCTTCAAAGGCCGCTGCGCACCTTTTCTTGCCCCCCCTGCAGCAATGAAGCTAACAGATTAATCTCACCCTGGCCTGCAGTCTATCATCCAGATTTGAGCATATGGCTTCCTCTCACAGCCCACAGCACAGGCAGAGCTGCATCAGCAAAGGGCTTACAAGGGAGCAGCAGCGCGGCAGGATGAAGGTGCGTTGGCTTTCAGGTCCCTGCATCCTAAAGCACGGGACAAGGACAGTCCTCGGCCCTGCAGTGTTCTGGGGCAAAACCATCCTTCCTGGCCGGGCTCCTGCACACCTCTTTGCGGGGAGCTTCTCAGCACACAGGCACACATCTGAGGGCGAGCAGATTTCCTCCCTCACTGCACACCACCCTCAGCCTCCTGCAAACAGCTCACGGTGCAAACGTGCTGCATGGCTTCCTGACGGCCAGCAGGGAGAACGCTGTTCCCGTGCCTCCCCTCCTTACCTGGCTCCTGTCCTTGATCAGTCTGGATTCCAGCTCCAAGGCCAGCTGCAGGAGCCAGTGTTGCACCTGGACAAAACAGCAGTAACAGACAGGTTGGGCCTCTGCTCACAGCACTGCCACCAGGCCAGCGCAACGCTCCGCACACCGGGGAATGCTGGAGGGGGATCAGACTGGAATGGACACAGACTATCACGAGGCCCCATATCTGGAGTACTCCTGGAGAAATCGGTCCAGGTGAGGATTCAATGCTGGAGGCAAGGCATTCTAGATACCATAAAAGTCCTGCAGCGTTACTACTGGACTTTGCCAAGTAATCTGGGTCCCCTGCCCTGAATCTCTCTTTGCGTCTCCCTACAGCTTTGTGTGAACCTCTCCCCAGCTAACAGGTAAGGTGCATCCTCCCTCTTTCTTTGGGCTAGTTACCTTCTTTCTAGCAACCGAGCCCTTGAAGCTTGGCACTGTGACTATCTTTTGAACAGCACAGGCCCACAGTTTTGCTCGTGGAAGTTACAACAAAGTTGGACCTCTTTGTGCAGGAGTTCATCAATGCATTTCTGTCAAATGGGGATTTCTGGGGCCCAAACCACCTCCTCCCACTGAGCCCCTAAGCCAAGTTTCAGGGCACCGTGACACAGAAAAGCAGCAGTTTTGCAAGCTAGTCTCAGCTTTTAGCGTTCTCATCTTCTGCAGTGCAAAGGCCAAGCCATGTGCTAGATGTAGACTTCTCCTACCTCCTTCTGCGTGGCCAGGGCTGTCCTCCCAGGGAAGTTCTTGCTGCAGCCAATGGACTGGGGCAGGTACCGGTTTTTGACAGGTTCATCTTCAATTCCTCTGCACAAGTCATAGAGCCAGGACCTGAAAGCCACAGAGGAAGCATGAGGTGAAGGCAGCCACAGACAGGCAGGCATCACTGGGCAGCAAGTCAGCCTTCTGCTGAGCCATGCTTTCAGCTCTGTGCAAGCTGTGACTCTGCCTTTCATCCCCAGCTCTGCAGTTGCAGCCGCAGCTGAACAGGCAGGCTTCCTTCAGGCCACAACTGCCTGTCAGCAGAACTCCTCCACCTCTTCTCCTGAACTGGCAACAGTTCACCAGTCTGCAGGGCACCCCAACCGCTGCTCTGGGCCCAGAAGTGGCATTTCAGGCTCCAGTCCAGCCTTGTAATTTTCTCTGTAATGAGACTGTCAAGCCTGCCTGCTTCCCAGCCTGCAGGGAGCCCTTCCACAGCTTGGCCCCATCCTTAGACACTGTAGAGGAAGGCAGAGGAGTTGGCTGACAGGCAAAACATTATCCTGGGGAGTGCCTGGGAGCAGGCAAGACTGGAGACCTGTTTGTGGGCCTGCCAGACCAATGCTTCTCAAAGATGTCACTGAAGTTTTACCTTTCAACCTTCCTAATCACAGCAGAACAACGTGTGACCGAAAGGAAGTCTCAGTTCCTGCCAACAGCCAAGTTGTGGTGAGTAGTTTATCATTACCCAGTTTTGTCTCCAAAGTGAGACTGGAGCTCTGTCTCACTGAACTGTGTCAGCTGCCCGATGTACTCTACTCCCAGGATGTCTGTGATAGCAGTGCCAAGCTTGCCTCCCAGGTTACGGCTACAGCAGAGAAAGAAAGAAAAAAAGAAAACACAAATGAAGCATCATGTGGAGACTATGCCAAGTCTTCTTGCAGCAGCTGTCCCTAGATCAGGACAGCTAGGAGCAGTCAGGAACTAGCAGGACAAAAGGGAACACTTGGTACATAACAGCTCTTCCGCTCATAGTAGAAGGACACATAGGAGTTGAAGTGGGAACTGCTCCTTGGCTCACTCAGTTTCAGTGCTTCTCCCTCAGCTCCATCTTCAAAACGTGATCCCAAACCACGCTCTGCAGAATGGCTCATATGCTCCCTGCTTCCTCCTACACAGACAGGACCCTTCCCCACACCCCCTTCCTCCATCCCTAGTGAGACGCTGAAGGCAGAAGGCAGCAGTGCAGGTCTGGAGAGCAGGACCAGGGATCCATTCCTCTGGAGCAGGGGTGCTGGTAACTCTTCCCTACACCAGGAAAAGTACTTGTGCACAGTGTGGATGCTCAAAAGCAAACCACATCTGCTCTCTGGGAACACAGTTCTGTCACTCACACTGGGGCACAGCTATGGCCTCCTTGCCCACAGTTGCTCCTGGCTTACACCTATGCACCCCAGCAGTCATCTTAAGCACAGCTCTACCCAGGGAAAGGCTGCCCACAGGATGCCAGTGGGCTCTTCGCGTGCGGTTCCCTCACTGGCAGAGCTGCAGTTCCCAAGCATGCTCCTCCTGAGCTGTTGCTCATGGGTGTGAAGGATTACAGGCAGGATTTCCTCTCCATTTCTTACAAGCATTGATGAGCAGTTACTGTGGAGCTGAAAGCCTCTGCTGGCTGCTATCAATTAGCATCAAATTGCTCTCTGCTGAAGTGGCCAGGAACAGTTTCCTACCCCCAGGTCACTTCAGTTCTGCTCACACAAGCAATGATGACAAACCAACAGGAGCAAGTACAACAACAATGAAGACAAACAGGGCTCTCCTCCTGATACAAGCCTGGATTGTGGAAGCACAGCACCAGCAGTTCAAATACATGCTTTTGCCACAGAGCAGCTCAGCCTGAGCCCCAAGCTGCACAAAAGCAGGCAGCTCCCCAATACTTACATATTGCTGACGGGCAGTTGGCTGAAGAGCTGCGGGACAAATCGCGAAGATACTAGCGTCTGGCGGTTGGGCTTGTTTAACCCACAGGCCAGTTTTGCCAGTGTCTGTAACACAGAAGAGGGTGGAAACCCCGTTATTACAAACTTTGCACTGACTTTATTGTGACTCTACCTAAAGGCTTGTGCTGTGTCACCTCTAAGAGCTGCCTTTGGAATAGGAAGGACATGCAGGTTGCACCGTTGCTTGCTCCCAGGTAGTACCCACCTTGGGACTTGGCATGCACTGGCTGGGTACTCTTGAAAGCACTGCTGCTTCCAGACTTCTAGCTCTGCAAAGGGCTGGACTCCTGCTCCAGGCAGCTTAGGGGATCTGGGTCTATCACCTGTTCTGCTTGGCTTAGTTTTCCATCAGGCAGCATGCTAGAGCTTCCAGAGCATCCCCATAATCCTCCCCAGGCTATTTCTCTCACTATATCTTGCTCCTTCATCTTCTGTGTTTATCTTGCTTTTTCTCAATGTCACTACTTTAATCTTCTCTCTGCGAGGTCCACAGCAGCACAATGCTGCAAAAGGAAATCTGCAAAATACAGAATTGCTAGCCTGGAAGGGATGTTCTCTAGCCTATCTGCTATACAGCTTCCCCTCCCACTCTAATCTACCACAGGATACACAGACCAGCTTGAAATACGTTTAGCTGGCTGTTTGGGGTTTTTTTGAACAAGTCTAATAATTTCCTCTTTCACTGCTTTACCACACATCCTATAAGTAAGCAAAATTTCTTTCCTGCCTATTGAGCTATGATCTTTATTAACAACAATACATTCTCACTCTCTTCTAGACAAAGCAGATCACTTTCCTTCAACTTTTCATATCCAGTCATTTTCCAGATGTCCAATTATTGTTATTCTTGTTTCACTAGAGACTCTTCCAAGTTTACCCACACTGTTCATAAAGTGAAGTGCTGCAAGCTGAACCAATCACTGAGACTTCATGGGGAGAAATAATTTACTACTTCTGACACCTTCTCTAATCTGCACATGCTGAAACAGGATTTGCCATTTCTACAAGAGCACTCACATTACTGACTCATCCTGCTGCTTGTCCACAGTAACTGCAGGCTACTTCCTGACTTACTGCGACTTAGCCAAAAGCCTGCTGGTTGCTTTTTTCCTATGAACCACAAAAACAGTCAGTGAGGAGCATAAGAAGCACTGCTTGGTGATTTCAGACTGTTTCTGGGCTTTTCTAAGCCCAGAATTTTCAGCTCTGATTTCATCTCCCAGAACTCTCACAGCCCAGGCCTGAGCCCCATCTGTGATTAGCATCACCTGAATTCCTGCAGCTGTTCCCTCTCTATAGGCTTCAGTGAAAATATTGGCTCTTAGCAGACCTCAGACAGGTCCCCCCAGGATCCCACTCTAAACATCCCAATTTGAGTGCAACTCACTGAACAAAATCATTATGGAAAATGATAAGATTTTCTTCAGCTAGATGCCCTTCAGACAACCTCAGTCATGTTGTGTTTTGCTAGGGTGTCATCGTCAGCTCAGGCAACTCAGGGTGAGGTGCGTTAGAAACCTTAAGGTCAACACCTCACATCTGCAGTCTCCCCTGTACATCAGGCCACTTATGCTATCAAAGAGGGCACATAAATGGGTTGGGCATGAGTGATTCTTGATAAAACCATGCTGTTATCCTCCAAGTGCTTCCAAATAGCTCATTCAATTATTTGGTCTCATTTATCAGCTGGGTTCCTGGTGTACCCTAATGAGTTAGCTCACTAGAAAGAAAAGTCCCTCAGGAGAGTTTTCTTCAGGAAAAACATGAGCTTAAAGCAGGTAACCTCCACCTTGAGTTTTAAGCAACAGTAGCTGTAGCCAGGGAATGGGTTTTACTGACACAAATTCCCAGCGACTTGGAGGAAGAAGAATACCAGTTTGGGGCACTGAGGTGAGTCAGGTTGCTTTTCCTCTTTCTGGTCAATCAGCCTTTACCCCTGCTGGCCGCGCTTTGGGTGATGCTCAGCCAGCTGCTGAGAGCAGCCACAGAAGCACTTCGTGCATGACAGCAGCTGTAGAAACAAACGGACTTTGATGCTGCAGCTAGAGAGGGTTTCCTGCTGGGTGAAATGCAGAGTGCTTTACTGAGAGCACCTAGCACTCGTTTCCTTCTTTGCAGAAAGGGTTTGTACCTGCAGAGGTGAGCTGGCTGTGGAAGCACACTGTAGTGTGTTCTGCACAGCCACATGTAGGCTCTGGTAATCTCTGCATTGTGCTTGCTGGTACAGATATACAGTTCTTCAGGGACTGCACAGTACGTCATAATTTCCTTACTCCCTTTTAAGAAAGAAAAAAAAGGAAGAATGCTGGCATAGAAAATGGAAGCTGGGAGAAGCTGCTAGGGATAGCAGGGATATTCTCTGTTATTCTTGATTAAAGAGAGCAAAAAGACAAATTGAACATCCCTTCCACTGGAAATTTCTACACCAGTGATCTTCCTCAGCTAGCTCATTTCTGTCTCACAGTCTGCTCTAGTTTCAAGGTGAGCCGGTGTAGAACTAGCTCCAGTACCTGTGTACAGCTGGTAATAGTTCCAGTTGCTTCTGCTGCAGTCTAAGGTGAAATTTATCTTCTCTAAGTTCCAAAATATCCATTTAGTCTTTATCCTCTTTTTAGTCAGAGCCTGCATTTTTAAAGTCATAACTGTACAGATAAGCCCCTTGTTTCATTCTTTGCAAAAGTGCTAGGCACTCGTAATAAACAACTGCATTTCACCCAGCAGGAAACCCTCTCTAGCTGCAGCATCAAAGTCCGTTTGTTTCTGCAGCTGCTGTCATGCACGAAGTGCTTCTGTGGCTGCTCTCAGCAGCTGGCTGAGCATCGCCCAAAGCGCGGCCAGCAGGGGTAAAGGCTGATTGACCAGAAAGAGGAAAAGCAACCTGACTCACCTCAGTGCCCCAAACTGGTATTCTTCTTCCTCCAAGTCGCTGGGAATTTGTGTCAGTAAAACCCATTCCCTGGCTACAGCTACTGTTGCTTAAAACTCAAGGTGGAGGTTACCTGCTTTAAGCTCTCATTTTTTCCTGAAGAAAACTCTCCTGGGGGACTTGAAACTCTTTTCTTCCTAGTGAGCTAACTCATTAGGATACACCAGAAATCCAGGCAGTAAATTCATTGAGTGCTGACTCCATAGGCCACATATCTGGGAAAAAAACTCCTCCCCTTCCCAGATGTCCTATCATTTCCCTGAAGGTGTGCTCACACATGGCTGCATTCCCCACTCAGTTCGTCTTCTATGGGAGACTTGGAAGAGTGCATAGGAGAGCGTTTACAGCACACTCTGACTCTACTACTTGGAAGAGATCAGGCTGATGTGTTACACACATACCTTGTTGTGCGAAATCCCAGCTGAACACCTGAAACCAGTGGCTGCTTCTACAGCCACCCTAATTTCTTCCACAATTACTGCACCCATGGTCAGCTGCAGGTCAGGACAATCAGGGTTATCAAAAGACAGTGATGCCAGCCATTCATGCAAGCCACGTTGCCGCAGCTCCTCTAGA
The DNA here is from genome assembly GCF_964195595.1 of Calonectris borealis. Lineage (NCBI taxonomy): Eukaryota > Metazoa > Chordata > Aves > Procellariiformes > Procellariidae > Calonectris > Calonectris borealis. Next base: position 93,290,677 of record NC_134314.1, on the reverse strand, counting down.
AAAGAGACACAAAGGGGATCAACGTGGGCATTTCTTGCTGGCAAGAGCCCGGCAAAGGGACCGGTAGCATCAGCCAGCCCCAGCCAACAGCCACATGCTTCTGTAACTGCGTGCCAGCAGCAAGGACGAGAGGTAGGCACCTTAAAAGCCATTCATTGCGGAAAACATAGATCCCATTTACCACGACCTTGCTTCGGGGGAGATAAAGCAGCCCACCCTCTACCGCTGTTGACGTACAGGGAGTGTTACCGATAGAGCGGGAGAGGGACAGCACAGGGGGCCCGGGGGTGGCAGCACCGGGCTCCTTTCTCACTGCGTTGTGCGGGCCTCAAAGCAAAGCCGTTAGAGCCGCCCCGCCGCGGTATGCCAAGCGCCGGCCCCGGCGCCCGAAGCCCCGCGGGGCCACCCGGGGCCGGGTCGGTGCGTACCCTTCCCGCCGGGCTGGGGGCCGGGGCCGGGGCCGGGGTCGTCGGGCAGCCCCTGCACGAAGGTGGTGGGCAGCAGGGCGGCCGCCAGGGGGTGCCCCCGCAGGGCTCGCAGCCGCTCCCGCGCGCTGCCCGTCAGGTCCAGGTACGCCTCGTCGATGCTGGCCCGCTCGATGGCGGCGAAGCGCGACAGCACCTGCATCACCTCCACGCTGGCCTCCCGGTACCTGCCGGGCGGCGGGTACAGCCTCAGCCGCCGCCCCGTGTAAGGCGGCCCCCGCCGCCACCCCCCGGCCCGATCCCCGGCCCCGCTCACCGGGTGAGGTCGGCCTTGCCCCGCGCCTGAGGCACCCGCGCCAGCGCCAGCTCGGGGCACAGCGCCCGCGCCTCCGTCGCCCACATCCCGCGGGACACGCCGAAGGCGCGCGCCTCGTAGCTCACCGCGATGATCCTGCAAGACACGGAGGGCAGTGCAGGGCGGGCAGGGCCCAGCCCGGCCCCGCGGGGAGGGGTGCAAGGGACCGGGGCCGCGGCTGGCCCGGCGGCGGCGGCACCTACCCGCCGCCCTGCCACTCAGTGTACTGCACCACGGCGCAGGGGCGGCCGCGCAGCTGCGGGTCGAGGCGCTGCTCCACCTGCATGAAGAAGCAGTCCATGTCCACCAGGGCCACCACGCGCTCCCGCCCCCGCGACATCCCCCCGCTGGCACCGCCGCCACCTCCCGCCTGCCCGACTGACTGACCGCCCGCCCGGCGGGGTGGGGCGCCCCGCCGCGCCGCGCCGCCTCCCGGGAGCCGTAGTCCCCCGCGCGGGGCACGCCGGGAGTTGTAGTTCTCGGGATGGTGGTGCCACGACTGTGCGCGGCGCATGCGCCTTCCCCCCAGCTCCTTTCTCCCTCCCCCTTCCCCCAGAGCACATGCGCAGAGCCGCAGCGGTGCCGCGCGTGCGCCGCGTGCCGGCCGCCCCCTCCTCTCGCCCGTCGGTGGCCGGTGGCGCGGGCCCGCCGCCGCCGCCATGTCCGCCGAGCAGGTGAGCAGCCTCTGCGAGCAGCTGGTGAAGGCGGTGACGGTGATCATGGACCCGGCCTCCACGCAGCGCTACCGCCTGGAGGCGCTCAAGGTACCTGGCCGGGGAGGGGAGGCGCCGGGCTCCGGCCACGCGGGTGCCCCGTCCGCACGGCCCCGGGGCCCGCTGGGGCTCGGCGGGCGAGAGGGGGGGCGGGCCAGCGCTGGGCAGCCCCCGAGGCGCTGGGAGTCGTCAGCAGGCGGGGAAGGCGGCGGGGGCTGCGCCTGCGCGGCGCTGAGGGGATCGGGCGGCCCCCCGCCGGCGTGCTCCCCGAGGGGTTGGGGCTGCCCCCCCGCCCCGTTACCGGCCGCCCCGTGCCCGCTCCTGTGTTTTAACTGTGTGTCCCCGGTCCTTTCCCAGTTCTGCGAGGAGTTCAAGGAGAAGTGTCCCATCTGTGTGCCTTGCGGGCTGAAGCTGGCGGAGAAGACGCAGACGGCCATCGTCCGGCACTTCGGCCTGCAGATCCTGGAGCATGTGGTCAAGTAAGGCAGCTCGTCCCGCCGCCTGCGCCCCGCTGCCACGCAGCCACTGGCGTGGGTTCTGCTCCCTTTCTGGCACCTCCCGCTTCAGGGAGGAACTTTAAGGACGCAGAGAGTCTCTTCTGCAGCAGAGGACAGTTGCTGTCCTGCGCTGTTTCTTTCCTCCTCTGTAAAAGAAGGAGAGGAGAAAATGGCTTTCAGGCATGTTGGGAAGGTTAATTCGCCGAGCTCTAAGACATGTTGACATCGCAAGATGTAAGTAAGCACACAGGGTTATCAGTAGGTCTTTGCAGCGTTCTCTGTCATTAGCCTCATGCTAACAAAGAGACTTTGTATTAGTTCAGTTCTGAGATTCCTCTCTCTGCCGCCTCTACAGACCTGATGCTTTGTGCTTTTGCTGCTGCTTCTCATGTCTGTTGACTTCAGTGGTGCACGCCCATTTGCCAGCAGCAGTTTTAACTCGGCCTTTTCATTAAGGGATTGGGCACTGGCAGAGTCAATGAGCTGTAGTGTCTCTCTTTAGTTTTGGTAAAGAAATGATGGTTCATTGAGAATCAAGTCAGAGATCTTTATAAATGTTTTGACTTGGTGTCCTTTTTGTTTCTCTCTTTCCCTTTTTTTTTTTTTTTTAAAACTCTTTCAAACAGGTTCCGCTGGAACAATATGCCTCGCCTGGAAAAAGTTTATCTAAAGAACAATGTCATGGGCCTCATATCCAGTGTAAGTACCTTCTACCCCAGACTGTTCTCTGAAACGTGATTCTCTCACTTGGAGACAGAAAATGGGAACGAAAGGAAAAAAGCCTCCAGTTAATTATCACAGAGAACCTGAATTCAATTTTGCATTTCATTACTTTCTTGCTGTGCATCCCTGGTTGTTCCAGTGCTTTTCTCTGTCTTGTAGTCAGGTCAATAACCATGTCATCTCACATGGCAGGAAGTTGTGAGGCTTGTATAACATATATCAGGTACTTCTTCTGTTAGGAGGAAATTCAGTAAATATGGATGTTCTTATCCTTTGCAAGAATACTACAGTCATTATCTTAGTCGTGTTTTCTCTATCGTTGTGATTGCTCTCATGATCAGGTGACCTTTTGAGGAAAATCCTTTTGGTTCCCAAAGTTTGCTAGCTATGGATGCTTGGGAGTGTAGGAGTGTCATCCAAGGTAGCTGGGATGAAGAGCTGCCTGATGTTGTGTTTTGTTTTGTTGTTTTTAATTTGTGTGGTTTAGAATATTTGCAACCACTGTGCTTCCCAGGTCAGGATTATAAATGACTTATGTTTGCTGTTTTATATAACTCTGCCTCCCTTCTATCATAGGGAACTCAAAGTATTCTGGAGGAGGAAAGTCACATTAAGGATGTTCTGTCTCGCATTGTGGTAGAGATGATCAAGCGCGAATGGCCTCAGCATTGGCCTGACATGCTAAAGGAGCTGGATACCCTCTCCAAGCAAGGGGTATGAAACACACCTGCCTGTTCTCTTCTGCATGCTAATAGTATGTGTTTCAGTCTTCCATCATCCTGAGGAAAGCCTAACTCACTAATGGTCAGGTGAGACAGGCTGATGATGGACTCAAAAATCCCTGTAAGATTAAGTTATTCTAGGAGATTATTTTAGCAGAGAGAGGGCCTCCTCCTGTCTTGTTTTCCCAAGGTGTGACTTGTATCTTCATGCATGCTCACTTTCTCTCTACGTCACTGAGCTAGCCTGTAGAGATTTTGATGTTTGAACTGTGCTGATGGAGCGTATTTCATTTTGGGACATCAGGAAACTCAGACGGAACTGGTGATGTTCATCCTCCTACGTTTGGCAGAGGATGTGGTGACTTTTCAAACTCTGCCTACCCAGCGACGACGAGATATCCAGCAAACCCTCACCCAGAACATGGAGAAGATCTTCAGCTTCCTACTAACTGCCCTGCAGCAGAACGTCAACAAGTACAGACGCATGGTAAGAGTCTCTTTTCCTTGGGTTCAGTCAGTGCTGGAGGCGTTTAGGAATTAGGATACAACTCGCAAGTTGTTGGGGAAGCAAGTGCAGAAACTGTCTGAAATCCGTTGGTGTTGCTGTGGGGTAGGGATCTGCTCTGGCCTGGGAAGCCAGTGCTCATCAGAGAGACTGAACACACAAGGTTGATAGGGTTAGTGTTGATAGTTTGGATTTGCTAGTGTAAATGGCTTGAGTGGATGCGTGCCTCATCCGTACTGTTGGAATGCTGCGCTGACACTAGGGGTGTACGGCTTAGCAAAACTAAGGTGTGGTTGTGGCAGAAAAGGGTAGAGTTGGGGTACTTTAGGTAACACACAGTGGTGAAGAGATGCTGTCCTGGGCTCGCATCTGCTCTCTTACGCTGCAGTGGTGTCTTTGTGGTGATGCACCAAAATGCATGAGTTTTTGATGTCTCAGCATTGCATCTGGGCTTCTCTGGTCCTCTTCTCTGAGAGCTCAGATCAGGAAGCCCTTTTTTGTCAAGTTGTGGTGAGGAATGCTCTTCCTTTTTGTGTAAAGAGACTTCTTTCCTGAATTCTTACCTAGAGTCAGAGATGTGCAGATTGGTCAAGGTGGATGGTGAAGACAGGTCTCTACCCCAGTTTGTTCCTGTGAGAAGGAAGTGGATTTGAGGGTGAAGCACAATTGGGAAACCAATCTAGAAATAAGTTGCTTAGGTGTATCTCTTGTTCTTTTTTTCTGTGAATTAAAATCCGGAGTTACACTAAATGTGAAACTGGGAGGCAATGAAAAACCCTCTTCTACCTGACTTCTGTTCATTTTCCTGATGCACTGACAGGCTGAGCAAACCCACCTGTAGAGCAGACAGTTCTCTATGCAGTTCATGGTGGTGGGTGGGAGACCCTGGTGCATTTTGTAGTCTGGTTGAAATGCATTTCCAGGTAAGGTTTGAATTGCAATGCTTGAGGCTCTGAAGTGTGGCTGCTTCTGCTAACGGTGGAATCTTTCTGATTGGCAAGGTTGGAGCACCCCAGGAACAAGAAGCCCTCACCACTCCACAGGTTAGCAGATCTTTGGGATGTTTGTGCATAGGGTAAATTCTGAGGGTTGGGCGTTCAGTTACCTGTCTGCACACTGAGAGTGGGGGAGATGATGGAGACTTCCCCAAGATCATAATAATCTGCAGTGCTTATAAGTATGCAGTTCTGGTATGGTGGCTCAGTTGTTAAATGTTTGGGACACAACCAGATTGGCTTAAAATCACTGCACTGAACACATTGATGGAGAGATTTTCCAAACCAAAACCTTGCAGCAGAAAGAAATGCTTGTGGTATCTTTGCATCTGAAAAACAAATCAAACCTGAGTGTCTGAGGGACTCGTTTGCATTAGTAAAAAAAGATGGTGCAAGCGGTGCATTGCTGCTGTTAATTGTTTGGAACTGGGAGTCAGGCTGTAAGCTCTTGTCCCAGCTCTCTCTCCCCCAGCTTTTCTGACCAGGGACAAATCACTTACCCTTTTCAGACATCAATCTCAGTACATAAAAGCCACCAGCATCTTTCAGAGTCTGACTTTTGAATGTAAGATGCTCTAAAAGATGAAAAGTTTCTTCCCTGGAAGCTTCCAGGAGCACCGAAATGCGTTTCCTTCTTGTCCCCTGTGTCTCCCTGGTGTCTGCTGACTGGAGTGTCATCTTTTGGATGAGAAGGAAATTGTGGCTTAACTTGCAATTCAAAGTCCTGTTGTCTTACCTGCCAGGGGGCTGCGGAAGTGGTTATGATGGCTGCAGCAATGTTCTGAGCGGGGAGACTGTGTTGCAGCCTCTTTCACTAGGGAGCTGTTCTCTGGAGCTGCTTCTGGCTGTGTTCTCGAGAATAAGCCTGTCCAGCAGTGGCTGGGTGGAAGTGTGTGCTGTAGCTGCTCACTTACCATCGCTTGTTTTCTTTTCCAGAAGACTGATCTGGCTCAGGAACCAAAGGTGAGTGGAGCTATGCAGGAATTAGTGCATTAGTCATTCTTAAGACCAGGGCTGCTTAGAACTAGGCTTTTCCCAGGCCTTGGAGTGTATTACCTGCAGTTCTGATTTACAGATGGATTTGTTCACCCGTAATACAAACTCCTTGAGAAGAGAGAAGTGAAGGGTTCAAGTCTCTCACTCTCTCAGGGTGGTTCCTGGTATTGTTCTTCCAGGGAATGGATGGCTTTAGATGGGAATTGGTGTTTCTCTCTGGCTCTGACCTTTTGCATCCTCTCTGTTCACAGGCCCAGGCAAACTGCCGCGTGGGAATGGCAGCACTCAATACCTTGGCTGGCTACATTGACTGGGTGGCCCTGAGCCACATCACAGCAGACAACTGCAAGCTCTTGGAGATGTTGTGTCTGCTCCTAAATGAGCCTGAGCTCCAAATAGGAGCAGCAGAGTGTCTCCTGATTGCTGTCAGCAGGAAAGTGAGTTCTTCCTCCTCAGCTCCTCTGGCTCCCCTTTTGTCCTGGTTTCGGCTGGGGTAGAGTTAATTTTCTTCCTAGTAGCTGGTATAGTGCCATGTTTTGGATTTAGGATGAGAATAATGTTGATAACACACTGATGTTTTAGTTGTTGCTAAGTAGTGTTTACATAGTCAAGGACTTCTCAGCTTCCCATGCTCTGCCAGGTGCACAGGAAGCTGTGAGGGGGCACAGCCAGGACAGCTAACCCAACTGGCGAACGGGGTATTCCATACCATATGACATCACGCTCAGTATATAAGCTGAGGGGGGAGTTGGTTGGAGGGCAACGATTGCTGCTCAGGGGCTGGCTGGGCATCGGTTCGTGGGTGGTGAGCACTTGCATTGTCCATCACTTATTTTGTATCTATCATCATTATCATTGTTTTCACTTCCTTTTCTGTTCTATTAAACTGTCTTTATCTCAATCCACAAATTTTACTTTTTTTTTTTCTATTCTCTCCCCCATGCCACCGTGGGTGGGGAGCGAGTGAGCGGCTGTGTGGTGTTTAGCTGCCTGCTGGACTAAACCACACCACCTTTGTTTTCCTCCTATTCTCCTATATAATTCTTCAGATTGAGCAATGATATCTTTGCCTTTTTATTTAAGAAACAAAATTCAAATTTGCCTGCTTATATTAATGATATTTAGTGTGAATGTCATGCCAGCACAATACATACAGCAATTGTTGGAACCCTCTCCAACTTCTGTGCTTGCCTCTCCTTGCAGTTTTGAAGTTGGAGATCCCTATTGACTTTTTTCCCCCCACTTTCTATAACTGTGAAGTGGGAAATATGACACTAGCTGTGTCATCTGGCAGCTCAGAGAAATGACAGCAGGATCTAAACAGGTGATTTGACCCATACGTTCACGAGCAGCTTACTGTCAAGGCTGAGTGTTTATCAGCTGCCTTTAAGTAACTAGCCAGGTCTGCCGAGAAGAAGAGTTAAAGTCTCAGGATCAGTTTTTTGGTGGTGGGATTGCTTGGAGAAATTTTTTGAGATCAGGAATATCTTAGATTTTTTGGCAAGTTTTTACTGAAATAATTTGTGGACTGTAAGCCCCTCCCCAGATAGAAGGACAACTGGGGATCTCCTAATTTAACTTGCAGGTGGAAATAAATAGTTATATTCTAATTGAGGCATTTGGCATATTTTACACATAGGGTAAGCTGGAGGATCGGAAGCCTCTGATGGTCTTGTTTGGAGACGTTGCCATGCACTACATTCTCTCTGCTGCCCAGTGAGTACCATCCTGCTGCTGTAATTTCACACAAAACTGCATACCAATGACTTTGTAGATGTGATTAAAGATATTGCTGCTTAACTGCAAGAAGCTGGGACTGGGTTAGGAGAGAACAAAACCACCATTTCTTTTGCAAAACCTGAAAAACTGCAAGTTTTTTCAAATCCCATAATTGAAGGACACAGTGGTGTAAATATCACAGCTTCCCCAGCTTTCTCCTTTAGCCCGAAACTGATCAGGAGAGACTCTTTCAGAGAGGCAATTTCAGAGCTTTTGAATGCCAATAAAGCAGTGCTTCTTGATAATAGCAAAGAAAATCCCACTGCAATAAAATCAAATTGCTCTAGTCCTCTTTTAATCTACAAGATAGATAGCAGTGTGCCTGTTACCTACAGCGTGAGTAATTGTGATCCTGTTTTTTCCCTTCCCCTCATTCCCAGGACAGCAGATGGAGAAGGCCTGATGGAGAAGCACTATGTTTTCTTGAAGAGACTTTGCCAAGTTTTGTGTGCATTGGGCAGCCAGCTATGTGCGTTGCTAGTAAGTCTCTACTAATACCAGCAGCAACCCTGGCAAGGCTAGTTTTTAGGGCTGGAGGTGAGGCAACTCTGAGCTAAGGTAGGACCAGGGTTCTCTCTGCACGTTTGGTAGCCGTAGGGTTCTCTCCATGCATTTGGTAGAGGCAGAAAATGGCTCTGCTTGCAAGTGGGATAACTGTATCCTGCCAAGTCATAGGAATGTAGAATGGGGGGACCCTGACTGATTCCAGACCTCTGCTGTCATCTAGAATCATCTCCTATAACCTCTGTAAAATGCTGAAGCTTTATCAAAAATTAGTCAAGTTTACTGCTATACTGGAAGCCTTTTAATTTTCCCTGTTAAAAATAACTCAAAGAGTATACCTGTTCGTTCTTCTACCAAGGTTCTCTCAAGCTGAAAGAAGAAACAGGTTTTGTTCCTGCTGTTCATCTTTCCGATGCTTTGTGTCAATGTTGAGATGAATGATACTTTGCATGCCGTGCTGGCTGCTGAACTCTTGCTCCCTCCGTTCAGCACAGTGCTTCTACAGAAAGGAAGGCAGACCTGTTGAGAGATGCTGTTCGTGGGAAGACTGAGGCAGCCAGCGTGTGCAAGTGATAGAGCAGAGTAAATTCTCACAGGGAGGGAAGTTAAAAAAACCCTTTGAGAATTTATCCTTACAAAGAATGGACAGCAAAGTGTGTCTTACTACTTTCAGTGACTTCACTTGCTGTTAGGCAGTGGGAGCTGTTAGTCCGTAATGAAGTAATGAAATGGGGATTTGAGTCCTCTCATCCAGATTCACTCGAGAGAGGCAGAACTGAGCTGTACAGCTCCAGAACAGGGATCTTGAGGGCACCAGGTCATATTATGGTTAATGAAGAGCAGCAAAACCTTGAATTTATGGCTCTGGGTAAAACTTATTTTCCTGACGAACTTCCCAGAAAGTTACTGATAAGAGATGCCCATATATTAAACGCAGGAAACATTTGGAGGAATGGGAGTGAAGTCATCTGGGTGTATTTGCTTGTAAAATTCTGCAGTCTGCAATTGAGAATTGCATCCACCTCGGTACTGCTGGGTGGGCTTGACCCAATAGAAGTAAAATTGTGACTCGTGCAGCAGCACCAGTGGTTATGAATTTGGTTTTAACGGAATTCCAGTATCTGAGAAGTTACCCTTTTCTCTTGAATGAGGGTGGTGCTGTCTCCAGTACCCCCAGGCTGTCAGCAGAACTCGCTGCTACTCAGACTGTACTGCTTTCAGAAAAAATCGCAGTTGTTCAGTGTTTTTCTTTCTGCTCCTTTAAAGTCTGTGGCCTTGGATGTAGCGCTCCTATTTTACCGAGAGACATACCACTTGTGAGCCCAGTGTGACATATATTTAGTATTTTGTCTGAAATTGTTTGTCTTCCTAATAGGGCTCAGATTCTGATGTCGAAACGCCAACCAACTTTGGAAAATACCTTGATTCATTTTTAGCCTTCACAACCCATCCCAGCCAGGTATGTAAAGGGCTGAAAGTCTCGTGTATGTCTGTGTAAGAATGTGTGAACGTGTAATTAAACTAATCTATAGAAGACTGCAGAAAGCTGCCAAATACTGCTTTCCAGGCTCTCCATTTCAGCTGAAGACCTGGAAAGCAGGGTGGTTTCTCCTCCATTACCACTCCACTAGGAACAGTGCCTGACACAGAGGTGCTGAGTAGAAAGTGCAGAATTTGCAATCAGTCCTATTATTTACTTAAAGATTTTTGGCGTTCTGGAAGTTTGGGTTGAGCCTGCAAGGTGCCTTGGACTCAATCGAATAGTCAGTATAATTCTATTGCTTTCTGATAGCAACTCTTAATGTTAGCAGTGGAGATTCCAGCGCTGAAATCCTTCTTTGTTCCCCTCTTTTCCCTCTTCTCCCCCCAGTTTCTGCGCTCTTCCACCCAGATCACGTGGGGAGCCCTCTTTCGGCATGAAGTTCTGTCTCGTGACCCCTTGTTGCTGGCTATGATTCCCAAGTATCTCCGTGCATCTATGACCAACCTAGTGAAGGTATGTGGGAACTGTGACCAGATAGGTGTGAGAAGGTGAACATGGCCTGTGGATCGTGGGGGAGAAACTACATTTTTAGTGTGTCTGCCACAGACATGATATCTAGGCCGCTGAGCAAACAGCTTGCTTTCAACATTTCACTGTCTGTTCCTTGCCTTCAGTCTTCATCTCCTTGAAGCTGGTGTTAGCTGTGATAGGTGACTTCTCTTCCTTCCTGACCTTGTCCGCTCTGTCTCCAGGTGGGCTTTCCCTCGAAAACAGACAGTGCTAGTTGTGAATACTCCCGCTTTGATTTTGACAGTGATGAGGACTTCAATGCCTTCTTCAACTGTAAGTTGCCATCACCTTGTGTGGAAGCTGTTGTCGGTATTTTTTCTCTTACTTGCAGTTGCTGGCTGAGCTTGGGGCCTACCGTGTTGGCTTGGCAGCTTCCATTTGTGTCTTGACTCTTTCAGCCTGGATCTTGGAGTAAAATTAATTTAGGATTTTCCTGTGGCAGCTCAGGCGTTTCATTTTACTTACTCTCTGGTATTATTTTGCTTGCTGGCCAGGTCAGTGGCCTAGGAGAATTTGCTGCCTACTGTCAAAGCAAATATGCCTCTTGGTCACCTAGAGGAGGAAATGAAACAGCCTGGAGTCCTGCTCAGGTTAGGAGAGGAAGGCAGCCTACAAAAGACTTTAAGTGTCATTCCAGAAAGAAAATCTGTCTTGGCCCTGCTAAGAAGCTTCTGATTCAGTACAAATAGCTAGAGTTGAGCAATTAAAATAGCCAAATTTAATCATGATCTTAAACCAGCAAATGGGGAACCCTGGGTATTAATAGTGGTTTTTTTTTTTTCCTTTCTTTTTGTATTTTACGTCCCAAAACCGAGATTGGTTCTCACTGGCTGGTATAGTTTGGTACTCACTTGGTGGCTGGGAGGATATACTTAATAAATTACTTAAATTCTTACTTTTTACATTTATGTTTGAAGATTTTAAGTGTTGCATTTTTTTCCTGCTTATTAGTTTATATTTTTACTTATTGTAGTGAATCTATTTGGGTGGAAATCAAAAAGAGTAGCTAAATGCATAAAACCAGAATTTGAAATAGTTTTAGGGAGTTAAATGATATTGACGGTATTACATATATAAGAAAATAAAACTGATTTGAAACAAAAAATAAAATTACTTGATAAAACAACTTTTTTAAACAATGCAAGTTGCGTCTGTAGTCAGCAGAGCTGCTTCTTTTGTGTGGTCATGTACTGGAATATTTTGGAACAAAGGAAATTCTTGTTCTGTACTTTGCTTTTCATATCTTTGAAATTGAAAACAAGACTTCTTTGGGTTTTTTGAGTTCGCATTGGCTTGTCAGCCTAGAATCTGAACTGGGTTAAGTTGAATAATCTTGAAAAAGAGTGTTTAGCTGAAGGAAGCGGTAGTTATCTAATGCTGTTTTTCTGCCTAGCATCTCAAGGTGCTTTGTAAGCAGCAAATGTATAGTTTGAAGAATTGTTTAAATTAAAAATAGAGGCTTAATTGTAGTAAATCTGGGTTTAGCATCGATTTTCATAATTCATACTGCATTTTAATTGCGCTTACTTTTATGTTAATCCATCATTTTTTAGTCCATTTAAATCGCTTCCAAAAATTGCCCATCCTGTTACACCTAGTTTACTGACTGTATATCTGAGCTTACTACACAGCTATTGCCAGAGCAACAGTCCGTAATGTTCCCAGGTCTGCAAAGCTGCAGGTGAGCTTTGGGGAAGGGAGCATTTGTAGCATCAGCTTGTTGCATGGTGTCTGATTTTCCACTGTAGCTTTCCGAGCCCAGCAAGGAGAGGTGATGAGGATGGCTTGTCGTCTGGACCCTCGAACTGGCTTCCAAATGGCTGGTGAATGGCTGAAGTACCAGCTCACAGCTCCTGTTGATACTGGACCCATGAACTGTAAGTTACCTGAAAAAAATAGGGATACAGGATTTGTTTTTTAATTCAAGCCAAGAAGAAACTTCTTTGCCTTTTTTTTCTTTTTCTTTCTTTTAAGTGGGAGCCAAGAATCAACACTAGGCTTTCAGGCTTTTAAGGTCTTCGCAAGTTAAAAGCAAAATCAAATCAAACCCACCCTACCCCAGATTTAACCCTTTGTAGTCTATCTGTGGAATAGCTAATGTAAAGTCCCTGGCTCCTCCTTTCCCTCCCCCAAATCTCTCTGCAAAACAGATGCAGCTGTGCCTCTGATACAATTTTACAATTATTTGGGCCTTGTTATCTCCGTAACATACTATTTTTGTCCAGGGAAGTTCTGCCTGTCCGGCAAATCCCTCTGTCAGTCACCTTGCTTTCCTCCTGTGCAGGAAGGCCACTTGCTGCTCTGCAAAGTCACACCGAGGGCAGTCTTGCTTGCAGTGCTGAGTCTGGGCATGTGATCTCCCTCATTTCATCTTCCCTTCTGTGATTTGTTGGCGTTGCTCCCTATAGTATTTCAAAGGTCAGACTTATGTCTCAGGAGCCTTCACTTGAATGAGGCAAATCACATGGGAGTACTTAATTGCTCCCAGTGCATCCCTGCCAGGCATCTGCAGGGAGAGCTGTGTGACCAAAATACTTGTGAGCGCTAAGATGTTGCAGCGTGGCAGCTGATTATCAGCCTGGTGGTGTGCGTGCGGGGAGGAGCATGGTGAGAGCTCCAGTGTTCTCTTCCTTTCAGCTAAGACAGGCGAAGGTCTCTGCTCCGTCTTCTCTCCATCCTTTGTGCAGTGGGATGCCATGACCTTCTTCTCAGAGAGCGTCATCAGCCAGATGTTTCGAACCCTGGATAAAGACGTATGTGTACCAGATGCTCTTGCCTGCTCTCCTGGCTTGTTCTGGGTTGACATGAGTGGGTTTTTTCAGCTATGTTGTCCTTGAAAAGTTCGTGGTAGCAGGTTACCTCCATGCAAAACCCCAGATTGTTTGGTGAGTGAGTCTCATGAGGAGTAGTGACCCTTCTTTAGATGGGATCAAACTCATACTGGCTTACTCTGTCAGGCATGTCTTGGTTCTGGATGCTATGCTATGAGAAGTCACAGGAGAGCGCTCAGGTGGCATGCTTTGACATAGTGCCTTGCTAGAGAAGCGGACTACTTAAGCGGAAATTTCCTAAGTTTATTCTTTTTAATCATCCCCTGATTAGATATTTTATTTTATTTTTAACTTTTAACTAAATGAAAGAAACTCATGCTCAGAGAGTAGAAGATAGGAAGCAATTTCCTTCTGCTTTTTGTTCAGCATGCAAACCAGAAGGAAAGCATTTTTTTTCTCAGTCTGATGTAGACTGACTTGATTTTCTTTTTATTAGGTTAGGCTGCTCATGCACTTTAGTTCATCATTCTAATCAGTAAAATAATTATATGGGTTGATATAGTTGGTTAAGCATGGAATCTATTGGACAGAGCCAAGAGGAGAATTGCGAGCCAAACTGAGAGAGAGGAAAATTGCCTTTCCCAGAGGCGCAAACAATAGTATGGGGATTTGAGATTGACATCTCAAGACTGTCCTCCCAACAATGGCAATGCTGCTGTTCTTTTTCTCTCAGCAAGTGAACACAGTTAAACTGAGGTTTCTACTGCTTTTCTTTCTGGTTTGAGAAGAGCTGTGTTGAACTGAGAGGCCTGATATGATAGCAGCAGCTCCGTGGCCTAGCTCTAGGAGTTGTAGGATGTGTGCCACAGGCTGAAGTACTGAGTGTCGCCTCCTTTTTTCTTTCTTTCTGCTTTCCCTTTCCTGCCTCTGTAGGAAATCCCAGTGAATGATGGCATAGATCTGCTGCAACTTGTCCTTAATTTTGAAACAAAGGATCCTCTCATCCTGTCCTGTGTGCTAACCAATGTCTCTGCTCTCTTCCCATTTGTCACTTACCGACCAGAATACCTACCGCAAGTACTTTCCAAGGTAGGTACTTGCAGACCATGCTAAAATCAAGTAGGCTTTTTGTGGTGCAAGGCCCTTGTACTAAACTGCAAGAGTTAATCCTCTTGGTGTTACTGTCAGGGAAGGACTATCCTTTGTGTTAAAGACTGGAAAAACTGAGAGTGAGTCTTGTTCAAGAAGAGACAATGTCAAATAACACAAATTTTGCAGTTCCTAGCCTTAAATCTTAACATTAAGTGCACGCTCTGGCCAGTAAACACCATGTCTTATTTCAAGGCCTCACTGTGCTGCTGATTCATCTATGAACTTAGTCAAGGGTTCTTCACTGACTTTAATGAAATTGCACCGAAGTCTTATGATCTATTCCTTGAGCTCAAAACACACATGAATGTTAGATATTAACAAATGACATGAGGTTTTGGATTTTTCCTCCCTTTTCTCACAGCTGTTTGCTTCAGTTACCTTTGAAGTTATAGAAGAAAGTAAGGTATGTCTGAATTATTCTCTACTAATAAGATATAACAGTTGGATTAAATCATACTCTGTTTGGGAGTATGCTGAGTCTGGAGACTCCACTGTAGTAGGCTTCTCAAGTATAGTCCTGCTCCTGGAAAGGGCTGGGAAGTCTAGATGTAACTGATCTGTTCTTGGTTGACATAGCCTAATAAGCTTTGGCTCCCGAACTTAGAAGGCCACAGGTGTGGTCTAAGGCCAGTGCACTTAGTCCCAAAGTCTATGTTGGCCTTTCTGAGAGTGAAATCCCTTCATTAGCTGTGGGTACTCTTCAGTGGTTGGTATACGTGGCTGTGAAGGATGGCTGTAAAGCTGCTAGCTATCTAGGGAGTGCTTGGAGCTTGAAATAGCGAGTAAGATCCATGGCATCCTCTCTCCTTGAGCACAACTTGTTCAAATTGGGGTTGGCTTCTTGGGTTGGCTACTGCTCCAGAGGAAATCTGGTTGTGTGTGATTGTTTGGGGTGGAGGGTGTGGAAATGCTTTTTTGGTCTGTACTCAACAGTGCAGAAAACTGAATGTAATGCATTTGTCTCTTGAAGATACCCTGCATTTGTCTGAACTTTTGTTTTGTTGCATTGAAGTTTGTTATGTCTGTCCAGGCTCCTAGAACTCGAGCAGTGAAGAATGTGAGAAGGCATGCATGCTCCTCAATCATAAAGATGTGTCGGGATTACCCTCAGCTTGTCCTGGTATGTAAATTCAACTCTATCATGGAGAGTCTTGCCTCAATTTCAGCTGGATTTTGTGGTATCTTCAGCTTCCTTGGTTACAGCCTCTGCTTTTCTTCCAAGAAACATTCCTGCAGCACAAATGGCAAAGTGTTTTATTCCCTGCACCTCCCTTCTTCCCCGCCTTGCCCCCTGAAAAATTTTCCGCCTGAAGGGTTGAATTGTAAAGTGATGAGTTAAATGAAAAGGTGATGAGTTAAATGCAAAAGGGATGAGGAGGAGGATACAAGCAGCACTAGATTCATTTTATGGGAATGTTTGCTGAATTTCCATTTTGTCACTTGTGGTGGTCTCAGTTGATTCCTAAGCTGAAGACGCTAGCAATGACTAATCTCCAGACTTTCTTCTGTTACTTCACAGAATGTAGGAGCAAGAGGAGAGTATTTGTTTTCTGTATTAGCTTGAGGAGACTAGAAAAATCCATGAGCCAGTGTTTTGTTTGGTTTTGCTGAACTAAACAGCCTGCATGCAACATGCGTAGCTCTGAACTCCTTTCTTTAGTGGTGTTTGTGTGGAGTGGCTCTATGATTATGGGAGCACCATAGGACATTGCTAGTTTAAACAAAGACATGTTTGAGGATGCTAATTGAGGTAATTTAGGGGTTCCAGTCTGCATTCTGCAATAGCTGCTAAGAACTAGTGGGTTTGTCTTTGTCCCGCTCTACTGGTCCTTGAACTACAGCTGTCTCTTTCCCATGGCCAGCCAAACATCCTCACTGGAAGAGCCAAGGGCCCAGAGCTGCCCCAAAATATGTTCAGATGACTTTGCTGAAGGGGGTGATTGCTAATGCTTATACAAAGTTACAGGAAGACATGGTTGCGACTGGAGTGGGTAAGGAAGAAATGCAACCATTCCTGTGGAGATAGTGATAACCATATGAATCGTTATTAACCTAGTTGTGAGCAAAGAGATGGAAAAGTCCTAAGTCTGGCACTTGAGAGCCAAAGGAGCGAGGTACTTTCTGTGAGCAAATAAAAGAATCAGAACTATTTTGAGGTGTGACACTGCTGTAAGGGGTATGACTGCCTAGAAGAGAGAGATTTCCTCTGCTTATTTCAGTCATTCTGGAGACTAAAGTAAACTGGATGCAGAATGATGACAGAGGAAGAAAAGAGGTTCTTTTAGATTGAACATTCAGAGAAACTTGAGTCTGAGAAGGAGATGGCTATGTAGAGGAAAGGTAACTTAGACATGCTCCTCCAGCTGTTCTGCATAGAACAGTACACCCCACCTCTGCCTCCCCCAGTGGCCCTCCTGCACAACAAATGCATGACACTCTTCCACTTGGATGTCTTTTCTAGCCAAACTTTGAGATGTTGTACAACCATGTGAAGCAGCTGCTCTCCAATGAGCTACTTCTGACGCAGATGGAGAAGTGTGCTCTTATGGAGGCCCTCGTCCTCATCAGCAACCAGTTCAAGGACTATGAGCGGCAGAAGGCTTTCCTGGAGGAGCTCATGGCTCCTGTTGCTGGCTTATGGCTCTCCCCAGAGATGCAGAGGTATGGATCATTTTTCTGAGCTTTGAGCTGGGAGGTGTTGCAGAGGTAATGTCGTGCCCCATAAGGGAACACGCAAACCAAATGAGGGTGGTGGGATGCCTAGTGACCTCCTGTGGTCTGGGCAGTCATAGTGGTAATAGCTCTCCTGCAGTTCAGAAACTGCCAACTGAGTCTAAATGCTGTTTGTTGAAAATTGCTAGGTAAGAGTTGTTTAAGGAGATAGAGGAACACTTCCCAGCATGCTCAAAGCATTTGCAGAAAATGAGAAATAAAAGATGTCTTTGCTTATCTCCAGGAGAAGCTAGGAACCTCAGCTCTCCTTACTAAAGCTGAGGTGTCCTGCAGCCCTGGGCAGCATGCACAAGAGTTTTCCCAGCAGGGCTATCTTTGGAAGAGATTCATTAGGTCCCCGTGGCCCAAGAGAACTGGAGACGTTTGGAGAGTGTGCATGTCTCTGATGCTTTTTATCATGTTCCCATGTACAGTGTGGAGCACTAGCTAGTCTCTCTAGCCTGCTCTGTATTTTTTAGTATGTTTATTGCCAGTGCAAAGCTCTGCTCAAATTCCCTGGTACAAACAATAATCCCCGTTGCTGTCTTTTGCTGCTGCCAGAGTCCTCTCGGATCCTGAAGCCTTTATCTCATACGTGGGTGCAGACAACAAAATTGCCGATCCAGTCTTGGAAGACCCTAGTGGCCTGAACCGCTCTAGAGTGAGTATCATTACCGGGAGAGGTGTAATCCTTAGTGAGATGGGACTTGCCTCCTTCCATCCCCCATTCCTGTTGTGGTTACACACGAGATCTCTCCTGATCATCTACTTCTTTAGGGTGCGGATCAGTAGGTTTTTCAGACTGCAGAATAACAGGCTGGCTTTTGCCTCTTTAAGCTACAGTAATGAGCATGTAGGCCATGATTATTCAGCAGAGTGAAGCACACTATTCCTTACTCTTCATGTAGCAGAGTTTGGTTTTGGAGAAGCAATTGGTTTACATGATTTTTGGAAATATGGTGCAGTGAATTATGCTTTTTGAGCTAGGCAGTATGGAAAGCATCATGCTGAGACTGCAGCATGAAATATAATTAAAATTTATCCGAGGAGATTCGTGTTGTTTGAGTTGTTAGTGAAATGTCTTCACTTCTTGGACAGACTGCAAATGGAGTTGCTATCTTTAGGTCTGTGGAAAACACTGAAATGCAGTCCACAGGGCTGTGCTTGTGATTTGGGGCTAATGCAGTTTGACCACTGTGTCATGCATCCCAGCACATAAAGGAGATGAGGAATTGGTGGTGTAGACCCTTCCTTTTAGAGGGCAACCCACCTGGTTGCTTGCATACTCATGAGACCGTATGCATCGATGCTGTGTCTAATAGCGAGTTCCTACGCCGTCCTGCCATGGCCAAGGGTCACTGAAGATGATGGAATGTAGCATGATCGTTTGCTGCATTTTCCTGGCAGCAAACCCACCAGAGTTAGGCTAATCTGGCTATCACCAGATTAGGCTTCTTGTAGAGTGTTCCCTTTGAGATGGGATGATGATGGGTTTTTCTGAAAACCTGTTTATTCGGGTTGTGCTCTGGCTAAGAAACACTCTCTCCACATCTCTTGCTGCAGATAAGCTTTTGTGTGTACACCATTCTGGGAGTTGTGAAACGAGCTCGTTGGCCTGCTGCTACAGAAGAGGCGAAAGCTGGAGGATTCTTGGTGGGATACATGCCCAGTGGAAGTCCAATCTACCGTAATCCCTGCACTGAGCAGGTCCTGAAGCTTCTTGACAATTTACTTGCTCTTATAAGGTGGGTCAAGTTGACTTGAAATCATTTATGTTGACTTAAGAATCTCTGAAAGCCAAACTGTGAGAAATACGTGGAATGCTCAGAGCATGTTCTCCCAGTGAAGCCAGCGGGAACACAGGCTGGTGCAGGTGCCCAAGTACTGTTCCTGACTGTTCACAGTGGGGAATGGCACTGGGGAAACTGGAGCCTTCTGAATGTTCATTGGCATGGCCTACAAGAGTCCATCAAAGCCAATGGGAGCTTGGGCTGGGGTTGCCTCCCCCACCTCCACTGCTATAAATCTGCCACCCAGTTAATCGTTTCTCGACTAACATCTCTGCTCTGCCCTCAGCCCCTACAAGGCCACCTCTCCAGTCACCACCAGGGCAGTCCCAGCTCTCATCGCATCCTGTTTGCGTTGTTCTCTCTTCAGTGTTAAATTAAGCTGGTTTTGCTGAACATGAACACCAGCCTCCTGAAGCACTGTCTGCTATTGAAATCAGTGGATGCATACTCTCAGGCTGTTGCTACCTTGCAGTGCCTCTCTGCACGTCACTGGTGTTGTGTACATCTGGGGCAGCCAGAGGAGGGAGCAAGAGAAGGCAGAAAAGGGGAATCCTGAATAACACAGTTCCCAGAATTACAAAGGAGGAATCTGTCTCAGGCTAACTGCTGACACTGGGATTTTGCCAGCTTATGGGGCAATTTTGTGAGATAATGCTACCTGTTATGTACTTGAAAACTTGAGGCTCTGTCCTTGGCAGGAGCCTGTTGGGAAAGAACATTGTCAGAGCCACTTAGACTTTTCAGCTCCCAGGTCTGTGAGGAAGGGGGCCCTGTTACTCAAGCTCCGTCTAATGAGGTATGTTTGGTAGTCACTGAGCCCAGGACTGTTTTGCTTCCAGTGAGAAGCAAACATGCTAGACTGGTAGGACAAGCATGTGCTGTCTTGGCCCGCCCTAGCGGTGCTTCTCATCGCAAAGCTCTGTGTAGCACAGCAGGTGGTACTTCGGCCAGTGAGCAGGGTTGAACCATCTTGTTATGGCTGTGCAGCTGTGCTTGAAGTGTTTTTTGCCTTTTGTCCTGGAAGGCTGAAGATCCTATCGATGAGCTTTTGGGATAGGTTGGGTAGAGTAGAGTTGCCCGAGTAGAGGTAGCCTCCTGCCATTTCTTCCAGAGCCTGGAACATGCTCCGTATTGTGGGAGACAAATCAGTCCCCAAGGTCTGAACAGGCTGCAACGGACAGACTTAGCTTGTGTGATCACTGTTCTTGCCAGAACTTACGCATTACTAAAAACATTTGGGATCTCTGTTACAACAAGCTTAGGAAACTATTGTCAAACTCTATCGCTGCCTGTGAAGAAGCAGAAATTCTGTGCCTGCTTGTTTACCACCTCCAGGAAAACACATGAGCTATGTTCTATTGCCAGTGCTTCCCCATCTACATAAAGGAAGAGGCTCCCTGGCTGTTTTTTGAGATAATGCATCTGTATTGTTCGAGCATCTCCCCTGCAGACCAAAATCTTTTCTGAGCACATGGTAGTAACATATATGGAGCAGCCTGTACTTCACTCAGAGCTATCCAGGCTTTTCTTAAGGCTGGATGCCCCAATAAGAACCAATGAATGATGTATTAAGAGCAGTAGATCCTCCACTTCATACCTTTCCTGGCTGCTGCTGGATATAGAGGCCTCTTTGTGTGACAACTGCAAGCTCATAGTTGTTCAGTGCAAATGTTGATGATACTTATGTCTTTCTGGAGAAGTTGGAGCTTGTGCTATGGAGCTTCTGGTGTGTTTTTTGCTGGCTTTGAGTGCCTTTTCCATGTATTGCTTCCTCAGGCCCTCTTTAATATGGATTACACAAGAGAATATGGAATCTGTAGCAGCCTGTCAGCAGGCAGGAAGTAAAGGGATATGAGAAAGGCTGGCTGGCAGGAAAGCTGCCTGTGTTGAGGATGCCTTCAGGAACATAGTTGTATTGCTGTTTGGGGATGGATGCTTCTTTTAGCTCTGTGCCATTAGGCAGCTTTCTGTGGGGATAAGCAAGGTCCGGCGTTGCTCATGTGCTTATGCAGGAAGCAGACATGGAAGTCCTCACAGATTGTGTTGGTTACTGTGTGGGCAGATCTGCAAGTAGCAGCAGCATGGATCCTACTGAGCAGCTGAATTGAACACCAAGTCAGGCACCAGGTTGCAAAAAAAGGGCATTTTGCAGGCTGAGCAGTTGGGTCAGCTGCTCTCTGGATGTTGTGTGACGTTCTTCTCCTGTGTTTGCAGACAGAAGCAGTGAAGGTTGCTAAGCTATTGGGGTTTTTACCAGGGTAAGTAGCTGGAAAGTAGGTCATGGATGAGACCAAAGAGGAATGAGATGAGAGGAATGAGAGGGAGTCCAGGTAACAAGGAAAAATAAGGTAGTTTTTAGTGGCGTAGACGGTGTGGTGTTTTCCCTGCCAGCCTGTCTTTTTGTGCCTACCTATTTTTGTCTCTGTCTTGGTAGCTGTATTTACTGAATGATTTTGAGGTTGCTTTGTTAATCACTGCTTGCAGCTTTTTGAGTGATGATTCTCCCATCCTCTGTGGTACCTCATTTCATCTAGGTGCTTTCTATCTTCTGGCTTAAATTGTTCTCTCCCGAATTTAAACCCAAATCACGATCTCCAGCCAGCTTTAGATAAAGGCACATTTCTGGAGTCAGTAACTACATGAACTGATTGGCGCAGCACCTTTATTGTGCTGGGATTTGCTCGTGTTTTGTTACAAATGGACTGGTCAGGCTCAGCAAATGCATTGCATGGACAAAGGCTTTTTTGGAACTCCTCTTGATGAGATGCTGACGTTACCAAGGCATTAATGCTGGTGAAAGAATTGTTGGATAGACGTGGATGCTGTAGGCATTTTCAGTGTAGTCGGCTCCAGCTTTAGATCAAGATTCTTCAAGCAGGGGCTGTCCTAAAGGACTCATCTTCTGGCCTTCAAGCCCATCTCTCTAGGCATCAGACACTCTTTCCAGCAGAGCTGTGACCATCGCTGAAAATACACTCCCCTAAGTCCTGCCATATCCTTTGCTTGTGTTTTCTAAAGCATAAATGTCTCTTGAATTTTGTTTTTCCATGTTCTCCTGTGTGTGGGATGCCCAGGAGTGCTGCTCACTGCTGAGAATCTCAGCTGGAACATGCCTAGGGGCTACATCTTCATCATGTTTGAGGGCTGTCGGATGCTTCTTTAACTCCCATGGGAGCAGCTGATTAGCAATTTTCTCTGTTACCACTGGGACCTTGCTAAAGTATTAATTAAGGGAGATCAGCCTGTGAGTGAACATCTGCCCTCCCAACTGTCAAACTTGAGAAAATGCTTCAAGGACTCTGAAACAACTAAGGACCAGCTTCAGGATGTGACTGTCTGACCCATCCTGCTGGGGTTAGAGCAGTGGGATTTCAAGGTTCGCTCCCGCAATTCCACAGTCCTTGGGTTCTCCCCGCTGCCCTTCTGCCCAGCATGAGGCAAAGCCAACATTGGCATGGAGCAGGCAGGAGACATACAAGAGGAGATGATTTTAGTAGCTAGGTTTCAGGATAGCTTCCAGCAGAAATACAGTTTTTTGAGTTAGTGGAACAGCATTATCCAAACCTTTGTGGAGGCTGGGCTGCTCCCTAGCCCCTCTTGGGAAAGTAAAACCAGGTTGTGCCCCCTTTGAGGCCTGTTGCACGGTGTTAGATCCAGCCCAGAATGAGAGTATGAGTCATTAAGAAGTCATTTGTGTAGCTCTTATGAAACTTACATACTTGCCTTCCTCACATGCAGTGAGCAGGGAAGTATTTAACACTTGCAGAGAGAAATGGGATAGTTGTCATTTGGGAGCTAACTCAGGCTCTCTGCAAACTCAGGCAGATGTCACTGCATCGGGGTTGCCAGGATTGTGAACAGAGACCTTAAAAAAAAAAAAAAAAAATAAAAAAAAATCATTAAGACATGAGTGAAAGCTGAGACTCTGGAGACAATATTGAAGTCTGTCCGCGCTCCCTTCCCCCAGCCATTCCCATGTACCCCCCTGCTTTGGGAAACGCTGCTCTAGGGGGAGATACTGAGTTGCCCTTGATCACCTCTAGCAGCAGGTACAATGGCATTGCAGTTTTGGAGGAGGCTGCAGGATTTGTGCTGTGTGCAGCTGGCGACACCCAGAGTGGAGGTCTGAGGTCTCAAAGGAGAGAGGTAGGTGAGAGAGACACCCCCTGCTGAGTCCAGCTCTGAGTGTCAGTACCCTGGCTAAGAGGGGACCCATTTTGGCCTGGATGGCAAGAACCAGCCACCCGTGGCTGAATTGGTGTCCCTCGCGGAGAGCTGACCGTGGCCGCCTCCTGATGATGCGGAATTGTTCCCAGCTGGATGTGTTGTCCAGGGGGCACATGTGTCTGCCACGAGTAACATCTGATCGGACTGATGTTCTCCCTAGAGTCCCTCCAATGCCACCTGCCATTCTGGGGACTGTGACCCATCCCTGGGGGGCAGTGTGTGTATTTTGGAGCTGAAACAGCCCCTCCCTCTGCAGGGGCCTTAGGTGCAGAAGATCTTTTGAGATTACAGAATCCGTGTCTTGTCAGTTTTTAAAATACATTCTCTGATCCCTTTGGCCAAGCTAATAAGCTGTTGCCAGCATCGACTGGAAAATTGCCGGGAGTTTTTACTACCAGTGCTTGCAGGGGGTGGGGTGAACTGAAATAAGTGGAAGGGGCAGCCAGGAAGATTCAGGACATGAGGTGGAGTCACTCCATGTCTCTGTCGGGTCAGCTTCCCCAATATTTTTGCAGGTGGGGAAGGGGGATCCCATGCACACGTGCTTGGTCTCGCCTTCCTCATCATCTGCCTCAGAGGAGCTGTTCACAAGCTGAAGGAGAGGATCCCACTGTCAAGGGCAAAAGGGGTTGACCCATACGAGTATAAACCAAGTGCTCTTCTGTTTCAGGACTCACAACAATCTCTACATGCCAGAGATGGTGGCTAGGCTGGGGGAAACGTTCGCAAAGGCCTTAGACATGCTGGATGTGGAGAAGAATGCCATCCTAGGTAAGGAGCTTCTCTTCAGGAGGAATGTGTGGGCAGATTCTCAGAGGTATTTGAGGTAGTGGACCATCAATAGCAGTGGAAGTGAAGAGGGGCTGGAGAGCCATCTTCTTCATAGTATTCGCAGCTCAGCTATGATTTGAACCTGCTGAAATGAAGAAGTTAAATAAGTTACTGGTCTCAGACAAATTGGTTTCTTCCGCATGAAATGAAGGGTACCCTACCAAACTGCTTATCCCACCTGGGTGGTGCTCTCTGCAACATGGCATTTTAGGCTGGAGAGACTGGGGGTGCTGTAATTGTCTGCCTTTGAGCAGAATTAGTGCTCGGCAGGATCCCTGAGTGCTGGTGCAGAGACCTGTCCTGGAGGGCAAGAGCCAAGTCCTGCAGTATGGCCCTGTCGTTTGTTTCAAGCCAGTGTATTAGAAGAGGCTTTTGGAACCATCTTAAAACAGTTTTGAGCTTGTGAACACAGAAGCCTTTCCAGCCAAGCAGAATTGGTTGGCCTTGCGGATAAGCGTGGACCATGACTCTGGACCTTGGGGTTTAATTTCAGGTTCTGACAGACAGTGAAATATTTTGGGGAAGTTGCTTTGTCTTTCTTATCTCTATTTCCTATCTGTAAAATGAGGACATGCTTCCTTTGCCTCTTCTCTGTGACCTATAAACCCTCTGTCTGTGAACCACTGCACATAAAGCAGCAGGGCCTTGATCTCTGCTCTAAACTTTTTAATATCATAGTTCAGCAGTAGCTCATGTCCTGACAGAGGTGAATACAAACCTGAAGGGATGGGCTATTAGAGGAGATGCACAACTGTCAGCTTTGCTTCTGACTGGGTTCTGATAGCTCCAGTAAGTTTTGCCTTGGAGAAATGAGCTATAACCACCTTAGTGGGAACACCTCTGCTCTGGGTACAACCAACCTGAACTTGGCTGACCTCTGAGGGGAGGTTCTGCCCTAGGGTTCCTGCACCTCTTCCCATTTGGCTGCATGTTGATCTTGCCAAGCACTTCCTTCACTGCCGTCAGGCTAGCTGGGGCCTGCTCAGCACATTCTGAGGGTGCACTGTGCTTTCTCATTAATCTAGCTGAAGCTTATTCTTTCCCACAGGTCTCCCTCAGCCTCTGCTGGAGCTTTATGACTCTCCTGTTTACAAAACAGTCTTAGAAAGGATGCAGGGCTTCTTTTGTACCCTCTACGACAACTGGTAAGAGCACCAGATATCCCTCACACAATCCAACATTGCACAGCTGGAGCAGTAGGCTATTGCTGGGTGCTGACCTCTTCTAGAGTTAGACTTTTCATGTGAGCTGCATCCTATAATATCCAAGTACGAGTTGCAGTGGTGAGCTATACTCGGTGGTTGTAACCTACCACATACACATGGAACACAGTTGCTGGAAAAAGTACCTCAAAATGTGGATCTGCTTTTAGCTCTTCTGCAGTTAGGTAGTCGGATTGGAGCACTTATCCGACATCCTGACCTAGTTTGTCTCTCTGCCACTTTTAATTGTGCCACTTGAAAGTGCATTTTAGTGCTTAAATGCTTAATTCATTGTCCCTCTGCAGGTATCCCAGAAAAAAAGAGATATCATGCTAAAATTCCTCTATAGTATTTGTTTAAGAACATGGCAACTGTCTAATCTCAAGATGATAGTACTTGCAGCTGTTGCAGGCCAGAAGCATGGTACCTGTTATCTAGCAGAGTTGCAACTAACTTGTTTTTTGTTGAAGTTTCCACATCCTGGGAAATGCAGGCCCCTCCATGCAACAGGATTTCTATACCGTTGAGGGTCTTGCCACCCATCTCCTCAGCTCAGCTTTCATCAACCTCAACAACATTCCTGATTACAGACTGCGTCCCATGCTCCGTATCCTTCCATCACTGTCTCAGGCCAGCTAGGGAGGCTTTGAGCATGTAAATTGAAAACCTGGTGGCTTCCTAGCATTGTTTTCAGTATGGCCAAGCCAAAGAAGAGTGATTGAGGAGGTAAACAAACAGGGATACACCTGGTGTGGATGAGGTGTGAGCCTAGGAGGGCATGAGCAGAAACAGCACTGCATGGGGTCAGAGAGAATAAATGCAAAGGATTTGTGTGGTCCTGGAGGCACCACGAGAGGTGAGTAGTGCCTTCCTGCGGAGCAAGGGGGCTTGAATAGTGCAGGAGCTTGGCAATAGGGTGTCTGAGTAGACTGTGCTTGTGTGGGAGACCATCTGGGGTTCCCAGCCCACTTTCCAGGGCTGGACGTTCAGTCTGACAGCTAGGAAATGGGCGCTGAGCACCCTCAGCTTTCTCAGCTGAACTGTCAGGGCAAGAGGCTGAATACCTCATGCTCTTGCTGTGTAGAGATGCCACTTGTTAATTCAGGGCTGTGAGAAGATGGGCTTCAAGGTGTCTGTCGTTTGGCCTCCCAGTGGAATGGGCTGGTTTGGGTGATGTGCTGCAGTCTCCCTAGTAGCTGGCCATAGGTGCTGGGTCTCTTCCTTAACTGGTCTGTGCAGGTGTGTTTGTGAAGCCCTTGGTACTCTCCTGCCCTTCAGAATACTACGAAACCCTTGTCTGCCCCATGTTGGGACCACTCTTTACCTATCTGCACGTGGTAAGAAAACAGCTTGTTTGATGCCTGTTCCTTGGCAGCCCAGAGTCCTTGTAGCAGCTGGCAGCAACGTGTGAGAACGTCTGTCTCTCTTCAAAGCCAGCAGAGACAAGGGCAGAGCCTCGATGTGTAATGATTTTGATGCTCTTCAGGGGATATGTTGCTCTTGAGATGTGTTGAACCCTGGCTGTTGCACAGCACCCCTTGCTGTGAATTCAAACCTGTGGATATCAGCTCCTCAACCTTCAGCCCTGAGAATTTTTGCGGGTTTTTTTTTTTGCCTGCGTCCCCTCATTTTCCTGACAGCTCACTCAGATTCCTACAGCCAGCACAGCCACAGCATCTTCAGCACACTTGGTAGCAGTTCTTGTCCCATTCAAAATGGGGCTTGGCATGAGAGCTGTGTTTAAAGCTCTTGTGCTTCTATCAGCAGCTATCACTTGGGCCTCTGCATGGTGTCCAGCATGGCTCCTTAGGAAGGTATTGAATCTTCCCTTTTGTCTTGAACAGAGGTTGTCTCAGAAATGGCAGGTGATCAACCAGCGAAGCATGCTCTGGTAAGCTTTCACCCCTTGATATGAGCACTGAAAGGGGGAAATGGGAAGAGGGATGGAGCGTTGGCCCTTTGCCCAGGGAACAGCCCTGCCGGCAGAGGGCTGGAAAACACTGTGTTTACCCTGATGGTGACTCACTCCATGTGGGCGGGCAGAGGGGATACTTGAAGACATTGGCTCCCTTCACACTAAAACCTGTTCTCCTCAGTGAGGATGATGCTGTAGATGACAACCCCGAGTCTCAGGAGATGCTTGAGGAACAGCTGGTCAGGCTGCTGACCCGAGAAGTCATGGATCTGATCAGTAAGTGAAATCAAGCTAGGTCCCTGGGACATTTGGGAAGTTTGCCCTGGAGAGGATAATAGCAATTTCCAACGTGCAGTAAAACTTAATTATAATGACCAGTAGTATTTAACGTAATCCTTAGAAGCTAGATGTGACACAGTTAACTCTGCCAAAATCTTAGCTAAAACCTAGTAAGAGATCAATTAAAAACTTTCAGAAAAGTGTAGTGTTTCTTTCATTTAGGGCTCCATGTTTTTGGCACTGTCCCTGTAGGAGTCCAGTCCTCCTTTGGAATCTGGGTTCTCCCTTTCTGTGCTCTGGAGCGCAGTACGGGAGATTGATTTGTGGTCAACCTGAGTGTAGAGCAGTTTTGTTGCTGGCAATTGCCATGTCTCTAGCCAGACAGAAGGGAAGAGTCCCTCCCCCCCAGGCAATCTCCTTTGTGTTCCCTTTCTCCAACACTTGTGTTTTTGCCAGCGTGGCTTTGAGCAGAGAGGCTGGGAAAATTGACTCTGCTTGGAGATTACAGGTCCTCAACCTTGTATCTCTTTTCCTGATCTGCCTTAAGATGCTGTTCTTCTCAGGTTATAGGCTTCAAGTGGTTTTGCATGTTCCTGGTTCTCAGTAGTTTGAAGCAGCCACTGTGCAGCCGGTTCCACTGTGGGAGGGTGCTGTGGGTGGGGTGTTTCAGCCTTCCAGGTAGTGCAGTATCTGGCTTTTATACTGGGCTTTCAGATTCTTCAGATACCATGTAAGAGCTGAGGGAGCCTAAAGCAGCTGTGAGCCCATCAGAGTCTGTAGGATAATCTCTGCATGTTCTGAAGTAGCATCTTCCCTTTTCTGCTC
Organism: Calonectris borealis; assembly: GCF_964195595.1. Taxonomy (NCBI): domain Eukaryota; kingdom Metazoa; phylum Chordata; class Aves; order Procellariiformes; family Procellariidae; genus Calonectris; species Calonectris borealis. Next base: position 93,262,706 of record NC_134314.1, on the reverse strand, counting down.
CTCTGACCTGCAACTGTTTTTGCAGCTGTTTGCTGTGTTTCTAAGAAAGGTGTTGAGCATAACACTACTGCTGCTGTAGACGGAGACGGTGAGTAAATGCCCACCTTTGCCTTTTCTCTCCATGGTATGTGCAAGCACTTTTTCCATTTCTTCATGCATTTCTTGAGGGAGAGGCTGGCCTGTTGCTGGAAGTTCTGTGTGAGGGGTTTGGTAAGAAGCCTTCAGCGCAGTCCTGCCCAGTGTGTCTGGGGGCCACAGAAAAACCCAGTCTAGCCTAGGAACAAATGTCCTGTAGGGTTCACAGGTAGCACGTTGGAGCAGCTGATTCTTAAGGTACCAAGAAGAGGGCTGAGGAGAAGAGGGGGATGTGCACGGTCTTCCCAAGAGCTGGAGGTAGCTAGTTGGGTGCCCTTCCTGCCCCACAAAGGGTGGGTGCTTTCTGCTTGGAGAGAAACGTTCTGGCAAGCTGTGCCAGCATCCTGATTCTGTGTGCTGTCCCCTGGTTCCCAGCTTAGTTCTCACTGGGCCTCCCTGTGTCTCCCTCAGTCCTCAGGAGGCTGTGTTCACAGTGCTGCCTTTTCTCTGCTCTGCAGATGATGAGGCGATGGCCACAGAGGTGACTCCCCCTGCCAGCGCAGAGCTCACCGAGCTCGGCAAGTGTCTGATGAAGCAGGAGGTAAGAGCGCATGCTCTGACTTCCACCATCCTTCCTCTGTACTCTTTGTCACGCTTGTCTGTGGTGCAGCCGGATGCTGCTACAGAGATCTAGGCTGCTGGAGCATTCCCTGGCTTGAGAATCTTCTCTCAGGAACATATGTGGTTTTTAAGAGCCTTGTTAATGGTTGCAGAAGACACAAAGCAAATGGGGGTTGGGATCCAGTATAACATGCAGCTACAGAGTTTCAGCCCTTCTGTGGGCAAGGCCCTGCACTTCAGCCCACAGGGTGCTCCCTGGCTCTGCCTCCATCCTGGGCTCCAGCGTTCATGAGGAAGAACTTCACCCAGCAGCTCTTTTTTTCTGTAAAATCTGCCAGAGCTGGCACAGGAGCCGAAGTGTTAACACAACCCACTGTGCAAAGCACCTTCATCCCAATACCTTTGTACTCCTCCTCTCCTGTGGACGCCTCAGAAGCTCTTGCAGAAGCTTTTGCAGTGACTTGAGAGTAGCAGCTGATGGGAGTCCATGGGTGCTCCAGGGCCTTTCCAGGGGAGATGACGAGGGCAGGTTTGCTTGAGGTTGGTTCCTCACGGCTGTGATGGTGCACACTGGGTGCCTTTGAGCACCTTCAGCTGGAGCAACAGCAGCAGCACGCAGGATTCTCAGAAGATAGCCTCAAGGAGCTCTTGCAGAGTCCCTGGATTGCTTCTTGGCTCCCTTCAGGTTTGAACCCTGGAGGTGGGAAATCATTCCTCTGACTGGTTTCCCTCTCTGACTCCTTTTCAGGATATTTGCACTGCGCTGCTGATCACTGCCTACACATCCCTCTCCTGGAAGGACACCTTGTCCTGCCAAAGAACCACAACACAGCTTTGCTGGCCGCTGCTCAAACAGGTACCTCTGGGAGGAAGAAGGGATTAGTTCTGGCAGGGTTGGGAGGGGAAGCCCTGAATGTAGTGAGAAGCGTGGCTGCTTCAGCGCTGGGAGGACCAAGCTGCTGCAGAAAGGCGATCATGTAGCAGCATCCTGCTTCCGTGCTGACAGTGCTTCTTCCCCAGGTGCTTCCAGGAAACCTCCTGCCCGATGCCGTGTCCTGGTTTTTCACAAGTGTGCTGAAGGGCTTACAGACACACGGGCAGCACGATGGCTGCATGGCAGCTCTTGTCCACCTGGCTTTCCAGATCTACGAGGCCTTGGTGAGAAACTCTGCTCTTTGTCCAGATGCCAGGTTGGCTGGGGAGTGGTGGAAGACTAATCCCATGCCCGCTTGGGTAGGGGCAGAGGAGCTAATGGCCTCCAAGGAGGGCAGGGCTGCTCCTCTAGCAGAGCTGTGTTAACTATACTTCTCTCTGCAGCGCCCTCGCTATGCTGAGCTGAAGGCAGTGATGGAGCAAATCCCAGACATTCAGAGGGACTCTTTGGAGCAGTTTGATTCAAAGCTTCTCAACCCAACACTGCAGAAGGTGGCAGACAAGCGCCGGAAGGATCATTTCAAGCGCCTCATCACAGGTTGCATTGGGGTAGGTGATATCCTGGAGGAAAATGAACCTGTTTCGTTTCATGCAGGTACCCTGCAGAAGTGACGGGGCAGCCGGTCTACCTGCCTCTCCCCAACCACCCCCCTTCCCAGCCAGGAAGCTGTTGCAGCATATTGTCAGTGTTTGTTCTGACTCTCTTCAACCTGGAGGTACAGTGGGGATGCAGCACAGACTGAGCAGCCCCTCGAGCAATGACCTCTCACTGAGAGGCAAGGGCTACTTTGCACAGGGGTGCCCGGGCGAACAGGGTGTTAAAATGTTTGAACAAAGCTGCTAGGTGGGTGCTGGGCTTTTGTGAGGATGGTGGCATTGGAGTCTGCTACACTGAGTTAAAAGCTACGGAGCTGGTGCACTGGTGGTTACCTCGGTGCCCTGGCACTTAGGAAGGACCAGGCCTGAGATTCCCCAAAATGCAAGCACAGGGGCTGAGCCTAGGGATTGCTCAGAATCTGGGGTCTGCCTCTGATCTGCAAGCAGGCTGCCCCTGAGTTAAGTGGGGCTATGCAGGCAGTAATGACTGATGCCTGCCTGTCTGTCCTCTGCAGAAGCCCCTCGGGGAGCAGTTCCGCAAGGAAGTTCACATCCGGAACCTCCCATCTCTCTTCAAAAAGGTGAAGCCATCACTGGAGACGGATGTGCTAGAAAATGAGGATGGAGAGGGCCTGACTGCACTCTTTGAGCCCTGAGCCTGGGATGCTGCAACCATCTCCTCCCCTACCTTATATTTTGTCTCTCCTCATAGTAAGCACATTAGATTCTCCTTGTCATCACCTCCACAAGCGTTCGTCTAAATAAAGCCCCTTACAGGTCCTGTCCCGTTCTCCCTACGCTGGGATGGGGCCTGCGGTGGCATTTGAACCAGGCTATTAAGCTTTCCCCGATTCCTTCCCCTCCCTTCCATTGGATGAGCATCTTTGGACCTCTGCTTCTCTGCAAGGTGGGAGCTGAGCCCATAGACTCCGTTAGGTAAAGCCTGGTCAGCCTGTAGCCTTGGGTCACTCTTGCTCCACTTCATCCTTTGGGGTTTAGGATTAATGCAAAAGGCAGAGTAGTGCGCCATGTGAAAAGGGGCTACCCTAATCTTCCTCTGGGTGCTAGTAACCAGGCTTTGTAGGGAACACATCAGACACTCCTGTCATGCCTATCAGCACTTGTCCCTAACGGACTGGTACTCTGATGAAACCGTTTCCCTCCAGGATGCTGAGCCTTGGGCTGAGGGCTGCGTGCCAGGAAGCCTAGCAGTGCTCTAGGATCTCCCTTGAGATCAGCCTTTCTAAGGTGCAGCTGCTCTCTAGAAGGAGGCAGACACTGTCATATATATACATATATATGTATATATATATGATCATACAGCTTGTTCTACCCAGAGCCAAATGGAAGGCATTTACTTTGTGCCAGCCTTTCTTGGACATCTCTCAGGGGGAGCAGGACAGATTTTTTTTTTTTGCTACTATTTTTTCTTTTTACCATGCCCTGTAGACTAGAACATGGCCAGTGCAGGGTACACAAAATCTGGACCAATATCTGAAGCACCTGCAAACCAAAAGGGATCTTCTCACTCTGTTGCTGTGGAGGTGACAGTAGCCCGTGTTTTTACCCAGTTTGGTACTTCTCAGAGAATTGCGTGGTGGGGCAGGAGGGGTGGGGTTTATACTGCAGTTTACAGGGGGGGAGCCAGGTCAGAAACTGGGTTTTAGATGAGGTGGGACTCTATCAAACCACTCCA